>NC_090938.1:770420888-770730888 GCF_040938575.1 Ambystoma mexicanum | reverse complement strand
AATAGACCCTCTGGGGGGAGAGGGTGGGCTTTGGAATCGCTACTTTCTGATACATTTTGAATGAGAGACCCCTGGGGAGGAAAGGGTGGACTCAGGAATCGATACATTTTGAATGAGTGACCCCCAGAGAGGAGAGGGTGGGCAGAGGAACTGCTACATTCTGAATGGGAGAGCCGCGTGGAGGAGAGGGTGGGCTCGGGAATCTCTACATTCTGATACATTTTGAAGTGGAGACCACCGGGGAGGTGAGGGTGGGCTCAGGAATCTCTACATTCTGATACATTTTGAATGAGAGACCCCCTGGAGAGGAGAGGGTGGGCTCGGGACACTCTACATACTGATTCATTCCGAATGAGAGACCCGGGGAGGATCGGGTGGGCTCTGGAATCTCTAGATTCTGATACATTCTGAATGAGAGACCCCTGGGGAGGAGAGGGTGGGTTTGGGAATCTCTTCATTCTGAAGGAGAGACCCCTGGGGAGCAGAGGGTAGGCTCGAGAATCTCTATATTCTGATACATTCTGAATGAGAGACCCCCGGGGAGGAGAGCGTGGGCTTTGAATCGCTACTTTCTGATACATTTTGAATGAGATACCCACAGGGAGGAGGGGGTGGGGTCGGGAATCTCTACATTCTGATACATTTTGAATGAGAGACCCCAGGGGAAGAGAGGTTGGACTTGAAAATCTCTACATTTTGAATGAGAGACCCCAGGGAGGAGACAGTGGGCTCGGGAATATCTACATTCTGATACATTTTGAATGAGAGACGCCTGGGAAGGAAAGGGTGGGCTCAGGAATCTCTACCATTAGATGATAGATTCTGTAGGAGAGACCCCCGAGGAGGAGAGGGTGGACTCAGGAATCGATACATTTTGAATGAGAGAACCCCAGGGAGGAGTGGGGGGGCTCAGGGATATCTACTTTCTGATACATTTTGAATGAGAGACCCCCGGGAGGACAGGGTGGGCAGAGGAACCGCTATATTCTGAATGGGAGAGCCCCGGGGAGGAGAGGGTGGGCTTGGGAATCTCTACACTCTGAATGAGAGACTCCTGGTTAGGAGTGGGTGGGCTCAGGAATCGATACATTTTGAATGAGAGAACCCCAGGGAGGAGTGGGTGGGCTCAGGGATATCTACTTTCTGATACATTTTGAATGAGAGACCCCCGGGAGGACAAGGTGGGCAGAGGAACCGCTACATTCTGAATGGGAGAGCCCCGGGGAGGAGAGGGTGGGCTTGGGAATCTCTACACTCTGAATGAGAGACCCCTGGGGAGGAAAGGGTGGACTCAGGAATCGATACATTTTGAATGAGTGACCCCCAGAGAGGAGAGGGTGGGCAGAGGAACTGCTACATTCTGAATGGGAGAGCCGCGTGGAGGAGAGGGTGGGCTCGGGAATCTCTACATTCTGATACATTTTGAATGAGAGATCCCCGGGAGGAGAGGGTGGGCTCAGGAATCTCTACATTCTGATACATTTTGAATGGGAGACCACCAGGGAGGTGAGGGTGGGCTCAGGAATCTCTACATTCTGATACATTTTGAATGAGAGACCCCCTGGAGAGGAGAGGGTGGGCTCGGGACACTCTACATAGTGATTCATTCCGAATGAGAGACCCGGGGAGGATCGGGTGGGCTCTGGAATCTCTACATTCTGATACATTCTGAATGAGAGACCCTTGGGGAGGAGAGGGTGGGTTTGGCAATCTCTTCATTCTGAAGGAGAGACCCCTCGGGAGCAGAGGGTAGGCTCGAGAATCTCTATATTCTGATATATTCTGAATGAGAGACCCCCGGGGAGGAGAGCGTGGGCTTTGAATCGCTACTTTCTGATACATTTTGAATGAGAGACCCACAGGGAGGAGGGGGTGGGGTCGGGAATCTCTACATTCTGATACATTTTGAATGGGAGACCCCAGGGGAAGAGAGGTTGGACTCAAAAATCTCTACATTTTGAATGAGAGACCCCAGGGGAGGAAAGGGTGGGCTCAGGAATCTCTACCATTAGATGATAGATTCTGTAGGAGAGATCCCCGAGGAGGAGAGGGTGGACTCAGGAATCGATACATTTTGAATGAGAGAACCCCAGGGAGGAGTGGGTGGGCTCAGGGATATCTACTTTCTGATACATTTTGAATGAGAGACCCCCAGGAGAACAGGGTGGGCAGAGGAACTGCTACATTCTGAATGGGAGAGCTCCGGGGAGGAGAGGGTGGGCTTGGGAATCTCTACACTCTGAATGAGAGACCCCTGGTTAGGAGTGGGTGGGCTCAGGAATCTCTACATTCTGCTACATTCTGAATGAGAGACCCCCGGGGATGAGAGGGTGGGCTCAGGAATCTCTACATTCTGATACATTCTGAATGAGAGACCCCCGGGGATGAGAGGGTGGGCCTGGGAATCTCTACATTCTGATACATTCTGAATGAGAGACCCCCGGGGATGAGAGGGTGGGCTCAGGGATCTCTACATTCTGAAGGAACAAGGTACTTACCTGTAACTGTTGTTCTCCAGCATGGGTCTGGCATGGATTCACATGCTCATGAATATTCCCCGTCGTCAGGCTGGGAATCCTTGGTAAAGAAAAAATCAGTATCAGTTTCGTTTCTGATCTGTCTTTCGTAGTAGTAACCAATCACTGATCTCTGCGTCATACTGACCACAGCCAATGACTGCCATCTCCCTAAGCCCCTCCTCTGGCAGCCATCTTCAGATTTGGTAGCACGTGAAGTGGCAGTATGACCAAGTGAAGAGCCGCAGAGGGGTAGGAGGGAGGGTTCGCATGTGAATCCATGCCAGACCCATGCTGGAGAACAACAGTTACAGGTAAGTAACTTGTTCCTTCTCCAGCATGGGGTCTGGCATGGATTCACATTTTGTATTTTGTATTTGTATTTGTTTTATTTGTAACGCGCACCGTCATGCCCGGAGGCATCAGGGCGCAACTTTAGACATGGTTACATAATTAAAATACATATAATCAAACTTTATATACAGTGCAAAGTATTCAGAGTATACAGCAATACACATTATTTACAGAATAGATATTAGAGCAGGCGCTTGCTGGGAAAGGGCTCCCAGGTACATAAGAAATCCACGTTTCATGGCTGATTGAAGAGCCAGGCTTTCGTTTTGGACTTGAAGGCACTGAAGCATTCTTCTGATCTGATGGTGAGGGGGAGGGCATTCCACAGCTTAGAGGCTAGGACGGGGAAGCTTGATCCACCCGCTTTTTGTAGTTTGAACCTAGGGATGGTTAAACAGTGCGTCTGGGTGGTTCTTTGAGGGCGGGTAGGCGCGTGGCGGGATAGCCAGTTGCAGAGATACGGGGGGGCTTGGTTGGCTAGGCATTTGTGGGTGAGGCCTAAAGCTTTCAGTGAAATTCTCTGTTTGACCGGTAGCCAGTGTAGATTGGATCTGGATTCTGAGATGTGATGGTTTCGCGAGATGTTTAGGGCTGCTCTAATGGCGTTATTCTGGGAGATTTGCAATTTGCTCAGATTCTCTTGGCTGGTTCCTAGGTAGAGGAGTTTGGCCATGATGAGGGTTCTGGCCAGTGTGACTGCGTTGGGGGTGGTCAGAAATGGCCTGCAGGCTGCAATGAGTTTGCAGGTGAATGCTGAAGCAGATCTGACTGCATGTGTGTGTCGGGATAGGGATAAGGTGGCGTCAAGGTAGACGCCTATGGTTTTAGTGTCTTTCGAAACTTGGATGGTGTTGCCATCGATGATAAACGATTGGAGAGACGGGTCAAGTTTACTAAGGCGTTGCGTAGTGCCCAAGATGAGGAGCTCAGTCTTGCCATCGTTGAGGCATAACTTGTGTTGTGCCATCCAGGCTTGGATGACCAGGTAGACGTCATTCAGGGCTTTGGTGTCAGCCAAGTAGTCTCCAGTGATGGAAATGACTATCTGGGTGTCGTCAGCGTAATTCGTATATGAGACACCCAGATAGTCAAGTACATCAAAGAGCGGTTTTGTAAAAACATTATAGAGTGTTGGCGACACGCAAGAGCCCTGGGGGACGCCGCAGTGAATAGGGGAGGGATCTGCGGCTGCAGATTGAGAGAAGACCCGCATAGATCTATTGCTCAAGAATGATTTGATCCAGGCCGTAGCTGACAGAGAGAAATGGGCGGCAGAGTGAAGATGCTTGCATAAGATTTGGTGATTGACCAAGTCGAATGCTGCAGAGAGGTCGAGTAGAAGTAACAGGGCCAGTTTGCCGTTGTCCTTTAGGACTTCAATTTGAGTTTTTAAGTCTAGTAGAGCTATCTCAGTTCCGTATCTGGGGCGGAAGCCTGATTGTCTAAGACCGAGGAGGTTATTGGCTTCCAGGTACTCTTGTATTTGCAGGTATGCTGCGCGGTCTAAGATTTTTAGCAAAAACGGGACAGTAGTAATAGGACGGTAGTTGGTGGGTATGCTAGGGTCAAGGGAGGGTTTTTTGAGCAGAGGGATCAAGCGTCCTTGAGGTTGTCAGGGACAGTTCCTGTTTTAAAGGAAGCATTGATGAAGGATGTGATAAATGGGGCCAAATCGTAGGCCGATTCCTTAATGATTGGGGCAGGGATCACCCTGGCAGTTGGACGGTTTGATCTTCAGGATGATGTTTTCCACCTCTGCAGTGGTGAGTGGTGAGAATATAAGAATACATAGCAGTACACACATGCACAACCACAACCACGGGAGGTGGCAAGGCTCAACATTAAGCATTTATCAACCCAACATTAAGCATCTCTTACCTCCTCACCAGGCCCACCTTTCAGGCGAACAGGTTGCGCAGCACTGCCTGGCCGACTCTGGACTCCGCCCTGGAATCCTGGTTGACGCAGTAGAATCTCGTGAAGGTGTGCGTCGACCTCCACGTAGCAGCCCTGCAGATGTCCAGCAAGGGCACACCAGATAGGAACGCCGTGGTAGCTGCGATCGCTCTGGTTGAGTGGGCTCTCGGACAGACGGGCAGCGGTCGGTTTGCCAACCAGTGACAGTGCATGATGCAGCCGGAGAGCCATCTGGAAATGGAAGCCTTCGAGAGGGCCTTCCCTTGGTTCACAGGTCCAAATTTCACAAAAAGCTGTGATGTCTTCCGAAAGGTCTTCGTGCGGTCCACGTAGAACTTCAGCGCTCTAGCCACATCTAGTGAGTGCAGAGTCCTCTCGGCCGGCGACAAAGGTGACGGGAAGAAAATAGGCAACACCAAGGGCTCGTTGAGGTGGAAGTCCGATGGCACCTTGGGCATGAAGGAGTGGTGCGTCCTAAGCACCACCCTCGTCTGGTGGAAAGTCAGGTAAGGGGGTTTACAGGAAAGGGCCTGGATCTCTCCCACTCGTCGTGCGGAGGTGATGGCCACAAGAAACGCTGTTTTCCATGATAGAAACTTCAACGGCGCTGCATGCAGGGGCTCGAATGGCGGTCCCATGAGCCTGCTCAGCACCACGTTGAGTTCCCACGCCGGGGTCGGAGCTTTCACCGGCGGGAATGACCGGAAACAGTCCCTTCATGAACTCCTTAACCAGGCGATGAGACCACAGAGATGATCGCCCCGGGGTTCTGGTATATCTAGAGATCGCTGCTAGATGGATCTTGATGGAGGCATGGGCCAGCCCCGCCTTGGCCAGCGACAGTAGGTACGGCAGCACTTGAGGGGCCGTAATCCGCAGAGGGTTAATCTTCTGTGCACGGCACCAGACAGAGAACCTCTTCCACTTGTGTCCGTAGCACTTGAAAGTCGAGGACGCCCTGGCCTTAGCAAGCACCGCCTTGCAGTCTGCCGGGGTATCGTACCCTCCGAACTCTAGTGCTGCAGGAGCCAGGCCTGCAAGTTCAACGATGCTGGGTTGTGATGGAGGATGGCGCCTCCTTCTCTGGTGAGAAGATCCGGGTCCGTCGGCAGCTTGACTGGTGGGGACGTTGACATGTCCAGAAGGTCCGGGAACCAGATCTGCCTCGGCCACGCCGGTGCAACGAGGATCATACTGCACCGGGACCGTCGGAGTTGGCTGATGAGTCGTAGTAGTAGAGGCAACGGTGGGAATGCATACAGAAACAGGCCGTCCCAGGGGAATGAGAAGGCATCGCCCATGCTCCCCGGCTGGGGAAACCTGCTGGCGAACTTCTGGCACTTGCTGTTCGCCGCCGTCGCGAAGAGATCGATCTGGGGATTGCATCATCGTCGGAATAGGGAATCCACTTGATCCTGTTTCAGCTCCCACTCGTGGCAAGATCTCAGCTCCCTGCTGATCGAGTCTGCAATGGTGTTTTTTATTCCTGCCAGGTGTAAGGGTACCAGAAACATCCCTTGGGCGACCGCCCAGTGCCACAGATCCTGGGCTTCCTTGGATATGGCTGGGGATCTGGTGCCTCCTTGCTTCCGGATGTAGAACATCGTGGTGGTGTTGTCGGTGAAGATCCTCATCACTTTGCCCTTGAGGGATGGGAGGAAAGACTTGAGGGCCCAGAAGACGGCCTGGAGTTATAGGACGTTGATGTGGAGGTGTCCCTCCTCCGGGAGCCACAGGCCTCTCGCGTGGAGGTCCCCATGTGCGCACCCCATCCTTCTAGGAACGCATCCGTCATCACTGTCTCCTGATGCGCCGGGGTCTGGAAATCCGTGCCCGTCGTTAAGTGGGCGCGGGAGCCCCACCACCGGATCGCTTGGCGAAAAGTCTCGTTGAGAGAGTTCCTGTCCTCGAAGCTGCCCGTCGCTTGCATCCAACGGGCATCGAGGAATTCTTGCAGGGGTCACATCCGCAGCCTGCACAGGAAAACTAGGAAGATGCAGGAGGACATCATGCCGAGAAGGGACTTGATGGATCTCACCCTGGCCACGTCCGTGGTGAACAGCCGTTGAACCTTGCCCAGGATGGCTTTCGTACTTTCTTCCGACGGTGAAGCTAACCGTGCCACTGTGTCGAGCCTGGCTCCCAGAAACAGGGCGACTTGCGACATCACCAGGTGTGATTTGGGGAAGTTGATTGAGAATCCCAGATCCGTCAGGAGTTGAACAGGCGTCGCTGTGTGCTCTACGGCGAGATCCTTTGATCTTGCTCGTACGAGCCAATCGTCCTGGTAGGGGTAGACGTGGATCCCCCGCAGGCACAGCCGCACTGCCACTGGTGCCAGGCACTTTGTGAATACCCGGGGCACTGACTTTAATCTGAAGGGCATGGCCTTGAATTGATAGTGCCGTCCTTGCACTATGAACCTTAGAAACTTTGGGTGCCGCTTTAGAATGGGGACGTGGAAGTAGGCATCCTCCAGGTCCAGAGACGACAGGAAGTCGCCCTCCTCCAGCTGTGCTAGCACATGCTGGAGGGTCACCATCCGGAACTTCTTGGACTTTATGTACTTGTTGAGTCGTCGGAGGTCCAGGATGGGTCGCCATCCGCCGGTCTTCTTTCGTACGAGGAAGTACCTTGAGTATACTCCAGAGCCCCGCAGCCCCTTTGGCACGGGTTCGATGGCTCCCTTTTTTAGCATGGCCCGTACCTCCAGAAGTAGTTGAGGGACGTGATTTTCCTTCCTGGCCACGGGTGGAATGCGGGGACATTTCCTTGAGAACTCTAGGGTGTGCCCGTTGGCCAGGCCGTCCAGCACCCAACGGTCGGTGGAGATGGACTCCCACACGCTGACGAAGTTCGCCAGCCGGCCTCCCACCGGGGTGCTCAGGTGTGGGCCCGACGCAACGGCCGGTTCAGTCCTGCTTCGTCGCCGCCTTGCCTCCTTGGCCACCTTGGCGACGACGACGAGATCCTCTTGAGTTTCCCCGACCTCGGTAGGCCTCCTGCGATGAGGAGCGGGCCGCTTGACGGTATGCTGGTGTACCGCTGTTGGATCCTCTGAAGGTGCCTTTGCCTCCGGTGTTCTGAAAGGGCGGCCACCGCTGCTGAAGGACACCCAAAGCGCGTGCCGTCTCATGTCCACCTTGATGGCTTGTAGCGGCTTGTCTACCGCCTTGCCAAAGAGGTTAGTGCCGTCGAAAGGTATGTCCAGAACCCTGGTTTGTACGTCCTGGCGGAAATCCGTGGCCTTGAGCCAGCCACGCCGACAAAGGCAAATGCCGTTGCCCATCTGGCGAAACCCAGTGTCGGCAATGTCCGTGGCGACTGTGATGGCGTGGTCCGACGCCACTTCTCCTTCCTATAGGATCTCAAGAGCCTCAGCCCTCTTGTCGTCCGGGAAGAAATCCAGCAGGGGAGCTATCTTGAACCAGAGCTCCCTGTCGTAGCGGGCCACGATGGCAAGGGCGTTGGCCGCTTTGATTGTCTTCCCCGCTGACGAGATCACCCGTCGTCCCATAGAATCTAGCTTCTTCCCCTCACCGTCGGGTGGGGAGGTCGAAGTTGATGCCGTCGCCCCAGCCGCCTTCTTCTTAGCTGCCGCGGATAACACAGAATCCGGCGATGGCTGTGCCCTGAGACACATGGGGGCTGAATCCGGGACTCTGTACTTCTTCTCGTACCTGTCTCTTCTGGCAGGGGCCGTGGAAGGGTTCTTGAGGAGAGCCAGTCCCTCTTCCCAAATGTCATCCAGCAGAGGTACAGAGAGGACCGTCTTCCTTTTGGCTTCCCGTCGTTGGTAAAGGAAGCCCTCTTTTTTCTGCTCTTCGGGGCAGAGCTGGAAGAGCTTGTTGCCCTGGCGATCATGGCGTGGAAAGAGCCAATTTTGTCGGGGGGTGAGGCCCGAGGAGGTGGCGACGGGAGATCCATCCCGTCGTCGTCACCGTCGTCATCCGTGCCCGTCGTCGCCGTCCCAGTACCCGTTCCCTCCGTGGGAGATGGGGGTGGCGGAGGCTGAAATGGTGGTGGAGGATGGATTCTTCTCTGCTTGTTCGGCGGTCTCCCCGATGGGCCGGGCACCCACGACCCGGCGGGGGTTAAGGGCATTCTTGTCCTTATTTCCATGCAGAGGGCCTGAATCGCCATCAGGATAGCTCCAGTATTATCCTGGGGTACGGCCGGTTGCGACGGGGCTGGCGGTTGGGGCCTGGGTTCCTCCACGGCCTGATCTTGCTCGTCGCTTCTGTTGGTTTCCTCGTCGGCCTCGTTGGGATCCTTCCCACGGGCTTTGGATTCCTTGAGCTTCTCGTCCAGAAGCTTCTGGATGCTTGCCAGCTCGTCCTCCGAGGTGGATTCCGTGTCCGTTTGGGCTACCACGCCCCCCCCTCTTTTGCCTGCTGGGGTTTCACGGGGGTCTTCTCGATTGGAATGGAAGACGATTCCCTCCGTGGTGGCAGGGAAACTCTCGCCCCTGAGGTCGTCTCCACTGGGGCAACCTCCTTAGGTTTAGCCAGGGCAGCCACGACTCCTTCAATAGAGGCCTTAGCCTGGTGAATCTGGGCCTTCGCAACCTTGGACGCACCTAAGGCCTTCACCTTGGGGGGAGGGTCACTGCCTCGCTCCCCCTCGGCTGTCTCCGTCGGGATCAACCGGGGCTTCTCCAGAAGCTTACCCGGGTTCTCCGACTTTCTCTTCCCCGACCCAGAGCGTTGGCTCGTGGACGATGGCATCGGGGATAATGCACTCTGCCTGGTATCCCTGGAGCCCGATGGTTCGGCGCTCCCGGACCCAGTGGGCTCACAGTTCTTTGTCTTCTGTTGGGCCCTCCTCGCCGGAGCGCCCTCAAAGGTCTTAGAAGACCGCTCGACTTTCTTCTTCTTCTCGCCTGCTGGGCTCTTACCTTCCAGCCAGTTGGCGAGACGGGTCTGCCGATCCCTCATGGTACGCTCTGACATGTTGTTGCAAAACGCACAGTCTTTCTCCACGTGCGTTTTGTCTCCATGAAGGCAGTAGAGGCAGCGAGAGTGTTCATCCTCCTTGAACACGTTCTGCAATCCGCATCGAGGGCAGCTCCTGAAAAGCTTGGATCCGGGCGTCGTGTTTCCCTTTTTCTGGGCCATGACCACGCGGGGTAGGCCTCAAGATCCTCCGGAGGTGGAAACTCAACGAAACTTCGCCCTTGAGGGGCGTAGAAAAATTCTGAAATGGGTCCCCGTTGATCGGAAGTATAAAACGGTGGAGCTTGAGGCTCGATTGACCGAGAAAACTGAGTGTTAGACTCTTGAAAAAATCACAAACGCAGTAAAGCTCCAGAGCTATAGCACGAGGACTCCCAACACTTGAACGTGCGGTAAAAATCTGAGGATGGCTGCCAGGGGAGGGTTTTAGGGAGAGGGCAGTCATTGGCTGGGGCAGTATGACCCAGAAACCAGTGATTGGTTACTACTAAGAAAGACAGATCAGAAACGAAACTGATACTGATTTTTTCTTTACCGAGGATTCCCAGCCTGACGACAGGGAATATATTCATGAGCATGTGAATCCATGCCAGACCCCATGCTGGAGAATGGGAGATCCCCAGGGATCAGAGGGTGGGCTCAGGAATCTCTACATTCTGATACATTCTGAATGAGAGACCCCCGCAGAGGAGAGGGTGGTTTTAGGAATCTCTACATGATACATTTTGAAGGAGAGACCCCTGGGAGGGAGAGGGTGGGCTCAGGAATCTCTACATGAGACATTCTGAATGGGAGACCCCCAGCGAGGAGAGGGTGGTCTCAGGAATCTCTACATGATACATTTTGAAGGAGAGATCCCTGGGGGGCTCGAGGGGGGGGCTTGGGAATCTCTACTTTCGGATACATTTTGAATGAGAGACCCCCAGGGAGGAGAGAGTGGGCTCAGGAATCTCTACATTCTGAATGAGAGATGCCCAGGAGGAGAGAGAGGGCTCAGGGATATCTACATTCTGATAGAATTGGGGGTAAAGGGAGGATTGCCCCCGTTTGTATTGCTTCACTTTCATATCTCTATGTTTAAATACTAGTGGCGAGGTTTGGGGGGGTTGGCATTTTGGTAAATTAAGTGCAAGTGTATGAGGTCGAGATTTAGGCAGGTGATCATTTCAGGACGACTTTTAAGACAGGTGAGATTTTACTAGGTGATTAAAAGAAAGATCACTTTTTCCCATATATTTTTCATTGTATTTGTTTACTGCCAATTTTTCACTGAGTTGGGGGTTGGTAGGGGAGGTGGTGGCGGGCTGGGGGAACAGGGATATTAATGGGCCTCTGCCCATCTTTTACAGAAAGAAACAGTGAAAATCAAATCAGTGATGAAAAATGCCAGGTAAAAAACACATCGAACCCACAGGGGTGGAATTTAACTTCAGAATTCCTGGAATGAGAGCGGTGCCTTTAAAGATACCTCTCTCTTCCAAGTCATTCCCAGGAAAAAACTGCCAGGGACATTTTCATGCACATGAACAGGAAGAGCTAACTTCCAATTAACTATCTGAAGGGAAATGTTAGCGACAGAGAAAGTCTTAAGTGGGCACTAGATAACTTAGTGGCCTGCAGAGGACTATTTGTTAGAACCTCTGGCCCAAAAGTGCTGTCAATAACAGTGGTACTGGAAGTAGTGTCTCTGATTCCAGTGGTAGGGTGGCTGTGCACTATAATGGAATGGACATGCTGCTAAGTATTGGAGGGAAATAGCCCTCTCCCTGTCCCCTTTTTGGGGCTTAACCCTCCCACATTAAGCAAAGCTGAGGACATCTTTGGGATGTGTGCACAAGGGCAAGTCTCCCGGTGACCAGAGGCCATGCTTTAGGCACTCTGCTCAGCAGTCTTTTTAGGGCAGCTAGGCTGACCTCTGGGATGGTCAGTTTTTCCACAGTGCCAGCAGGTGCTAGGGAGTCTGGGAATTACTGAGGAACCCCCACTCACGTTTGAGTTAGTGGTGCGATCCTTCCTTTTGGACCCACCCACAAGGGGTTTACCCACTTCTACTTTGAGGCCCTGTAAGAAGGGAGAATTTTGGCCTGCCTTACCTGTCCCTGATCACTGTGGTTAACTCTGTGAGAGACCCACAAGTCAGCCATCTTTGCTAGTTCCCTTGGATCACTGATGATGGAATAGCTAAGTGCTAATGCAAGTCTGGGAAGCAAGCATTCAGGTGGATATATAGGGTTATACAGAAGGCGGGCCCTGCACTGTGAGCTTAGAGAGAGAGTGAGAGGCTTAGAGAGAGAGTGAGAGGCTTGCAATGGGTAATAGTACAGAGTCTATATGGGGTATATAGGATAATACAGAAGGCGGGGCCCTGCACTGTGAGTTTGAGAGAGGAGTGAGAGGCTTGCAACGGGTTAATAGCCCAGAGTCTATAGGGTTATACAGAAGGAGGGGCCCGCACTGAGTTTGAGAGAGAGGGGAGAGGCTTGCAAGTGGTAATGTAAAACCCAGAGTCTCTATTTTTAAATCACACATAGAAATGGTAAATCTCCCAGGAGTTAAGATGGAGCCGGGGTCTGTAGTGTGTAATACATTTGAGGAACAGAGGACATCCACCAGATAAAAGTGATTCCACATTGAGGGCACATCAGGGCAAGAGGAGAATTACCTGCTCAAGACACTCTTCACATCCTAGAGAGAGAAAGAGAAAGAGGACAAGGTAAATAGTCATCCCACATTGTTCTAAATGTTGATTTCCATTTTACAGAGACCCTAAACTGTGATTCAAGGAAAGAGTTAGGTTGCTGCATTATCTAGTCTAGGAATCAGTTAAGCCTTCTGGAAAGTTTCTGGTCAGACAATGCCAAGATGCATGTCACAAAATCAGATACTGACTCACCCCCTATCCGGTGTTTCAGAGTAATGGAAGCAAACGTCACCCAAAACCTTGAAGGTGACCTACAGTCCTCTCGCTTTAAAGCCATATCCTGGTGTTTCTAAACTGTTTCTTCTGAGCTACTGGTTTTTTCGACACACTTTGCCAGCTTGGACATGGTTGCCTGTACTCAGTGCAGTGTGTGTTGCAGGTTCACAAGTGTGCATGTGCAGGAAGGTAGATGCTCAATGCGTGTGTGTGCATGTTTGTGTGTGTGTTTGCGTGTGTGTGTGTGTAGGTCATAGAGATGCACAAGGAGTCATGCTGTTTGATCCGGTTTCTAATGGTTGCTGAAGTTCTAGAGAAGGCACAAGGCTACATCTTGCCACATATCAAATTGATGTCACCAGCATTGTGTCTGGGAAGCAGAGTAGTAGCCTGCAGCGAAAGCGCGGGTCATCCATAACTGGCGATCAAATTGTTGGTGCCAGAACCATAGCTGCATTGTTTGTGCTGGGAACTACAGCCACTGTGAACTAAAGGTGGGGGGGTGGGGGCGGGTAACATTTGGCTCAGACAAGCGGCCCAGAGCCTGACATTACTGGGGTATTCGAGGCTGCACTTACATGTAGTGACTTTGTCATACATACAAGGCATTAACTGCGATTAGATGGCATTACTGAGAAGTGCTGAGGTCACACTTTGCATCTGCAGGACCTACACAAATGGGAATGAACATGACATACAGTGACTTTACAAGCATGAAGGGTTTGTGTGAGTACAAGAAAGTCAAAGTATAAAAGATAAAGGTGAAACTCCAGGAGGGGAGGCAGGCTGGGCACACGTGAATCTAAGCAGATACATGCATCAGAAATACGATTACGGTGAGTAATGCATGCCTTCTGAGGCTTGTGTATCTTCTTAGAATCACATGCAATGCATAGATTAGCGTCAGTACCTGGAGGAGGTGAGTTGTGTGAAGGGACAGTGGCAAATGGATGTCTTAATAACGCTTTACCCACCTGTGAATCTGCTTTAGAGTGTGTGTCTAAGCATTAATGTTGTGTGAATGGAACTCCAAGTAGCAGCTTTGCAAATTGCATCTAATGGAATATTTGCAATGAAAGCTAGAGTAGCCCCTGTGCCTCGAGTAGAGTGGGCTCTCGGTGTGAAAGGAAAGGATTTTTTAGATAGCGAGTAGCAAACCTGGATGCATTTGACTATCCATTTTGAGTTAGCGGATTTAGAGACATGGGGCCTCATTATGGGTCTGGCTGTAGCCTTGCCTGTAACAAAGGCACGGCTGCACCCTGACCCGTGCTTTTACTGGCACCCGCGAATGGGCAATTACCGGGTCATGCCAAGGTCGTTGGACCCGATAATTGCCCATTCGCGGGTGCTGGCAATAAGGGACTCCCCATCCCCATTCGGCCCCATAGGCCGTTCATAACGGTGCCGGTGCATCCATGAGTTGTGCTCGAGGGTGTCGCACTGCCCGCCAGGTCGGTCCTGGCGGGCAGAGCGAAACCCGCGAGCACAACTTGTAGTATGGCAGTACGGTAGCAACGGTGCCGGTAGCGCTACCAGCGCCGCTGTTGCCTTACCGCCATACTTATATAAGGCCCATAATCTCCCTCTCTACCAAATGCTATGCAAACAAAGAGCTGATCTGTTTTTTGTAGGGGTTCCGAATTGTTTAGGTAGTGTGAGGTGTCAGAAATGTGAGGCGGACAACTTTTAAATCATTTTTCAAACAATGCCGTTTTATTAAATCAAAAGTGCAGACCAAGGCCTCACTTGCCCTACTCTAACAGGGATTTCTCTGCCTAAATAAACGAAGGCAAACACTCTAGCATAACATTTCTGACCCTCACACTTATACATAAACATAAACAAGAAAACATATGGCAATACTTGTATTATCAACACATTCAAGTCTTTGATTGTAACCTGAGCGAATTCCCCTACCCCAGGTTTTAAGTCAAGGTTAGTTCCATTGAATAACACAAAACAACAAGAAAATCCAGGGTTGAAACAAAGTTCAAACACAGTTTTTGGCCAAGTCAGTATGTTAAGAAAAACTTCCAACACTCCACAGTTCAACACAGAAAAGATCATTTTCCTCCAGGAAATGCACAAGTCAAAGCTCCTTAAACAGTACCAATGGGATTCTTGGTTAGGATGTTTTCCGTCACAACTTAGTTGATTCACAAAACACAGTTTAGTTGAAATCTCATCACACTGCTTCTCTCTCAGCACCATTAAACACAACCACTTCTTTGTCAGGATATAGCCACAGTGTTTCTCTCCTAACACCGTGAGCAACACCTGCTTCCTTCACAGTACATTAAACTTCTGTCTGGGTCACTTTATACCAGGACTTCCACTTCTGTCTAGGCCACTTTATACCAGGACTCCCACTTCCACTTCTGCCTGGGTCACTTTATACCAGGACTTCCACTTACACTTCTGCCTGGGTCACTTTATACCAGAACTTCCACTTCCCCTTCTGTCTGGGTCACTTTATACCAGGGTCTCCACTTCCTCTTCTGCCTGGGTCACTTTATACCATGACTTCCACTTCCACTTCTGTCTGGGTCACTTTATACCAGGACTCCCACTTCCACTTCTGCCTGGGTCACTTTATACCAGGACTTCCACTTCTGTCTGGGTCACTTTATACCAGGACTTCCACTTCCTCTTCTGTCTGAGTCACTTTATACCAGGACTTCCACTTCTACTTCTGCCTGGGTCACTATATACCAGGACTTCCACTTCTGCCTGGGTCACTTTATACCAGGACTTCCACTTCTGCCTGGGTCACTTTATACCAGGACTTCCACTTCCACTTCTGCCTGGGTCACTTTATACCAGCACTTCCACTTCCACTTCTGCCTGGGTCACTTTATACCAGGACTTCCACTTCCACTTCTGTCTGGGTAACTTTATACCAGGACTTCCAATTCCACTTCTGCCTGGGTCACTTTATACCAGGACTTCCACTTCCACTTCTGGCTGGGTCACTTTATACCAGGACTTCCACTTCCATTTCTGCCTGGGTCACTTTATACCAGGACTTCCACTTCCATTTCTGCCTGGGTCACTTTATACCAGGACTTCCACTTCCACTTCTGGCTGGGTCACTTTATACCAGGACTTCCACTTCCATTTCTGCCTGGGTCACTTTATACCAGGACTTCCACTTCCATTTCTGCCTGGGTCACTTTATACCAGGACTTCCACTTCCATTTCTGCCTGGGTCACTTTATACCAGGACTTCCACTTCCATTTCTGCCTGGGTCACTTTATACCAGGACTTCCACTTCCACTTCTGGCTGGGTCACTTTATACCAGGACTTCCACTTCCATTTCTGCCTGGGTCACTTTATACCAGGACTTACAATTCCACTTCTGCCCAGGTCACCTTTTACCAGGACCTCCACTGCCACTTCTTTATAGCAGGACTTCCACATCCACTTCTGCCTGGGTCACTTTATACCAGGACTTCCACCTTCACTTCTGTCTGGGTCACTTTATACCAGGACTTCCACTTCCATTTCTGCCTGGGTCACTTTATATCAGGACTTCCACTTCCGCCTGGGTCACTTTATACCAGGACTTCAACTTCCACTTCAGTCTGGGTCACTTTATACCAGGACTTCCACTTCCACTTCTGCCTGGGTCACTTTATACCAGGACTTCCACTTCCACTTCTGCCTGGGTCACTTTATACCAGGACTTCAACTTCCACTTCAGTCTGGGTCACTTTATACCAGGACTTCCACTTCCACTTCTGCCTGGGTCACCTTATACCAGGACTTCCACTTCCACTTCTGTCTGGGTCCCTTTGTACCAGGACCCCCACTGCCACTTCTGTCTGGGTCACTTTATACCAGGACTTCCACTTTCGCCTGGGTCACTTTATACCAGGACTTCAACTTCCACTTCTGCCTGGGTCACTTTATACCAGGACTTCCACTTCTGTCTGGGTCTCTTTATACCAGGACTTCCACTTCTGCCTGTGTCAATTTATACCAGGACTTCCACTTCTGCCTGGGTCTCTTTATACCAGGACTTCCACCTCCACTTCTGCCTGGGTCACTTTATACCAGGACGTCCACCTCCACTTCTTCCTGGGTCACTTTATACAAGGACTTCCACTTCTGCCTGTGTCAATTTATACCAGGACTTCCACTTCTGCCTGGGTCTCTTTATACCAGGACTTCCACCTCCACTTCTGCCTGGGTCACTTTATACCAGGACGTCCACCTCCACTTCTTCCTGGGTCACTTTATACCAGGACTTCCACTTCTGCCTGTGTCAATTTATACCAGGACTTCCACTTCTGCCTGGGTCACTTTATACCAGGACTTCCACTTCCGTCTGGGTCACTTTATACCAGGACTTCCACTTCCATGTCTGCCTGGGTCACTTTATACCAGGACTTCCACTTCTGTCTGGGTCACTTTATACCAGGACTGCCAATTCTGCCTGGATCACTTTATACCAGGACATCCACTTCCACTTCTGCCTGGGTAACTTTATACCAGGACTTCCACTTCTGCCTGGGTCACTTTATACCAAGACTTCCACTTCTGCCTGGGTCACTTTATACCAGGACTTCCACTTCCGTCTGGGTCACTTTATACCAGGACTTCCACTTCTTTCTGGGTCACTTTATATCAGGACATCCACTTCCACTTCTCCCTGGGTCCCTTTATACCAGTACTTTCACTTCTGCCTGGGTCACTTTATACTAGGACTTCCACTTCCACTTCTGCCTGGGTCACTTTATACCAGGACTTCCACTTCCACTTCTGCCTGGGTCACTTTATACCAGGACTTCCACTTCTTTCTGGGTCACTTTATATCAGGACATCCACTTCCACTTCTCCCTGGGTCCCTTTATACCAGTACTTTCACTTCTGCATGGGTCACTTTATACCAGGACTTCCACTTCTGTCTGGGTCACTTTATACTAGGACTTCCACTTCTGCCTGGGTCACTTTATACCAGGACATCCACTTCCACTTCTCCCTGGGTCCCTTTATACCAGTACTTCCACTTCTGTCTGGGTCACTTTATACCAGGACTTCCACTTCTGCCTGGGTCTCTTTATACCAGGACTTCCACTTCTGCCTGGGTCACTTTATACCAGGACTTCCAATTCTGCCTGGGTCACTTTACACCAGGACATCCACTTCCACTTCTCCCTGGCTCACTTTATACCAGTACTTCCACTTCTGTCTGGGTCACTTTATACCAGGACTTCCACTTCTGCCTGGGTCTCTTTATACCAGTACTTCCACTTCTGTCTGGGTCACTTTATACCAGTACTTCCACTTCTGTCTGGGTCACTTTATACCAGGACTTCCACTTCTGCCTGGGTCTCTTTATACCAGTACTTCCACTTCTGTCTGGGTCACTTTATACCAGTACTTCCACTTCTGTCTGGGTCACTTTATACCAGGACTTCCACTTCTGCCTGGGTCTCTTTATACCAGTACTTCCACTTCTGTCTGGGTCACTTTATACCAGGACTTCCAGTTCTGTCTGGGTCACTTTATACCAGGACTTCCACTTCTGCCTGGGTCACTTTATACCAGGACTTCCACTTCTGCCTGGGTCCCTTTATACCAGGACATCCACTTCCACTTCTCCCTGGGTCCCTTTATACCAGTACTTCCACTTCTGTCTGGGTCACTTTATACCAGGACTTCCACTTCTGCCTGGGTCTCTTTATACCAGGACTTCCACTTCCACTTCTGTCTGGGTCACTTTATACCAGGACTCCCACTTCCACTTCTGCCTGGGTCACTTTATACCAGGACTTCCACTTCTGTCTGGGTCACTTTATACCAGGACTTCCACTTCCTCTTCTGTCTGAGTCACTTTATACCAGGACTTCCACTTCTACTTCTGCCTGGGTCACTATATACCAGGACTTCCACTTCTGCCTGGGTCACTTTATACCAGGACTTCCACTTCTGCCTGGGTCACTTTATACCAGGACTTCCACTTCCACTTCTGCCTGGGTCACTTTATACCAGCACTTCCACTTCCACTTCTGCCTGGGTCACTTTATACCAGGACTTCCACTTCCACTTCTGTCTGGGTCACTTTATACCAGGACTTCCAATTCCACTTCTGCCTGGGTCACTTTATACCAGGACTTCCACTTCCACTTCTGGCTGGGTCACTTTATACCAGGACTTCCACTTCCATTTCTGCCTGGGTCACTTTATACCAGGACTTCCACTTCCATTTCTGCCTGGGTCACTTTATACCAGGACTTCCACTTCCACTTCTGGCTGGGTCACTTTATACCAGGACTTCCACTTCCATTTCTGCCTGGGTCACTTTATACCAGGACTTCCACTTCCATTTCTGCCTGGGTCACTTTATACCATGACTTCCACTTCCATTTCTGCCTAGGTCACTTTATACCAGGACTTCCACTTCCATTTCTGCCTGGGTCACTTTATACCAGGACTTCCACTTCCACTTCTGGCTGGGTCACTTTATACCAGGACTTCCACTTCCATTTCTGCCTGGGTCACTTTATACCAGGACTTACAATTCCACTTCTGCCCAGGTCACCTTTTACCAGGACCTCCACTGCCACTTCTTTATAGCAGGACTTCCACATCCACTTCTGCCTGGGTCACTTTATACCAGGACTTCCACCTTCACTTCTGTCTGGGTCACTTTATACCAGGACTTCCACTTCCATTTCTGCCTGGGTCACTTTATATCAGGACTTCCACTTCCACTTCGGCCTGGGTCACTTTATACCAGGACTTCCACTTCCGCCTGGGTCACTTTATACCAGGACTTCAACTTCCACTTCAGTCTGGGTCACTTTATACCAGGACTTCCACTTCCACTTCTGCCTGGGTCACTTTATACCAGGACTTCCACTTCCACTTCTGCCTGGGTCACTTTATACCAGGACTTCAACTTCCACTTCAGTCTGGGTCACTTTATACCAGGACTTCCACTTCCACTTCTGCCTGGGTCACCTTATACCAGGACTTCCACTTCCACTTCTGTCTGGGTCACTTTGTACCAGGACCCCCACTGCCACTTCTGTCTGGGTCACTTTATACCAGGACTTCCACTTTCGCCTGGGTCACTTTATACCAGGACTTCAACTTCCACTTCTGCCTGGGTCACTTTATACCAGGACTTCCACTTCTGTCTGGGTCTCTTTATACCAGGACTTCCACTTCTGCCTGTGTCAATTTATACCAGGACTTCCACTTCTGCCTGGGTCTCTTTATACCAGGACTTCCACCTCCACTTCTGCCTGGGTCACTTTATACCAGGACGTCCACCTCCACTTCTTCCTGGGTCACTTTATACCAGGACTTCCACTTCTGCCTGTGTCAATTTATACCACGACTTCCACTTCTGCCTGGGTCTCTTTATACCAGGACTTCCACCTCCACTTCTGCCTGGGTCACTTTATACCAGGACGTCCACCTCCACTTCTTCCTGGGTCACTTTATACCAGGACTTCCACTTCTGCCTGTGTCAATTTATACCAGGACTTCCACTTCTGCCTGGGTCACTTTATACCAGGACTTCCACTTCCGTCTGGGTCACTTTATACCAGGACTTCCACTTCCATGTCTGCCTGGGTCACTTTATACCAGGACTTCCACTTCTGTCTGGGTCACTTTATACCAGGACTGCCAATTCTGCCTGGATCACTTTATACCAGGACATCCACTTCCACTTCTGCCTGGGTAACTTTATACCAGGACTTCCACTTCTGCCTGGGTCACTTTATACCAAGACTTCCACTTCTGCCTGGGTCACTTTATACCAGGACTTCCACTTCCGTCTGGGTCACTTTATACCAGGACTTCCACTTCTTTCTGGGTCACTTTATATCAGGACATCCACTTCCACTTCTCCCTGGGTCCCTTTATACCAGTACTTTCACTTCTGCCTGGGTCACTTTATACTAGGACTTCCACTTCCACTTCTGCCTGGGTCACTTTATACCAGGACTTCCACTTCCACTTCTGCCTGGGTCACTTTATACCAGGACTTCCACTTCTTTCTGGGTCACTTTATATCAGGACATCCACTTCCACTTCTCCCTGGGTCCCTTTATACCAGTACTTTCACTTCTGCATGGGTCACTTTATACCAGGACTTCCACTTCTGTCTGGGTCACTTTATACTAGGACTTCCACTTCTGCCTGGGTCACTTTATACCAGGACATCCACTTCCACTTCTCCCTGGGTCCCTTTATACAAGTACTTCCACTTCTGTCTGGGTCACTTTATACCAGGACTTCCACTTCTGCCTGGGTCTCTTTATACCAGGACTTCCACTTCTGCCTGGGTCACTTTATACCAGGACTTCCAATTCTGCCTGGGTCACTTTACACCAGGACATCCACTTCCACTTCTCCCTGGCTCACTTTATACCAGTACTTCCACTTCTGTCTGGGTCACTTTATACCAGGACTTCCACTTCTGCCTGGGTCTCTTTATACCAGTACTTCCACTTCTGTCTGGGTCACTTTATACCAGTACTTCCACTTCTGTCTGGGTCACTTTATACCAGGACTTCCACTTCTGCCTGGGTCTCTTTATACCAGTACTTCCACTTCTGTCTGGGTCACTTTATACCAGTACTTCCACTTCTGTCTGGGTCACTTTATACCAGGACTTCCACTTCTGCCTGGGTCTCTTTATACCAGTACTTCCACTTCTGTCTGGGTCACTTTATACCAGGACTTCCACTTCTGTCTGGGTCACTTTATACCAGGACTTCCACTTCTGCCTGGGTCACTTTATACCAGGACTTCCACTTCTGCCTGGGTCCCTTTATACCAGGACATCCACTTCCACTTCTCCCTGGGTCCCTTTATACCAGTACTTCCACTTCTGTCTGGGTCACTTTATACCAGGACTTCCACTTCTGCCTGGGTCTCTTTATACCAGGACTTCCACTTCTGCCTGGGTCACTTTATACCAGGACTTCCACTTCTGCCTGGGTCACTTTATACCAGGACTTCCACTTCCGTCTGGGTCACTTTATACCAAGACTTCCACTTCCACTTCTGACTGGGTCACGTTATACCAGGACTTCCACTTCTGCCTGGGTCTCTTTATACCAGGACTTCCACTTCTGCCTGGGTCACTTTATACCAGGACTTCCAATTCTGCCTGGGTCACTTTACACCAGGACATCCACTTCCACTTCTCCCTGGCTCACTTTATACCAGGACTTCCACTTCTGCCTGGGTCTCTTTATACCAGGACTTCCACTTCTGCCTGGGTCACTTTATACCAGGACTTCCACTTCTGCCTGGGTCACTTTATACCAGGACTTCCACTTCTGCCTGGGTCACTTTATACCAGGACTTCCACTTCTGTCTGGGTCACTTTATACCAGGACTTCCACTTCCACTTCTGACTGGGTCACTTTATACCAGGACTTCCACTTCCACTTCTATCTGGGTCACTTTATACCAGGACTTCCACTTCCACCTCCTCTACTGCCTGGGTCACTTTATACCAGGACTTCCACTTCCACTTCTATCTGGGTCACTTTATACCAGGACTTCCACTTCCACTTCTGCCTGGGTCACTTTATATCAGGACTTCCACTTCACTTCTGCCTGGGTCACTTTATACCAGCACTTCCACTTCCGCCTGGGTCACTTTATACCAGGACTTCCACTTCCGCCTGGGTCACTTTATACCAGGACTTCCACTTCCACTTCTGCCTGGGTCACTTTATACCAGGACTTCCACTTCCACTTCTGTCTGGGTCACTTTATACCAGGACTTCCACTTCCACTTCTGCCTGGGTCACTTTATACCAGGACTTCCACTTCCACTTCTATCTGGGTCACTTTATACCAGGACTTCCACTTCCACTTCTGCCTGGGTCACTTTATACCAGGACTTCCACTTCCACTTCTGCCTGGGTCACTTTATACCAGGACATCCACTGCCACTTCTGTCTGGGTCACTTTATACCAGGACTTCCACTTCCACTTCTGCCTGGGTCACTTTATACCAGGACTTCCACTTCCACGTCTGCCTGGGTCACTTTATACCAGGACTTCCACTTCCACGTCTGCCTGGGTCACTTTATATCACGACTTCCACTTCCACGTCTGCCTGGGTCATACCAGGACTTCCACTTCCACTTCTGCCTGGGTCACTTTATACCAGGACGTTTGTTAGGTAAGAATTGATGTAGTAACACTGTGTGAGACTAAACAACACTTATCTGCTTGGTATTAGGTAACCCACTTTTTGGTATAGGTCTGTACTACACAAGTTGGTAGTGTGACTGAGCAGCCAGGCCTATCTCAAGAGGGATAAATGTGAGCTGCAGAGCTGTAGCAATGAAATTCATAACTACAAGTAACCAAGTAACACTTACACTCAAGGTTTCAGTTCTAAATAATTATTTATTTAATTAACATAAAGTTTTAAATATGCATTCGTTAAAAAGGCAATTCATGGAACAATGTCAATATACTTTAAAATCACTTTTCAGGATCAGCATAAGTTAGTGGATAATCTTTGGATATGCTTCTTACACAATTCCTACACCCTGAGGTGACTTGATTCACAAGGAGAGTAAGAGAGTGGTTTCTTACCTGTAACTCCATTTCTCCAGCATTGGTCATGGATTCACATGCTGTGAATATTTCCCGTCATCAGGCTGGGTAAACTCAGTAACTTTAATATAATGGTTTTCCTATGAAAAACTTCGACACCTTGAGTGTCCTATCGACGTCCTTATGGGTGCTTTATGCTGCACCAATAGGACGTCCACTATATAGCCCCAACCCTGTGGCTTCCCTTCAGATTGTAACCTCTCCAAACAAGGAGGATACCTGAAGAGGATGTTTGCCTGAAGGGGGGAGGCCGGAGGGCACATGTGAATCAATGAAAGATACCAACGCTGGAGAAATTGAGTTACAGATAAGAAACGACTCCCTTCTCCAGCATCGGATCTTTCATGGATTACAGGCTGTGAATAGACTACGTAGCAGTAAGAAGACCTGGAGATGCAGAACAGGCAAACAGGACCTATAGTACAGGTAATGCAAACATCAACGGAAAGACCTTACTTTCAGATATTCGAAAAAAAAGAAAAATATGAGCAGAGCCAAAACCCCAGAAGCTGCAGGGCTTATCTTACTGGAACAGGCGTTGAAGCACAGCACGCCCCACTTGCATCTCCTTAGCATGTTGTTGATTCAGACAGTAGTGTCTGGTAAACGTGTGCGGTACTGCCCACGTCGCTGCCTGGCAAATATCACTAAGCGGTATGCCCACCCAAAGAGCCGCCGAAGACGCCGCAGACCTTGTAGAGTGAGCCCTGGGCGTTGACTGTAAAGGTTGGTTGGCTTTTTCGTGGCACAAAGATATTGTAGACGAGACCCATCATGATATGCCTTGCTTTGAGATCGGCTTCCCCTTGTTGGAGGGGCCAAAGTCCACAAAATGTTGCCGAGATGTCCTGAACAACATCGTTCGGTCCAGATAGAACTTCAAAGCTCTCTTGATATCCAAAGAATGCAATGCCTTCTCCGCCGGAGAGGAAGCCTTAGGAAAAAAGGTAGGTAAGGCTATCGTAGAGTTTTTGTGAAAGTCAGACGGAAATTTTGGAATAAAGTGGGGATTCGCAGAAAAGAGAACCTTGTCCCTCATGAAACGTAGGTATGGAGGATCAATGACCAAAGCCTGCAGTTCCGACACCCGCCTGGAGGATGTAATGGCCACCAGAACAATGACCTTCCATGTGAGAAACTTCATCTTCGCCATTGACATAGGCTCAAATGGTGGTTTTATGAGGGCCACGATTACCAAGTTGAGACTCCAGACAGGAGAAAACAAATTTTTCTGAGGAAAAGACCTGAAAAGGCCCCTTAGGAAATGTTTAATCAACGCCTCACTGAACAGAGGTGTAGAGTTACTCCGCTGCATGAACCTTGAGATGGCCGCCAAGTGGACCTTGATAGATGACAACGCTAGACCCTCCTTCGCTAGCAACAGAAGGTAAGAAAGGATTTGTGGAGGTGAAACCTGCAATGGTTGTAAGTATGGCTGCTGCGAACACCAGCTACAGAACCTTTTCCACTTACGGACATAAGACACATTTGTCGATGGTGCCCTTGCTGCTGCCAGGATGCAGCAACAATCCTGAGGAATCCTTAAATTCCCGAACTCTTGAGTGGTCAGGAGCCATGCTTCAAGGTAGAGGGAGCCTGGGTTGTGATGCCACCCCCTCCCTTTGTCCTGTGAAAGAAGATCCGGCTCTCATCCCAGGTGAAGAGGGTTGTCCACAGCTAGGTGAAGAAGACCCGAGAACCAAGTCTGTCCGGGCCAGAACGGGGCCACCAGAATCACCCTGCATGGAACCCTGCGAATCATCTGAATCGTTTTCCTGATCAGGGGAAACAGAGGAAACGCGTAAGCGAACAGGCCCGTCCACGGAAACGAGAACGCGTGCCCTCTGGAGTCCGGATGAGACACCTGCTGGCGAAGAGACGACACTGCTTGTTCTGTGGGCTGGCGAATAAGTCCATATGGGGAGTCCCCCACTTTACAAATATCCTCCCCACCTGAGCATCCTTCCGTCGCCATTCATGCATCTGAGCGGATGCTCTGCTGAGGGCATCCGCTTGAACATTTTGAATCCCCTGGTAAGTAGAAAACCAAGATCTGAACCCTGTGTGCTAAGGCTCAGTGACAAATGTCCTGAGCCTCCCTGGACAGCAGCTTTGAATGTGTGCCCCCCTGTTTTCGTAGATAGAATATCATCATGGTGTTGTCTGTAAGTATCCGTACCACTGAGTCCTGAATGAGGGGTAGAAATGATTTGAGTGCCCAGTGAACTGCCCTCATTTCCAGAATGTTGATATGCAACGAAACCTCCCTGAGGGACCATAGGCCTTTGACCTGGAACTGGTCTAGATGAGGCCCCCATCCCACCTGGGAGGCATCGGTCACGATTGTGTACCAAAACTCTGGTTCCACCAGGGACATTCCTTTTACAATATTGCTGAAGTGAGTCCACCACAGCAGGGCGTCTACCAGAGACCTGGAGACGACTACCCTGTCCAACCAGGAACCCTGGGTCTGTGACCACCTTGACGCGAGAACCTCCTGCACAGGCTGCATGAACAGACGTCAATTCGGGATGAGTGGGAGATGGAAGAAGATATGGTGCCAAGAAGAG
Source organism: Ambystoma mexicanum (assembly GCF_040938575.1). Classification (NCBI taxonomy): domain Eukaryota; kingdom Metazoa; phylum Chordata; class Amphibia; order Caudata; family Ambystomatidae; genus Ambystoma; species Ambystoma mexicanum. The sequence continues at coordinate 770,705,046 of NC_090938.1, read as the reverse complement.
ACATGAACATGCGGACCGTGACTGACGTTCCCGGTACAAACGAGCCCGCCTGACCTGATAGAGTGCTGTTTGAAAATAAGCCCCCAAAAAAACCAAGTCCCTCGAGGGCATCAGACAGGATTTGCCAAAGTTGACTTCAAAGCCCAGACGCTGTAACAGGAGCATAGCTGTGCTGAGAGATTCCGATGTCTGTTGACGAGTTGCCCCCCTGATCAACCAGTCGTCCAGATATGGATAAACATGGTGTCCTTGCCTGTTGAGGTAAGCCGCCACTGGCGCCAGCCACTTTGTGAACGTCCTTGGAGCAGACTTTAGGCCAAAGGGAAGAACCGCAAAACTGGTAAAGCTTGTTGCCGACCATGAACCGTAGAAATCTTCGATGCCTGGGGTGCATGGGGATGTGAAAATATGCATCCTCGAGATTCAATGATGCCAGAAATTCCCCCGGCTGCACGGCCCGGATGACATCTTGCAATGTTAGCATCCTGAATTTCTGGCTCTTGATATTTTTGTTGAAAGGTCTCGGGTCCAAAATGGGGCGCCATTTTCCGTTCAGGTTTTTGATGACAAAAGGTTCCTTTTCCTCTTTCCGACCTCAGGACTGTCTCTATAGCGCCCTTCTGCAGAATCAGACGCACCTCCTGACGCAAGACCTTTAGATGTGGCTGAGCTCTTTGTACCGGTGGAATAGGTAGTTGCGGATGCCGGAACTCCAACGAGTGGCCGTATTGGATGGCATCCAGCACCCATCTGTCTGTCGTGATCAACTTCCACTCGTCGACGTGGTGCACCACTCTCCCCCCTAATCGACTGCCCTTGTGGCAGTCATTGTTGAGGCTTGGACTGACGGCCTCTTTGAGAGGAGGAGGAGCTCTCTTTCACTATCCTCGATACTACTAGTTCTGCTGTGAGGACTGGAAGGATCGTCGGAAACCGTGGGAGAAATAGGTAGGTTTACCATAACCTTTGTCCAGAGAACCTGCAAACCTTGAGTTCCCCGAGACCACACGAAAGGAGCAAAAGGGGCAAAAAGAATGTCTACCTTGCAGGGCTGTCAGGGACTTCGCCGTCTCAGAGTCCTCCTTCATATTGTTCAGCGCATCATCAATCTTCTCTCCGAAAAGATGTTCCCCCTCGCAGGGCATGTCTACCACCTTCTGCCCGGAAATCAATACAGCGAAGTCAGGGTTGATTCCAAAGAACCACACCATTATTAACCTGCTTAATCCCATTTTCCTACTATGATTCAACGCTTCTTCCCCCTCACGAACCAAAAGCATCGCCTCCTTCTCCGCTGCTCTCGCAGGTGGTCCAACAGAGGAGCCAATCTGTGCCACATTTCGCGGTCATACGGTGCCACGATCGCCAACGAGTTGGCAGCCTTGACCGTAGTAGCCCCCACCGTGAGGACCTTCTTGCCGAATGCATCCAGCTCACGGCTTTCATTGTTGGGGGGAGTCGCACACTTGTGCTGGGTCTGGGCCTTTCTACCAGCTGCAGCCGAAACAACCGATTCCGGTGTGGGCTGCGACGTCAGGCACTTTGGAGTTGACTCTGGTGCCTTGAACTTTTTCTCCAGGCGGCCCTTGATCGCAGGCTCTGTAAATGGGTGGCGCATCGTCCGCAGCCCCTCCTGCCACACATGATCCAATATGGCGATCAAGAAGACTGCCTTCCTCCTCTTCCCCATATGGTCAAACAAAAAACAGTCTTTCTTCTCCTCTGGAATGAGGCCAAACTCGTGACAGGCCTTCGCCATCATGGCATGAAAGGCTCCAATATCATCCGGCGGGGATGGCTGGGCTACTCGGAGCATCCATTTCTGGATCAGTATCCCAGGTATCCGCCCTTCGGGGCGATGAGGAGACCGTTGAGAGTGTCCTGCGGAACGCTATCCAGCTGTGACTCCACCAATTCCCCTTCCTCCTGATCCCTACGAGTCGGGCTGAACCCCCTGGGAGAAGGCGCATGCGGGCGAACCGGGGAAGACCTTCTGCAATGAGGCCCTCAACTGCGAGGGGCTTCCGGTACATCCTTCTGAGTAGAAATGGTAGGCAAGTCCTGCATCACCTGAACAGCCGGAACCTGAGGCACAGGAAGTCTGGCATCCAACTGCCCCAGGAGTGCTTGCAACGTCGTCAACACCTGCATCGAGAGCAACGAGTGCGGATTCACCAGAGGATATTGAGGCGGGACAGTCCCCAGGCCCCCAGACGTGGATGGAAGAGAAGGCTGCAGGCCCAAAACCAAAGGATCCAGAAAAGCCTGCTCTTCCTCCTCCTCCTGGCCCAAGCCAAACCCATAGGGCGAGGGCGGCTCATCCTGAAGAATCTCGTTCAGGTGGATGGATGTAAATCCTGCCCCCGACTGCCACAGTGTCTCCCTGGAAGATGACTGATCCACTGCAGCCACCTGCTTCGCCATGGACATCTGCATTTCTGTCGCCGGAGCTCTCTTCAACAGAGGGGCTGTCGTTGAAACCATCGGCAGCAAGGTTGTCAATGGGGAAGCCACCAGTGTGGTCATCGACGGGGCCGTCACCCTCAGGGTCGTCGACGGTGTCACAGAAGTTAAAGTCGTCTTCAATGGAAGATCCCTCATCGAGGAAGCCATCGGCTGTGGATCGGTCGAGAACAGATCAGCCGTTGGCGTGGTCTTTTGCACCAATACCTCCTTAGCCGGTGAAGAGGGCCGTTTGGGCGAGGATCTGGAGCGGTGCTTCGTTGACTCATGGCCCAACGAAGAGTGATGCCTGTCCTTCGAAAGACGATTTCCTTGTTGACGAGGAGGATGAATGAGACCTGGTCTTCTCCTTGTTCGATGTTGAGGCCTTATGCGACAGTTGCGCAGGCTTCTGCCGGCGTGGAGCTGAGTCCTTCGGCTTAACTTTTGGCGCAGGCTTGGCATGAGAAGGGGCCCCGACCATGCACTACTCGGCACCGTACCTGCCCCCGCAGCCTCGCTGCCTCTATGCTGCGTAGGCGCTAGCTCCGCCGACTTTGCTCTCTGATGCGATGGCAAACTCTTGGCCGAAGGAGTAGAGGCCCTGCCCCCGTGGGACGAGCCCACCTCCGAACCCGGATAGGATCCTTCGTTCAGCCAGCAAATGAGTCTCCGGTTCCGGTCCTTGAGAGTCTTGTGGGAGAACCCCCGACAGATAGCACAGTTGTTGGCAGAGTGATTGGGGTATAGGCAGTACAAGCAGTCTGCATGGCCGCCCCCTTCATAGACATTCTTAAGGCTGGAGGTCTCACACGGCCAAAATAACAACTTCTTCTGACCCACAGAGGACATGACGGGCCTAGAAGAACCAAAGTATCCACTGGAAAGGAAACGGCGAAGGTTCTAGAACAAAATGAGCAAATTCTCAGGAGAGAACACGAGATGATCCCAACAGTTAGGAAGACAGTTGAAATCTGAAGGGAAGCCGCGGGGCGGGCTATATAGTGGCCGTCCCATTGGTGCGGCATAAAGCACCCATAAGGACATCGATATGGCACTCAAGGTGTCGAAATATTCCATAGGAAAACCACTATATTAAAAGTTACCGAGGTTTCCCAGCCTGACGACGGGAAATATTCACAGTATGTGAATCCATGAAAGATCCAATTCTGGAGAATGGCATTTATGTATCACACTAGTTATACTTTGCAGATTCTGAGGTTGCAGAAAGGAAAGGTTTAAGAAGGAAAAGGTTTAAGAAGGAAAAGGTTAAACAGGTTCTCAGTATATGTGAGGGCACTTTAATCTTCCAATTAAATCTAGACAAGCCTTTCCCAGCAATATCAGTCTAAACATAGTTACCACCAATGAGGAAAATCAATATCAAAGTCAATGTGCTAGAAGAGTCTACAGGAAGCCAGGACAGCCAAAGCCAATTGGAACACAGTCTACGGAGCTGAGGCACTTCTTAGAATCAAGGTCTTGCACAAAGTTAGAGAGTTTGTTAAGGAAAATCACTTGTAGGATCACAAGCTGTTAACCCTGTGAAAAACAGAGTTGGAATCAAGTCTAAAGGTAAGCCACAGCAAATCTCAGCTGAGAAAAGCACAGCTCAAAGACAATGAGGTAAGCAACCCAGTCTAGACAGTATCTCTGGTTTGAAGAAGAGTGGTCCAGCTGGATTCTGTCCTGTTGCAGCGGTGCAGACCGTGGGTTCCTGACCCTCAGTCGTGGGGACAAGAGGAAGGACGTCTGCAGGGTCCTGCGGCAGCAATTTGTAGGTCGTTGGCAGCTACGGGCTCTTTCGGTTCAGCGGTACTTCGTGGTTTCAGCGCTTAGTAAACAGCACCGTCACAGATCTCAGATATCATTTGGGCTTCCATCACTCCTTGGTTCCTGCACTTTGGTGAGGGGTCTCGAGCTCCGGTCGTCCTGCTTCTGGAGGGTCCTTAGGAGACTCCTGGAGCTTTTATCTGGATTTCAGACGTTGCACTCGACTACGGATTTCTCTACCCCTGGCACTCAGTTCTTGCAGCAGCGAAGAAGTACAGCCAGTCGGGGAAGATGGTCCAGTGGAGTTCATTGTAAAGACTGGAGGCGGGGTCTGTACTTCTGCTCTCTATATGGTAGAGGAGAGGCACAGAGGACCCCAGCCAAGATTCTCTATTGCGGTAGCAATGGACGAGCAATCAAGGCCTAGCTTTTCAGGAGGTGATGCGGGCTGGTTCTTAAGTACAGTGTAGTCCCCAAGCCCCCACAAAGGAATGTCCACACGCTGTATTAGTTAAAACACAGTCTTTATATAATTAAGTTCAAGGTTATGTACACAATCACAATAACTCACTTTGTCCTCAGAAAATCTACAATGGCAAATATATACAGTTCTAAGTGGTACCACAATTATTATTAGATTCCATTAAAGTGCATCAACTGTACTCTGGTTAAATGTCACACAAATCAATTAATAAAGGTAACCAACAATAGACATAGGAGGAAAGCAGTTGGTTAGAACAATTGTCAGAATACTGGCACCTACCCCTAGACACAGTCCTGTGTGGAGATCCCCCCACCTGGGCAACCTGTAAAGTAAAGATATATCACCAGCCCAGTCCATATATTGTTCTATAAGTCTTATTTCCTTCTATAATGTTTCTAGCACCCCAATGTACCTGGAATAGCAGAGTTCGACGTCGGGTCGTCGACTGATCCTTCTTGAGCGGCTCCCTTTAAGGTAGGAGCCACAGATCGTTGAGATCCCACGAGGAAAAAGGGTTGAACGACGACGGTGAGGTGGCAGCTTCGTTCCTAGCGGTGCTCGTCGACGACAGAGCGTTGGCGTCCTGCAAGGAAGAGGCATGCGGGGCACCTCGGTGACGATAGTTCAGGACCGCAAAGAGTTTGAAGAACTGTGGCCCAGCAAAGGCGTTGAGTCGTCGGCGTCTCTGTGGTCTTCAGGTGGCGGAAAACCCACCGGCGGATGCTCCTCGGCGCGTCGGCGGCCTCGACTTTCTCCGGAGGGAAAAAGCGGTTGACGGTGCAGGCGAGAGCGTCCTTGGATCAAATGTTACTTAGGCAAAGGGAGCACGGCGGCTCCGGTCAGCAACGGCGGTCGTCGACGGTGATGGACAACAGTGTCCGGGCGCTTCTCCTTGTGATTCCGCCGTGGTCCCCGTCTCCGGTCGGCAGCCTGTCGTAGGTCTGTCTACCAGGGAGCGCTGGCAAAGATTAGCAGTGCATGATGGTCCCTCGTAGCTCAGGAAGAGGGCGCTTAACCAGGTCCTCTCTGGGTCAGTCCTTGGAGACACAGCAGCTTTCAGATCGATGAAATAGAGCAGCAGCACGACTTCTCTTCCAGCAGGGCTTCAAGGTTAAGCATCAGGTTTACTCCAGTTACTCTTCGTAGTGGACTTCAGCTTCTGAAAAAATTTCCAGTGGTGGGAGGTCCCCAGATATACTATTCTGTCTCTCATCCACACTACTGGGTCACACTAAGCAGCCAATCACACAGAAGGGCATTCATGCAGTCAGTCAGCCAATCAGGCATACAGTGCATTCAGGCCATACTCCTCCTTCACAGACACTCACAATAAGGAATGTGTATTGGGACAAGTACCTAGCCATTCAACACTACACACTGCATTCATACCAGTTTCGGGCAGGGCTGTCTCAGTCATTGTGTCAAACACCAGAAACCAGACATCCACAACAAGAAGTGCATATTGGTCACACACTCCATTCACCCAGGTCCCACCCACAGGGTGTACCCACAACATACAGTCACTGGGAAGGCTCCAGCCAGTCTGGCCTGGACTTCACAACAACACCATATATGGAACTTCCACCCAACAGCCAGTCAGGGGGAAAGGACAGAGTCGGGGCTTCCCAGGACTTTGGGAAAACAAGGTAACAGGCAATAGAAAGCAAGAGGCCACAGGGGCCATCTTGTTTCCTATCAGGAATCAACTGATTCCAATGGCAGGGCCTGGGTATCCCAAAATGGAGGATACTCAGAGCACCTGTCAAATTCAGCATGGAGCTGCCACCAGCCCATACCCTGCTCTTTGGGCCACACACATGTGCCCAAAAACATACACTAGGGGCACATGGTTGCACCCCCACCCATGGGTGTCATAATGGTATCCCATGGGTCTGTACACCAAACCAAAAACAGGAAGAGCTGCACTGCCAGGAGTCCCACATGGACTCCTGGGCAGAAAACAATACAGAACACAAATGAAAAAGGACTACAGGACAAGGACAGGGAGGCCCTGTCCCTCCAATGCATTTCCAGCATCACATTCATCTCGGGGTTAGTTGGTCCCAAGGGAAGAAGTGGTCCCTTCCGGAGCTTCTCTTTTGAAAGGGGAGTTTTAGCACAGCAGCAGGGCTTCACTGGGCAGTTCAAAGGTCCAGGAGGATGCAACAAGCTTCGTTCAAGGTTTCTTCGACAGTGGTCGACTCTGCCTCTAGTGGCAAAACCCTCGCGTTTTAAGCAGGTTTCTCCCATTCATGCACAGCCTAGGCTGTCAATCACACAGTGGGGTGGCTGTCCTGAAGGGACAGCCAGGCAGTCAATTAGGACTGGTTGCATCCAGGCACTCTGAGAGACAAAAGACAGGGGAGTTTCGAGAAACATCCCTCACATCCTGCCTTTCGAGACACACTGGAGCCGGAGGCGGGCTTCAGGGCTGAAGCCTGCAAAAGACAAAACAAACAAAGGGCTCAAATCTGGCTCAACGCACAGAGTAAAACGTAAGAAAGACCTCACAAACAGAAAATGGTGAAAAAAGAAGACCGGGCCATTTTGACGAAATGGTCACCCAGGGGTGCTATACTGCAGAAGAGGATTCGTCCTGCGGTAAAAAAGCACAATGGTAGGAAAATTAAACCACTGCCACCAGCCATTTAAAGTAGTGAGGGTAACATAAAAAATGTTACATGAGAATGTAGGATAAGGGGCTACTAGGTATCCCCCAGCACTACACATAAGATGGGTGTGCTGGACCTACAAAGAGAAAAGGTAAGTAAAGTCAATTTCACTTTTTTAAAAAAATTGTTTTATTCTTTTTATTTACTTGTGTATAATCAAAAAGAAATTGATTTTTACAAGAAAAAGAAAACTGAGTTAAAATCAATTTCACTTTACTATTTTTGGGAACAGTAGTTCACACAAGAAAAGGTATTTAAACCTTATGAGAAATCTAAAAGGATTTCTCTGTGACCCTGTACTGAAGGTGCTGTGTGTCGCCATACAAAAAGTAGATGCCTATGGGGTTTGTCAGACTCCAAAAACCGTGGAAAAACATAATCCAAATCAGGTCAAAACACATGAGAGAGTGAGAAAAAGGTCTCACTCACTCCAGGATTCAAATTAAAAAGTCCTAAAGTCCAGCAAAAGAGCTGAGGGTTTCTAAGGTTGAAGGGAATTAGCACAGAAATGAGAATTCTCCCCAACAACTTCCACTTCAACTTCTGCCTGTGTCACTTTATACCAGGACTTCCACTTCAACTTCTGCCTGGGTCACTTTATACCAGGACTTCCACTTCCTCTTCTGCCTGGGTCACTTTATACCAGGACTTCCACTTCCACTTCCGCCTGGGTCATTTTATACCAGGACTTCGACTTCCTCTTCTGCCTGGGTCACTTTATACCAGGACTTCCACTTTTGTCTGGGCCACTTTATACCAGGACTTCCACTTCAACTTCTGCCTGGGTCACTTTATACCAGGACTGCCACTTCCACTTCTGTCTGGGTCACTTTATACCAGGACTTCCACTTCCACTTCTGTCTGGGTCACTTTATACCAGGACTTCCACTTCCACTTCTGTCTGGGTCACTTTATACCAGGACTTCCACTTCCACTTCTGCCTGGGTCACTTTATACCAGGACTTCTTCCACTTCTGCCTGGGTCACTTTATACCAGGACTTCTTCCACTTCTGTCTGGGTCACTTTATACCAGGACTTCCACTTCCACTTCTGCCTGGGTCACTTTATACCAGGACGTCCACTTCCGCCTGGGTGACTTCATACCAGGACTTCCACTTCTGCCTGGGTCACTTTATACCAGGACTTCCACTTCTGCCTGGGTCACTTTATACCAGGACTTCTTCCACTTCTATCTGGGTCACTTTATACCAGGACTTCCACTTCCACTTCTGCCTGGGTCACTTTATACCAGGACTTCCACTTCTGCTTGGGTCACTTTATACCAGGACTTCCACTTCTATGTCTGCCTGTGTCACTTTATACCAGGACTTCCACTTCTGCCTGGGTCACATTATACCAGGACTTCCACTTCCACTTCTGCCTGGGTCACTTTATACCAGGACCTCCACTTCCACTTCTGCCTGGGTCACTTTATCCCAGGACTTCCACTTCCACTTCTGCCTGGGTCACTTTATACCAGGACTTCCACTTCCACTTCTGCCTGGGTCACTTTATACCAGGGCCTCCACTTCTGCTTGGGTCACTTTATACCAGGACTTCCACTTCTATGTCTGCCTGGGTCACTTTATACCAGGACTTCCACTTCTGCCTGGGTCACATTATACCAGGACTTCCACTTCCACTTCTGCCTGGGTCACTTTATACCAGGACTTCTAATTCTGCCTAGGTCACTTTATACCAGGACTTCCAATTCCACTTCTGCCTGGGTCACATTATACCAGGACTTCCAATTCCACTTCTGCCTGGGTCACTTTATACCAGGAGTTCCACTTCTGCCTGGGTCACTTTATACCAGGAGTTCCACTTCCTCTTCTGCCTGGGTCACTTTATACCAGGACTTTCACTTCCACTTCTGTCTGGGTCACTTTATACCAGGACTTCCACTTCCACTTCTGTCTGGGTCACTTTATACCAGGACTTCCACTTCCTCTTCTGCCTGGGTCACTTCATACCAGGACTTCCACTTCCACTTCTGTCTGGGTCACTTTATACCAGGACTTCCACTTCCTCTTCTATCTGGGTCACTTTATACCAGGACTTCCACTTCCACTTCTGCCTGGGTCACTTTATACCAGGACTTCCACTTCTGCTTGGGTCACTTTATACCAGGACTTCCACTTCTATGTCTGCCTGGGTCACTTTATACCAGGACTTCCACTTCTGCCTGGGTCACATTATACCAGGACTTCCACTTCCACTTTTGCCTGGGTCACTTTATACCAGGACTTCCAATTCCACTTCTGCCTGGGTCACATTATACCAGGACTTCCACTTCCTCTTCTGCCTGGGTCACTTTATACCAGGACTTCCACTTCCACTTCTGCCTGGGTCACTTTATACCAGGACTTCCACTTCCACTTCTGTCTGGGTCACTTTATACCAGGACTTCCACTTCCTCTTCTATCTGGGTCACTTTATACCAGGACTTTCACTTCCACTTCTGCCTGGGTCACTTTATACCAGGACTTCCACTTCTGCTTGGGTCACTTTATACCAGGACTTCCACTTCTATGTCTGCCTGGGTCACTTTATACCAGGACTTCCACTTCTGCCTGGGTCACATTATACCAGGACTTCCACTTCCACTTCTGCCTGGGTCACTTTATACCAGGACTTCCAATTCCACTTCTGCCTGGGTCACATTATACCAGGACTTCCACTTCTGCCTGGGTCACTTTATACCAGGACTTCCACTTCTGCTGGGGTCACTTTATACCAGGACTTCCACTTCTGCCTGGGTCACTTTATACCAGGACTTCTTCCACTTCTATCTGGGTCACTTTATACCAGGACTTCCACTTCCACTTCTGCCTGGGTCACTTTATACCAGGACTTCCACTTCTGCTTGGGTCACTTTATACCAGGACTTCCACTTCTATGTCTGCCTGGGTCACTTTATACCAGGACTTCCACTTCTGCCTGGGTCACATTATACCAGGACTTCCACTTCCACTTCTGCCTGGGTCACTTTATACCAGGACTTCCAATTCCACTTCTGCCTGGGTCACATTATACCAGGACTTCCAATTCCACTTCTGCCTGGGTCACTTTATACCAGGAGTTCCACTTCTGCCTGGGTCACTTTATACCAGGACTTCCACCTCCTCTTCTGCCTGGGTCACTTTATACCAGGACTTCTAATTCTGCCTAGGTCACTTTATACCAGGACTTCCAATTCCACTTCTGCCTGGGTCACATTATACCAGGACTTCCAATTCCACTTCTGCCTGGGTCACTTTATACCAGGAGTTCCACTTCTGCCTGGGTCACTTTATACCAGGAGTTCCACTTCTGCCTGGGTCACTTTATACCAGGACTTCCACTTCCACTTCTGTCTGGGTCACTTTATACCAGGACTTCCACTTCCACTTCTGCCTGGGTCACTTTATACCAGGACTTCCACTTCCTCTTCTGCCTGGGTCACTTTATACCAGGACTTCCACTTCCACTTCTGCCTGGGTCACATTATACCAGGACTTCCAATTCCACTTCTGCCTGGGTCACTTTATACCAGGACTTCCAATTCCACTTCTGCCTGGGTCACTTTATACCAGGGCCTCCACTTCCACTTCTGCCTGGGTCACTTTATACCAGGACTTCCAATTCCACTTCTGCATAGGTCACATTATACCAGGACTTCCACTTCTGTCTGGGTCACTTTATACCAGGACTTCCACTTCCTCTTCTGCCTGGGTCACTTTATACCAGGACTTCCACTTCCACTTCTGCCTGGGTCACTTTATACCAGGACTTCCAATTCCACTTCTGCCTGGGTCACTTTATACCAGGGCCTCCACTTCCACTTCTGCCTGGGTCACTTTATACCAGGACTTCCAATTCCACTTCTGCCTGGGTCACTTTATACCAGGACTTCCAATTCCACTTCTGCCTGGGTCACTTTATACCAGGGCCTCCACTTCCACTTCTGCCTGGGTCACTTTATACCAGGACTTCCACTTCCACTTCTGTCTGGGTCACTTTATACCAGGACTTCCACTTCCACTTCTGCCTGGGTCACTTTATACCAGGACTTCCACTTCCACTTCTGTCTGGGTCACTTTATACCAGGACTTCCACTTCTGCTTGGGTCACTTTATACCAGGACTTCCACTTCTATGTCTGCCTGGGTCACTTTATACCAGGACTTCCACTTCTGCCTGGGTCACATTATACCAGGACTTCCACTTCCACTTCTGCCTGGGTCACTTTATACCAGGACTTCCAATTCCACTTCTGCCTGGGTCACATTATACCAGGACTTCCACTTCTGCCTGGGTCACTTTATACCAGGACTTCCACTTCTGCCTGGGTCACTTTATACCAGGACTTCCACTTCTGCCTGGGTCACTTTATACCAGGACTTCTTCCACTTCTATCTGGGTCACTTTATACCAGGACTTCCACTTCCACCGCTGCCTGGGTCACTTTATACCAGGACTTCCACTTCTGCTTGGGTCACTTTATACCAGGACTTCCACTTCTATGTCTGCCTGGGTCACTTTATACCAGGACTTCCACTTCTGCCTGGGTCACATTATACCAGGACTTCCAATTCCACTTCTGCCTGGGTCACATTATACCAGGACTTCCAATTCCACTTCTGCCTGGGTCACTTTATACCAGGAGTTCCACTTCTGCCTGGGTCACTTTATACCAGGACTTCCACTTCTGCCTGGGTCACTTTATACCAGGACATCCACTTCCACTTCTGTCTGGGTCACTTTATACCAGGACTTCCACTTCTGCCTGGGTCACTTTATACCAGGACTTTCACTTCCACTTCTGCCTGGGTCACTTTATACCAGGCCCTCCACTTCCACTTCTCCCTGGGTCACCTTATACCAGGGTCTCCACTTCCACTTCTGTCTGGGTCACTTTATACCAGGACTTCCACTTCCACTTCTATCTGGGTCACTTTATACCAGGACTTTCACTTCCACTTCTGTCTGGGTCACTTTATACCAGGACTTCCACTTCCACTTCTGCCTGGGTCACTTTATACCAGGACTTCCACTTCCTCTTCTGCCTGGGTCACTTTATACCAGGACTTCCACTTCCACTTCTGCCTGGGTCACATTATACCAGGACTTCCAATTCCACTTCTGCCTGGGTCACTTTATACCAGGACTTCCAATTCCACTTCTGCCTGGGTCACTTTATACCAGGACTTCCAATTCCACTTCTGCATAGGTCACATTATACCAGGACTTCCAATTCCACTTCTGTCTGGGTCACTTTATACCAGGACTTCCAATTCCACTTCTGTCTGGGTCACTTTATACCAGGACTTCCACTTCCTCTTCTGCCTGGGTCACTTTATACCAGGACTTCCACTTCCACTTCTGCCTGGGTCACTTTATACCAGGACTTCCAATTCCACTTCTGCCTGGGTCACTTTATACCAGGGCCTCCACTTCCACTTCTGCCTGGGTCTCTTTATACCAGGACCTCCACTTCCACTTCTGCCTGGGTCACTTTATACCAGGACTTCCAATTCCACTTCTGCATAGGTCACATTATACCAGGACTTCCACTTCTGTCTGGGTCACTTTATACCAGGACTTTCACTTGCACTTCTGCCTGGGTCACTTTATACCAGGACTGCAACTTCCACTTCTGCCTGGGCCACTTTATACCAGGACTTCCACTTCAACTACTGTCTGGGTCACTCTATACCAGGACTTCAACTTCCACTTCTGCCTGGGTCACTTTATACCAGGACCTCCACTTCCGCTTTTGCCTGGTTCACTTTATACCAGGACTTCCACTTCCACTTCTGCCTGGGTCACATTATACCAGGAATACCACTTCTGCCTGGGTCACTTTACACCAGGACCTGCACTTCCACTTTTGCCTGTGTCACATTATACCAGGACTTCCAATTCCACTTCTGCCTGCGTCACATTATACCAGGACTACCACTTCTGCCTGGGTCACTTTACACCAGGACCTCCACTTCCACTTCTGCATGTGTCACTTTATACCAGAACTTCAACTTCCACTTCTGCCTGGGTCACTTTATACCAGGACTTCAACTTCCACTTCTGCCTGGGTCACCTTATACCAGGACCTCCACTTCCGCTTTTGCCTGGTTCACTTTATACCAGGACTTCCACTTCCAACCCATCCTATGTTTTAGGATGCTCCGAGGTCCCAACTTCCCCTCCCTCCTTTTTACAAAAAAACTGGGCAGAGGGTGACTGACAGTAACAACATCAATTTACACACATCATACTGGACATGTCCCGCTAATCGGGTCAGGCAAAGTCAGGCACTCGATGCTAAGTGCATACATCTGATACCGATTAGCTCTCCTCACACAAATAAGTCAGCACCCAAAGACACACTCTGAGCAAGGTGGAACACGAGTACGAGCAGGGCTTCTGGGAAGAAAGCAACCCTACTCGAGCAGAACGATGGACCGAGGGATGGAAGCAGTGGGTCGAAAACCCCAAGAGTTCCTTACCGGAGGTTGTTGCCTCCGACAGGCCACGGACGACACGTGGAGAAGGCCAAGTGAAGATTGCATTGTGTTCCGAGGCCATCAGCGACCCTCCCGGGTGAACAGCAGAGTTGGGGAGGCCAGGTCAAGCCTATGCTACTAACCTTGACTCGTGAACGTAAAATTGTAAAAACACAGAAGAGACGCACACAGCCATTGAGTTGGGAAAGTGATCTGAAAGACCGGTGTATGTTAGAGGGTTTTGAAGTGGCAACATTTATCACAAGTGGAGGCTGCACGCGTGTGAATGAAACGCGAGGCGATTCAGACGTCTCAATGAACTTTAAAGTGAACAAGTAGCCGTGTAGACAGCAATACTAAGTAACAGAGTGGTCCGGTGAAAGGAAGTAGCCCACTCAAAAGTCTCTGTTACAAGTGAACTGTTTGAAACATAAGCATATGATCAGCAAAAGTGAAATAAAGACGAGAACCCCCAGAGAAAGGGGGGAAGTGAAAGTTGAACTATGAAAATGTAGTCGAAGTTTGTGAACTGTTTTTGATGAAACCTTGTTTTGAAGCCAAAGAAATGAGACTTAAACGTGGAAGGCCAGACGGGCCTCGATCCACCTGGTGAACTGTTTATTGTGATAGAAGCTGAGGTAGAGTGTGTCATCCTGCATACAGGGACAGCCTTACTCCATGAGGTTTAACATGGGGAGGAGAGCTGGTTCAACCACACTTACTTATTTGAACATTGATTTTCCTTTCACATACATTTCTCCTTTTTACACTTTTGTACAAAGAATAGGGCCGGCATTAGATTTTGTGAACATAGGCCATTTTGATATGACAGACTCCACTAGGACTGTGTTATTTATTATTTGATGGTCGAGACTACTTCCATCTGAGTTATAGGGCAGACTGGAGTTTCTCCAACCCCAACCATTTCAATAAAGGATTTACAAATTGTACGCATTGTGTCAGTGCCATACTTGTGATACCATGCCTCCCATACAGCAGGCAATGGGCCTCATTACAAGTTTGGCAGTAGCCTTGCCGGTAAAACCAGCAGGCTGCCGCCAAACTTGCATTGTTTCCGGCGCCCAGGAATGGGTCAATTACTGGGTCATTATGACCTTGGCGGACCCGGTAATTGCCCTTTCCTGGGCGCCGGAAAATGTTCTTCCCCATTCCCATTTGAGCCTATAGTGCTCAATGGGAATGGGGAAGGCGGATGCACCGGCACTGTTAACAACGGTGCCGGTGCATCCGTCGAGTTGTGCTCACGGGTGCCGGTCTGCCTGCCAGGTCAGACCTGGTGGACAGAAAGGCACCCGAGATCACAACTCGTAGTTTGCCGGTCCGGGAAGTACAGTACCAGCATGTTTACCGGTACCGTACTTCCCGGACCGGCAAACACGTAATGACCCCCAATGTCTCTTTATCTCCTGAACATCAACTTTCTTATAGGGCCACTTTTCAACCATTCTTGTCTTTTTGTTAAGCCACAAACGACGTACTTTCAATGCAACCTCTATTGGCTTTGACAATGTTAGTTCATGACTAGTTGCTGTTCCTTTCACACCATAGTCATTCATTTACAAGCTCTACCTTTAAAGATGTTAGATTAGCCTCTTTTCCAGTTATTCTCAAAGAAACCTTAACTTTAGCTTCTTTTGGCTGAGGGCAATGCTTGTCCAACTTGTGGCTTAATGAAATGCTTGTTTTCTTTGGGTCACAATATTGAGGTTTAACACCCGGTTTCACAGGATTGCGGCGGCAAAACCACAGCCTTTTTGCTGCAATTATTTGTGTAAACAGCCATTTCTGATCCCCTCTCACCTTCAGTAGCTCCCTGTCCTGCTGCTGACACTTCCTCTCCAGCTCTGTGATCAGGCCCCTGTGGGTGGATTGCTGCTCTAGTTCTATAGGTTTCTGATCCCCTCTCACCTTCAGTAGATCCACATCCTGCTGCTGGCACCTCTGTTCTATCTCTGGGATCAGGGCCCCGTGGATGGATTGCTGCTCTAGTTCTATAGGTTTCTGGTCCCCTCTCACCTTCAGTAGATCCACATCCTGTTGCTGGCCCTTGCTCTCCAGCTCTGGGATCAGGCCCCTGTGGGTGGATTGCTGCTCTAGTTCTATAGGTTTCTGATCCCCTCTCACCTTCAGTAGATCCACGTCCTGCTGCTGGCACTTGCTCTCCAGCTCTGTGATCAGGTCCCTGCGGGTGCTTTGCTGCTCCTCCAGTCGGGTCAGTTTCCCCTGACTCTTCTTCATCTTCTCCTCTTGCTCCTTCTCCAGTCTGCTGAGCAGCTGCTGTTTTTCCTTCTCCAGAAACTGCTTCAGATGCTCAAATGTACTAAGGATGCTCTCTCTCTGCTTCATAATGTTTCCCTTAAAAATAGATTTAAACAAACAATAGACACATTATATTTCTGATTATTATATTAACTATCATACAATATCTTACATATAACACCTGTAGTGGTTCCCTCTCAATAACTCTTAAAATCATAAACCTAACACACGTGAATTACAGATTGGCAATGATTATTTTTTATAAACGTTTTTATTAGGGTTTTTCCATATGCCAACATTATTCATCATATCCTTGTTCAAATACACATGTTTGTTAGTGTTGACCATTCATCCTATCCCATTCCTGCTTCCTCTCCCTCATTTTACCGCTTCCTTCCCTTTCCCTCTATCCCCTGCCCCTCCCCCCTCCTGTAGTATCTTGTACCGATGTGCCCCTTCTCTCAGGCATCCACGCCCGATTTCCCCCATATCTTCTGACACTTCCTCATGGATTCCCCCCGACCACCTATTCCTGTACGTGATCTGCTCCATTCTGCTGCAATGGTCCATTCCAATCTCTCAGGTTCCCAAAGTGGGCATTTCCTAGGTCTCCCATTTTGCCACTAGGTCCCTTTTTACCACCATTGATGGTATGTGTATCAGTGTCTCTTCCCCTCTGCTTCCTTCACACTCCCCTCTTATATGCAGTAACATCATCTTAGGAATGTTCCCACTTCCCTTCCACATTTGAGACACCGGCCATGCGTTACTCTACCCCTGTTATGCAGTCTATCTCTGGAATGGTATACTCTGTGCAGAACGTTGTATTGTATGAGCCTCATCCTGGATGATACATTCCCCTCTCTTGAAGCCACTCGCGCTTCTATCCATTTTTCCTCCTCCTGGGTTCTTGGGTCTCTTTCCCATCTCCCTTTCAGGTGTGTCATGGGGGGTAGGGGGAGGGGGCATTTGTGTTTTTATTTGTGACTTGATATAGTGTTCTTATCCCTTTCCTCTCTATTTTCTCTGTGAATAGATTAATCTCCGGGTGAGGAGGGGGTGTTTGGGGAAGTCCAATTCCCCTCCAAATTGAGCTTCTAAAGTGTGTTTTAGTCTCATGTATTTGAAGAATTCTTCCGGGCCGAGTCCATATCTTCCTGCATTGTTGGAATGAGTTATCTCTTTATTATCCACTATATCTCCCAGTCTGCATATTTTCTTTTCCACCCGACGTGGCTGCCTCTCTAGCTTTTGTTTCTCTTTAATATTGGGATTTACCCACAGTGGGGAGTGTCTGGTAGCTTTCCCCTTCCATCCCATTGTGTGTGTGACTTCCTTCCTGATCTGCACCAATCTCGATCCTGCTGGGGGGAGAGCACCCTTCCCCCAGCTTCCGTACAGTATCTGTAAGTGGGTTCAGCCTTCCATTCGTGACAGTTCCAGTCTTGTGTGAGCTAGATTTCCCCCTCCAAATACCCACTCTTTTGCTACCAGCAGACGGGACGCTGTGAGAACCCTGAAGCTATCTCCCTAACTAGTTCCTAGGGATCTCCCATGCAGGTGGCTAGGACACGGCCATCGCTATTGGATCCAGTTCCTGGGGGAGCCCTTGTTGCTCTTCCTGGAACAAAACCACATTGACCCGAGTTCATTAGCTTGCTTATTACCCCTACTAGCCATGTTGCTAGTATCTTGGCTAGGACCTTTGCCTCTCTATTCAGCAAAGATATGGGACAGTACGAGGCACATTTATTGGTGGGTTTACCTTTTTTGTGTATTATCACTATTGTAGCCGTTCTCACGTCGCGTGGGAGTGTGCCTTGTGCACAGCCTTCCATGAACATGTCCCACATTGGCTTGACCACCTTGTCTCCCATGTATTTACAAAATTCAGTCGGGATTTTAGGCTCTTAATTGCCTCATGTACTTCCTCCATCGTTATCTCTTTATCCATTACTTGTCGCGTTTGTTCATCTATCTGTGGCAGGTTTACCCCATCTAAGTATCTCCCAATTTCGATCTATGTAGGCACTGGGACCGCCCTGTATAGCCCCTGCTAAAAATGTGCGTAGTCGTCTACTATTTTTTCCCCTTCTCTGTAGATTGTTCCCTCCTCATTACCAATGCCCCTAACCCACTTGGACTCCTCCTCCCTTTTCTCCAACCATGCAAGCATCCTTCCACCTTTGGACCCGAGTTCATACACTCTGGCTTTCGGGGCCCAGCATGCCTCTGTTGCCTTGTCCGTCACCACTACTTTGTATTGCCCTGCAACTTTTAGCATCTCTATTTTAGATTATATTGCCTCTTTTCTGTCCTAGCCATCTGTTCTACTACAGCCTCCAGCTTTTCCCTTCTTTCCTTCTTTCCTTCCAACATCGCCTTATTGCCGCCTCTGCCCTTCCCCTAACTACCATTTTATACTTTCCAAAGTGTGCAGCCACTATTCACTGTGCCCTCCTTCAATTCAAAGTATTTCTCCGTACAGTCTTTCATCTCCTCCCGTATTGTCTCGATCCCTAGGTGGTATGTGTTCAGTCTCCACTCCCCTTTCCCCTGCAGTCCCTCCCCTCTTATCATAATATACAGCGGGGCATAATCCAATATCCCTCTTGTCAGGTATTCCGCTTCTATTACCCTCCATTGAACCAAAAAGTAGTCTAAGCGAGACATTGAGTCGTGTGCTCAGGAATAGTACTAGAACTGTCTTTTATCGGAGCGTAACCCTCTCCACACATCCCGTAATCCTGTTGCCTCCATAAAGGTCACCAGCTTGGTGCGTATCTCCCCCCCTCCCCCGGAGTCCTCCCCCCATCTCAGGACATCTATTCGCCCGTGAAGGACGTCAGTAAAGTCACCTCTCACTAGGGTTACATTTGCACCATGTGTTGCCAGTATCGCTTGTATCTTGTTAAGAAAGTCCGGTTGTAATGGTGGAGGTGTGTATACGTTCACTATGGTAATTGCTTCCCCCCATAATTCCACCTCATAATTTGTGTATACGTTCAGTATGGTAATTGCTTCCCCCCATAATTCCACCTCATAATTTCACCTCAAATACTTTGCCACCAGCCCCCATCTCATCATTTCGGCATTTCACAATCCTACATTCTCCGTGCATCGTTCCGTGTTGTGTCATTTGCCTCTGCGTTGTCCTTTGCCAGGTGTGAGATCCCTTACCTTGTTGTTAAGTCAAGTTGTAAACTGAACTGCATTTGCGCATGTCTAACGACCCATATTCTCGCCCTTCCTGCCCCTTGACCTCTCGAACAAACCCAACAACAGCCCCCTCCCCCACCTTATACTTCCCCCCAACTTGAAGCATCTGGTGACCCCAAAACAACTATCGCCTGTCCCAACCCTTAATAGGGGTCTCAGGATTTGTAAGGGGGGCTTTGCCTGCTGGCCGCTCTGCCCGAAGTCTTTAATTTTACCCACTTGAGCCTGTTGCTTATTCGCTGTCGTTGCTCTCATTCTCCTCCTCCCCATCCATCCCCCTCCTCGGCCCATATCAATGTCAATTCTTTGCAGTCTATCGTGCATATCTGATGTTTCCTGACTTCCAACTGCTTTTCCCTTCTCCCCGTGGGGGCCAATTCTGTTCCTGCATTTTTGTTTTGCTCCTTCTGCTTTATCCATTGCTACGGGATGATAGTTTCTGTCCAGTCCCATGCACCGGTAGGGCGTGTGAAGAACCTAACTTCCTGAGGGCAGCAGACTCTGAGTGTTGCTGGATAAATTGTGGCATACTTCATTTCTTTTTCCCCTAGCTTCCTGTGCACCGCGTCAAAGGATTGCTGCGCATTTTGTACCGCTTTGGTGAAGTCGGGGTATATTGCAATCCTTGCCCCATTATACTCCAGAGTTCCCTTCTTTCTTGCTGCTTGTAAGATTACATCTCGATCGCGGTAATTTAACAGCTTGGCAATGATTTGTCTTGGTGGGACACCTCGCAGTGGCTCTTTACTTCGTACTATGTGCCCTTTCAATTGAGAAACATTTAGACAGCCCATGTCGTCCTAGCCATCTTTGTTTCCAGTGATCAAGAAACAGTTCCATGGATGGACCTTCTGTTTTCTCCGCTAGCCCACTCAGGTGTAAGTTATTGCGCCTTGATCTTCCATCCGCTTCGTCGATCCTTTCTTCCATGTGTTGCGTCCTTTTCTACATTTTTATCATGTCTCAAGGGGTTCATTACATCTTCGACAGACGATATACGCTCTTCTGCTTCTTCTACGCGCGCTGACACTTATGCAGGTACTAGCTCCAGAGACTGACATCCAGACCTACTGCGTCTATCCTTTGCTCCAGCTGTGTCTTTGCCTCGTGTATGGCTCTCAAGATTTCCTGGGTAGCCTGAGATACTGTGTTTCCCCTGTCCTCCATTGTCGAATATGGTCTTGTCTCCAGTGCTTGTTGTGTTTTGGGCCCTCCTGTCCTATATGCATCAATCTTAGACTGATGGTTCGGTTTCTTGCCCTTATACTTATCCATTTTCATAATTGGGTGTAGCGTGGGTATCACACTTTTGCCCTCTGTATAGCCTTCCAGACAATTCCCTCTGCACTCTGCGCTGCCCCGCTCCCTCTATCTCCTTTGTCGCTGTGCCTCCTTGTAATTGCTCCTTTTCCAGCACCTCCTAAGCAGGGCTTCCCATGCACTGATTCACTGTTGACCTGGGGGGAGGTGGCTTTTTAAAAATCCTGATGTGTGCCATGTTCCAATTCTGTTCGCCCATAGGGCCCTGGTTAGCCGATGGTCTGAAGGCGACTCCCAGTGCCTGGCGATGGGTTGTAGTAGCTATTTGTGTTCCTTGTCGGTTGGCGCTGGGTACTGTAATAAACCAGAGGGTGTCTCATCCGCTAGTCCCCAGGGATCTCTCTCTCTCTCAGGTGGCCAGGGCACGGTCATCACCTTTAGATCTAGACCCTTGGGGTGGGCCAGTGTGGGAGGATCATCTGGGTGAGGGGTCCTTGGGGAGTGGGACACCTAGTGGAGAGATGCACTATCCCTTTCCCTCTAACACCTTTAACCCCTCCTACCAGGTTGGATACCGGGGAACTTTAAATCCCTCCCCTTCCCTACGTGAACACTGATACACAGACCGCCCACTCTGGGAGAAAACAGACTAATAACCGAGCAATGTACCTGACCCGTCCCAGTACCATGGTCAGGCAGAGTCAGGCAATTACCTATGACAACACACACCTGACTTCAATTGAACTTCTCCACACGGATAAAAGGCAGAGTACGAGAGCACACTTTGAGCTAGGCAAAGCACACGAAGGAGCTTTTCTTCCCAGGCAGCAGCTGAGCCGATGGAGAGTGATGGCAGACTGAGAAAGGAGAACAAGGAAGGAGATACCCTTGACCTTTTTGACGAGTAATCTTTATACTCCTAGGAACTTGAAAGCAGCATGTGTATGGTCAACAAAGAAAAACCAGAGAATCCTGCATTGTGTGTCTGAGATATCCAGTGCCGTCCTGCATGAATGACCGAGTCGGGGAGTAGCAGCAGCCGCCGTGGTATCGTCCTTGGCTCCGAGATCAAAGCCGCAAACAGAGAAATCAATGCAGACGGTGAAGTGAACGAAACTGTACGAGGCCGGTCTGTGTTGAAGCGAAGGTTGCAAGCGGCAACATTGTTACAAGAAAGAGTGAACATTGAAGCGTTTGATGAAAGACGTGGGTAAAGGCCAGCCGGCTGATGAATTGTTTGAACATTTATTAATTCCAATGAGGAGGTAACTGGGGCCATTAACCCAAAAGATCTTCTGGGTGTAGGATGTACAAATGATACAGAAGAAATAGAAGAGGAATCGAAGGAGTCGGCATACAATATTGAAGAAGCCGATATGTTCACATCCTGGATTTGCTCCAAGCCCCTAGACCGCAGTGCTTGCTTCGAGGGCTCACCCCTCTTTTCCCTCCGAGCAGGGACCACCTCTTGGATAGTTGGTAATACAGTCTCCGATATATTAGGAGACCGACCTGGTCTTTGTATTTCCATGCGAGGAAATGAAGCACTGAAGTCTCAGGAACCTTCTCTGTCCAGATTAAGTGTGGTATATAGAGTAACATTATTATTTGCAGAATGGACCTGAGCTATAATCAGTGACGGTTCAGAAGAGATTGGAGGCACTGCAACACCGCCAACAACCTTAGCTGTTTCTATCCACGCTCCTGGAGACCCCATTTACCCTAAGTCTAAAGTTTGTATGGTCTCCGGGGGGAACGGACCATCAGCGGCTTCTATCATTATCGCTCCTGCTAAAATGGCTGAATCCAGATTGTCCATAAACGTGATTAAGTGCTCACGTGTCACAGTATTCAAAGATTCATGGAAATCCACTGTTGGGTTTGAGTGGGCTGGCACAACCCCTGTCAAAGGTCCACGCACTGCCGTTTTGAAGGAAGTTGCGAATGTCTGAGGATGGCCGCTGTAGAATAATCGGCGGCAAGGCACTTAGCTGTTGCAGCAGAGGCATCAATGGACAGTTAATTGTAGAATCAGTTGCAAGGCGAGGTGCTTGGAGCAACTTTGCCCGCATTGCGGACTTCAATGTATAGGCATAAGACCTATTCCCTATTAATTAAGTTATATTAGGTTACCAAAATAGTTGGCCACTTACCCATCTCTATACAAGGGTTGAAGTCATAAGAGTGTTCTGTTTCAGTACGATAAGGCCTTCGTAGGAGCCCCGCGGAAGCACCTCCCAGCATAATAGCCAAACAGCACTCTGAGTGCACGCTAAGAGTGCGCGCACGTGGGTGTGCCTGGCTCGCACCTTTTATGCAATCCCAGGTGCTTGTAGGCGGGATTTACAGCAGCCGGTAGAAAAAATGAAGTCCTTTGATAAAACAGCAATACGATGATTAAAAGCTCAGGGAGAGAAACGTCTTCTTTCTCGCAGTCTCTGAAGTGATGCAGCAAAACAGCACTCTGAGTGCACTCTACAAGTGTTGGTTTCTCCCCTACACCTGAAGAGCAGTGGGCCTGGAGGGTGAGGTAGCTTGGCGTGCATCCTTTGCTAGGGGGAGCTTTGGGGGGAAAGACAGAAGGCCCGGAAGGTTGAGGTAGCTTGCTGCGTATCCTTTGGCAGAGGGGGCATGGTCAGGGGTGCAGGGCAGTTGACCTGGAGGCTGATGTAGCTTGGCGTGTATCCGTTGGCAGTGGGAGCTTGGTGAGAAGGGACAGGGCAGTGTGCCTGGAGGCGGAGGTAGCTTGGCGTGTATCTTTTGGCAGTGGGAGCTGGGGCGGGCGGCAGGGCAGTGGGCCTGGAGGTTGATTTAGCTTGGCATGTATCCTTTGGCAAAGGGGCTTGGGGAGGGGAGGCAGGGAAGTAGGCCTGGAGGCTGAGGTAGATTGGCGTGTATCCTTTGGCACAGAGAGCTTGGGGATGGGGGTGGGGGGATCAGGGCAGTGGGCATGGAGGTTGAGGTAGCTTGGCGTGCATCCTTTGGCAGAGGGAGCTGGGGTGGGGGCAGTAGGGCAGCGGGCCTGGAGGCTGAGGTAGCTTGGTGTGTATCCTTTGGCAGAGGAAGCTTGGGGAGGCGGGGCAGGGCAGTGGGCCTGGAGGTTGAGGTTGCTTGGCGTGTATCCTTTGGCACAGAGAGCTTGGGGATGGGGGTGGGGGGATCAGGGCAGTGGGCCTGGAGGTTGAGGTAGCTTGGCGTGCATCCTTTGGCAGAGGGAGCTGGGGTGGGGGCAGTAGGGCAGCGGGCCTGGAGGCTGAGGTAGCTTGGTGTGTATCCTTTGGCAGAGGGAGCTGGGGTGGGGGCAGTAGGGCAGCGGGCCTGGAGGCTGAGGTAGCTTGGTGTGTATCCTTTGGCAGAGGAAGCTTGGGGAGGGGGTGCAGGGCAGTGGGCCTTGAGGTTGAGGTAGCTTGGCATGTATCCATTGGCAGGGGGGCTTGGGGAGGGTGGCAGGGCAGTAGGCCTGGATGTTGAGGTAGTTTGGTGTGTATCCTTTGATAGGTGGGGCAGGGAGGGGCGCAGGGCAGTTAGGCCTGAAGGCTGAGGTAGTCTGGCATGTATCCTTTGGCAGTGGGAGCTGGGGGGGGGTCAGGGCAGTGGACCTGGAGGTTGAGGTGGCTTGGTGTGTATCCATTGGCAGAGGGGGCTTGGGGAGGGTCGGCAAGGCACTGGGCCTGGAGGTTGAGGTAGCTTGGCATGTATCCATTGGCAGAAGGAGCTTGGGGAGGGGGGCAGGGCACTAGCCCTGGAGTCGGAGGCAGTTTGGTGTGTATCCTTTGGCAGAGGAGGCGGGGTGGGGGGAAGGGCAGTGGACCTAGAGGTTGAGGTAGCTTGCTGTGTATCCTTTGGCAGAGGGGGCGGGGAGTGGGGGAAGGGCAGTAGGCCTGGAGGCTGAGGTAGCTTGGTGTGTGTCCTTTGGCAGTCGGCCTGGAGGTTGAGGTGGCTTGGCATGCATCTTTTAGCAGTGGGATCTTGCGGGGCCAGGGCAGTGGGCCTGGAGGTTGAGGTAGCTTGGTGTGTATCCTTTGCCAGAGGAGGCGGGGAGGGGGGCAGGGCAGTGGACCTGGAGGTTGAGGTGGCTTGGCATGTATCCTTTGGCAGAGGGGGGGCAGGGCAGTGGGACTGTTTGTGTAGAGTAGGCACTGCGATGACAGGGTGTGTGCTCTACTCTCCTAGTGGTGAACGGGTACAGACAGGTGTGTGTCCTTTTTAGCTATACTCTTTTGGTGGAGGCAGGAAGCAGTATTTTCTCTGGGCTCGGTCTCTCGCTCTGTATTTCTCCTGCTCCATACTGAAATGTGCTTCACAAAGTTATGTGCTGCTTACAACGCCACCTCTCACTGGCTCTCTTGAAAGATGAAAACATTCCTCCATATTTCTCTGTGATGTTCTGAGAGGTGAAAGTGTAGCCTCAAATGGCTCCTCTGGGTGCGGTACTCCATGTTTTGGTGTGAGCCTTTTGGCGCCGGCCATTTTGGCGCACCACTTTGGGCGCAGAGCCCCTTTCGCCGCAGCCAGATTGGCGCAAAAACCAATTCGGCGCTGGCCTAACAAACGGGCGCGGGATAAATGAATACAAACTGTGGGGTTCTTAAATATTTATATTGCCCACACAAGGACAAGTTGCCCTGTGGACATGCGATGCGTATTGGGCAATAATGCCTTCCCTCGAGAGCAGTAATATCTCACATGTATGTACCTTACATATCGAACAGATTTTCTATGTATGGCATGGAGCTAGGCTCTTAGCCAAAATGCACTTCGTCTTTGCACCTTTGCAGGGTTCGGGCATCACCTTGTAGCCAGGAGCACCGCAGGGGAACCAGGAGCAAGCAGAGATGCCCCTTTAAATGTGTATCCATTTTGTATGAACCATTGTGTTGATATGTATATTAGATGTGTTCCAATTCTTCTTTATTAACATTCTCAAATACTCAAAGTAAATGTCAGATTTACATGTTTGGAAGGCACCAGTTGGCTCTAGGAGCCAGAAGTAGCTCCTGGTAGCTGTTGGTTTCAAGCTAACCAGGCTCTACTGTGCTAGAAGCAGGATCTAAATAGCTTCCAGCTCCCCTCAATTTCGAACTCTGCCTTTGCATGACAATGAAAAGCTGGAAAGAGCAACTGAGCTGAAAACGCCTAGGTCATGCCATCCAGTTGGCAGCGACGACGTGCATTTCAGAACCTAAGGTGAGTTTTCCTGAAGAGGTCTTGCCTGACTTTCACTCCCTCCCGTACAGGGACAAGGCGTGCAGCAGGTCGCTTGCAGATCTCTCGCGAAGCAGGACATTTTGGCGCAGCTGTACTGCTCAGCAGCCTGCATGCCAGGGCACCGCCACATCCACACGAAAGTCACTGCGCCAAAACATGCCGGCGCCTAACAGTCCCTGCGCCCTGTCGGCTGTGCCCTAACGGACGCGCCGAAACATCTGGCACCAGAACAGCCACACCAAAATGTCCTGCTTTGCCTGGGTGTGCCCTGCTGGTGGTGTGGTGTTGCTTTGTTTTCATCTAGTGGGAAAAAGTGTGAATTGATGTTGCACAGACTTGCTAAGCATTAAAAACAGGATAATGTGAGGGTCAACCTCTGCACGGCAACAGAGGACGACTCCGTTACCAATGATAATGTCAGACATCGGTGCAGCATGTAGACACGTCTTTATTTAACTTCACACTGAACTCCCCTTTCACCCCGGAATCCCTCCATAGCCCCGCGTCACTTCCTTCCCCGCTTGGCCCAACGTGACTCCTCCTCTAACCCAACGACAGCGATGGGCTGTGCTACAGTGCACGACATTACATCTCCCCCCTTTTTAACACAATGGGTAAACGTTTTACCCCATCTATTCAATCAGTCTTTGGGGTTTTATGCGATCGCTGAGGGCGTCTCTCTTGTCCTGGCGCTGCTGCCTTAGGATCATCACCGGGTCTGCCGACCTCCTCTTCGTCCTCTCCCCGTCTCCTAGGTAGGAGTCCCCTGAGTCTGAGCTATTCCGGTCAGCTCGGGTGGGGTACCACGGGTGCGTGTCTTCACCTGGGCATTTCCTGAAATGCAAGGTGTTTCGTGTGATTATCTTGCGAGACCCTCGGTGTGCCATCAGCATCGTTCCTCTCTTATGTGTTACGACCAGCCGTTCAGGGGCAAAAGTGGGATCTTCCTTCTGACCTTTAGGTTGTCGCACTACCACCTGGTTTCACACCTCTATGTTGTTTTCCTTGGCTCCCCGCCTGGCATCAGCCCTGCCCTTCAGTTTCTTTTTCGCCTTCCGATCACGGGCCTGGGCCTGTTCTACTGAGCTCTTGGGGTGATCAATCGGGCCTTCTGGTAGTCGGGTACGTACTGCCCTCCCAAACATGAGGGTCAGCAGGACACACTCCCGTGGTGCTCTGCGGGGTGTGTCAGTACTCTCTGAGCAGCTGGTGTAGGGTTTGTTTGAATGGGCTATTAGTGACGTTGGCCACCTGCAGAGATAGTTTGATGTTTGCCATGAATCGTTCTGCAATTCAGTTGGCTTGTGGCCATAATGGTGTGGTCCTCCTATGTTGAAAACCCATATACCTTGCAAAATTTGCAAAGTCCTGACTAGTAAATGGAGGACCATTGTTGGATTTGATGACTTTGGGGATTCCATCATAAGTCGAGAGCATCTGACCCAGCACAGGTATGACACAGGTGGCAGATGTGGACTCAATCACCCGAAGGAGGGTCTGGTGGTCCGTCACGACTGTGAACGCTTTTCTATAGAGAAACAAATGAAAATACTCACAGGCCCACACAACGGCCAGGCTCCTTTTCTCAGCCCGCAAGTATGCCTACTCTGTGTGTGTGAGACTCCGGCTGGCGTATGCCACTATGTACTGGTTGTGTGGATTGTCCTGTTGTGTCAGAAAAGCACCCAGGTCGACTGGGCTGGCGTCCACGACCACCCCTCTGGTTCTGTCAGTGTGGAAATAAGCCATGTCCTCTGCATTCGAAATGCTATTACGGATGTTCTCAAAGGCTTCCTGGCATTCCTGTGTCCTTTGAAATGCCTGGTCACGTTTTGTGAGGTGTCTGAGAGGCGTACTAATGGTGGCGTAGTCCTGCAGGTATCTTGAGCAATAGCTAGAAAGCCAGAGGAACGAGCCTAGCTCAGACACATTCTGTGGTCTCAAGGCGGTGTGGAGCGCTGCTACTTTGTCATGGTCAGGTTGCATGCCTCGTTCAGAAAAGATGTGTCAGAAAAATCTTAATGAGCCCTTGTGGAACACTCATTTGTTTTTGATCATTGTCAGCCCCGCCGCCTCAAGTGCTGAACATACCCGGTGCAGTGCGGCATCATGTTCCTCTGTGGATCTTCCAAAGACCAGGATGTCATCCGAGTCATTTAAGCAGTTAGGGATGTGTCGTATGACCTTATGAATTTCGTCCTGAAAGATTTCGGGCGCAGACGATATTCCGAAACTGGGTAGTTTATATGGGAATATGCCCATATGTGTCACGAATGTGGTGATGTATCTCGACTAACGGACAGTTTATAGCTGGTGATATCCCTTTGTGAGGTCTCGTTTCGAGAACTCCTTTGCTCCGTGGAGTAAGTGAACCATGTCTGTGATTCGAGGCACCTGATGTCTCTCTCTTTGTATCGCTTCATTTGTCCTTCTCATATCTACACATAGCTTCGGCTGCTTTCTTGGGGACCGGTACTATGGGGGATACCCAGGGCGTGGGCTCTATGGTGGGTTCAACGACATGTTGGTCCAATAGTTTCTTGGGTTCGTCCTCCACCTGTTTCTGTATGTTGATCGGTATGCCCCGATAGTGTTGGGCTATCGGCTTGAAGTCAGGGTCTATATGAAGTTGTATTTTGCAGTTTCTGAGCTTGCTGAGCCCGTTGAACAGTTTTGCGAATGTCTTTTCAATGTCTAAAAAGAGGTCAAGGCGCCCCTCTGCAAGAAAGAACATGGCATGATAACCTGTCCTGTGGGAATGTACCCACTCAGAGTCTTCAGCCACATGTTTTACCTCACTGTACCTTTCACAAAGGAGGAATATCCATTTGCACATCAGTCTTTGCCCATCCCACTTGAGCAGTCCAGCACCAAAATGCTAGGCAATCCTCCTTTGAACAAGAGTACCAAACCAACAGCAACCCCAGACAGGTGTTTTCAACTCGTAGAGGATGTGTACCAGCCCCATGTCTACTGCGGTCTTGAAACTGAGGATACACCCACTGTTGGTATCTGTCTTGAGCACGTGGAGCTGGAAGCGTGCTGCATGTGCTTTGTGTGAGCAGACTGCTGGAATTACTCCTCTGCATGGCAGAGGTGGGTGGACCCGTACAGGTAGATGTCTATTGTCGACGGTCTTAGCTTTGGGGCTGTGGGAGCATGTTGTATGCCTCCACACTTAGGATGTTTACCGTCGTCGATGAGGAACTCAGCGGGGATGTCATTAATGTGCATGATCAGCGTTCGGCTATGCTCCTTAGCCACATCATTGTTCAGTGACCATATGTAGCCCTTTTTCCTCTGATCATCTTTGGACGATACAGAGTCACTGCTTGGCAGGGATTGTACTTCTATGTAGCGGACATGTCGCCTGGAGCGCCACTGTCTGTGTCCGTCAGATGCTTGTTGTTCACTGCGGGGGTATGATCTGGTGCTCTCGCGGTAATCCAGCCTGTATCTTCTTGTCTAACTCCCAGTCCCAGCCTCGTGTGAGCTTTCCTGTGCGACTCTCCACCTCTCTTTTGGCAGTCTTTTTCCTTGTGTCGCTAGGGGTGCATTCTTGTAGACGGCCTGTAAGTGGTCTTCGCCTCAGCAGGCTGCGCATTTTTGTCCCAGCGCGGGGCACGCACCCGCATGGGGACACTCATAGCCACACTTGAAGCATGTGGCGTCGCCATGCCGGAGGGCATTGTTGATGGCCAGAGTGAGTTTGTTCACACTCTCCCCTTCTCCCTGTTGGGGTTGTATGGTCACCTTGGTCATGTTTTCCATGTGTTGATCAATGACGGATTCCATGTGGGCTAATGTGAGTGTTTCCTCGAGGGAACTCTGTCTCTGCAACGATTTCTTTCCGAAAGCCTGGGAATCGCATCCGGCAATGACTTGGGAGCACAACGCTTCATTGTTAGAATACCTGTGGAACTCGCAATGTTAGATCTTGATGCGCAGTCTCATGACAAAGTTGTCAAGTGTTTCTCCCTTCTCCTGGCGAGTCGTGTGGAAGATGTGCCTCTCATAATCCACATTTGTGTGGCGTGTGAAGTAATTTGAGGGCATTTCATGTAGGTCGCGGAATGATGCTGTTTATGAGGCAATTACCTCGCCTACAATGTCGTTCACAGAAGGGCCCACTGCGAGTGAGAGCATGTTCTACACCCTAGTGTCATCAGTGAGTCCCATGGCTCCTACATGGAATTTAAAGTCCCTTAGCCATCGCACCCATCTTGCTTATGTCACGCAGATCAAATTCAGGAGGCAGGTGCATAACTTGGATCTCACCTGAGGGTGGCTGAAAGGAGTCTGAACGTCTTGCTGACACGGTTGCAGGTACCTCACCGTCAGACATGGCGAGATCATACTGGTGACGGGGCACAGAATTAGCCTTCCTTCTCCACTTCCCCCTTGTCTTGTACACTCAGGTCTCACCTCCTTGCAGTGGTGTGCCTCAGCCAGCAGCACTATCAATATATGAGCTTGTTGTACTCTGCTTCATATGCCGTGGTTTGACCCGGTAAAGGTGTACCCCATTATACCATTTAAGGGGAGCAGGCTTGCAGGGGTGTCCCCCGCTCCCTTTAAATGGTATAATGGGTCTGGGGGTTGCAGGGGTGTCCCCCGAATCCTTTACATGATTGTGGCGCTAAAAACCACAGCATTTTTTGCAGCAATATTTTGTAATCACAGCCATTTTTGCCGCGATTTTAATACATGGAACCGCACAACATTACAGATACGATGTCTCCTTTGGGCCTCATGGAGTGTGGGTGGGGTCCATACATGTACAGGAACTGAGAGCTGATTCTTACACAGGCACTGACATTTTCAATTACTCTCTACACACGTGTCTCCCAGCACAGTGCTTAAAAATCAGGGTATTTAGTGTAAATCATACATTACTTGCATTTACTATACTGCACGAATACAATGAAATAAATAAAATTACACAAAGGTATATTGTTTATGTTGCATGATTATAAATCAACAAATATCTCCGAAAAACGTCAATCACAGATTGAAAAAGATTGTGGCGTGTCTGAGAAAATGTTGATTTTTATGTTTTTTCCAGATTTCATTAAAAAAGCATCAGCTGCGTGCCATCTAATGCTTGATAAGTTTGCATCATCTCCAGTGGAGGTGACTGGGTCTTCATCTTGACATTTCAGTCATGTGATCTCACACTGAGTGAAACCCTGATCACAGGCTGTGTGCATGTGTGTGGTTGATTTGCTTTGCCAGTATGGTTGCTTGTTTTTCAGGGTTTTCCGAGTGTTTCCACACTATGAAATAGTCTGTCCAGGGTTGGTGCCCGGCCACTCTGGCTTGTCTTCTTCCTAAATTAGTGCCCTGGCCACCCCTCCTACTGTCTTTGGGTATTAGTGAAGTGGCTAGCCCACCTTTCCCCCTTCTCTGTGGCCTGGGCCATCACCTTTTCTTTCTCTGCTTTTTCCTTTGCCAGGGCCTGAGCCTCCTCTTCTTCCTCATTTTATTTAGGCCTAGTTTGGGCATTTCCTCTCTGCGCATTTTACTTAATCCAGAGCTGTGGCCTATTTTTCCTCCACCTTCTCCTTGGACACTCTACTCTACTCCCTCTCTGGCCAGTGCTCACACCTTGTCTCTCTCTTCTTTACTTTAGTCACAGCCTCTTGCCTTTATGTTGGCTGCCTTTTTGTGGGCCACAGCTTCAATCTCCTCCTTGGACAAGCTACACTGCTCACCCTGGTCTCCTCTTCCACCTACCTCCACTTGCCAGGTTTTCCCTTTCTCTCTGCCCTCTTCTGCTGGCCAGTTTCCTTTTCCACTCTATCGTCCTCCACTTGCCAGGTTTTCCCTTTCATCCACCTTCTTCCACTCTCCGAGTTTTCTTTCTCTCCACCTTCCTTCATTGCTCTGGGTTTTCTCTTTCTCGTCGCCTTTTTCACTCTCCAGGTTTCTTCTTATTCCACTCGCCAGGTTTTACAGTCTGCCTCCTCCCCACTCCTCTGAGGGTTGCCTCCACCACTCCACTGTCCTAGGCCCCTTATCCACCAGTTCT
Organism: Ambystoma mexicanum; assembly: GCF_040938575.1. Taxonomy (NCBI): domain Eukaryota; kingdom Metazoa; phylum Chordata; class Amphibia; order Caudata; family Ambystomatidae; genus Ambystoma; species Ambystoma mexicanum. Next base: position 770,673,192 of record NC_090938.1, on the reverse strand, counting down.
CCAGCTCTCTAAATGACAACACACCAACTCTTTAATCCAATACTCTCTATCACTGCTTCCCAGGGAACTGGCCTTTATAAGGGTCTGAACGGAGTAGCTTCTCCCTGAGTGGCTGGAAATGTCAGCTGCTTTGTCTGAGCATGCTCACTGCCATGAATGCTACGTAGTCATGGGTTTGTGATAGAAGTCTTAAACTACGCAAGCTGCTATTTTGGATTTCTTTTCTCTGTGGAGATGTGAGCTGCTGCCTCCGCTCTCCCCCTCGGGATGCAGGACTGCCCTGTCTTGGAGTCCAGTCTACTCAGCAGGTTAGTTTGTGTGCTATAGACTTCTTTTGTTGAACTGGGAGTTTAGAAGCAAATTCTCCTGGATTCTGTGTTAAGTGGGTGTTTCTTCCATTGCTTTCAATGGGGCGTTGGTTGCAGGAAACAGTCTTTCTACCAGGGTTGAAGCTGTAGGAAAAACATGTGTTTCCCGTTCTTCAAGTCTTCCTGTTGGGGGGAAGAAGTGAAGTCCTTGCTGTGTGCCCGATTCCTGCACAGGGAAGAGCTGTGCTTGTACCAGTCATCCTTGCCGTTAACTGGGAAAGAGGTGTGTGTCTGCCATAACAGTTCTCTTGAGGGCTGTGGAGCTACTTCTGTGAGATGATTAGGGTTCCCCCATTGTCTTCTTTCCCTGGATCTGCTCCAGGTTTCCCCTTTGTGAGAGGGAATTCTGGGAGATGTAGTCCTTATGTGTATGGTCCTTCAAAATGTTCTGGGAAGCTTGTCCTTGGGATATGTTCTTAAGAGTTCTTCCTGGTACTGTTGGCTTCAAGGACCTGGTATTGTCATTCCCTGATCCTTATGACGATGACCGGGAGGTCACTTCATCATCCTTCCCAGACTCTGCAGTATTTATATAGACTGATGTTTTGGAAACCCCCATGTACATATGTGACTGGGACATGCCCATACTGGTCAGCTTCAAGCCCCACAGCTAAAGCACACATGTCCCATAGGGACTGGAAAGTGAGACTGGAAAGGGAACATTTAATCCCATTAGCCGTCCGGGAAACACAGGCAACCATTTGTCACTGAATAAAACCCATATAGATCTCACCAGCAGATCCATAGGAAAGTCTGGGAGTATAGGAGATGCTCTCTCTCCAGGATCTAACATTTCCTTAAGCATCAGGGTGAATGCAAGTGGTCCTGGTGAAAGTGTAGGTTCTCTCACATGTTCCCAAATACAGTATGTAAGAATATGGAATCCCAAAGCAGCAGTGACACTACAAACAGAAGTGAAGGTGCGACTTTGGAGACTTCTAGAGTCAGCCTTGGGTTCAGGTTCTGAGGGCAGCATCCACTTATTGTGGGGTCAAAAGACAGCCCCAGAGTGACACAGATGGAAGGGCCATGCTAGGCCCCTATTGTCAGAGTGAAGTTGGCTGTGAGTACCATTGAAATATAAAAGCCAGTACAAAAGAGTGATTTCGACATAAGGCCTAGTGAAATGGAAAGAAATTATGTAAAACTGCAGCAGTGCACGTGGAAAGAAAAGACACCTTTGAAACACTGCACATTTGGAAGATAAAAAGGAGGAATTATGCCTGACATTTAAGAAATAAAGTCAAGTTACGGATTGTGTTTATCAGGAATAAAGAGACTTAATTTCCATCATATAAAATGATAGCCTGTAAAGAGAAAGGCATATTTTGTTTGGGGTAAATTTGAACAGTGGTTCCTTATGTAACTATGGCCTATATGTGTAAATAATAACAAGAGTGGACTTATTTCTGTTTGAGCATTCTGTAAGGAAAGTGTTTATTTCTTGCCAGCAAGCCTGGATGCAATACAAAATGTCATGTGTAAATCTGTTTCTTAAATTTAAATGCTATTTCTCAGAATTGTGCATGGAACTGAACTGTGACCCCCCATGCCCCCCACCACCCAGACCTTTGTGCTGGGTTTATCAAGGATACAGGGATGGAGCTTCAGTTAAAAATATAAAGAAATGTTGCAAGAGAGATCTGAACTGCAGCGATACAGATACGCCAGCAAGCAGAAATGACCCGTAAAGTCAAATTTTCACATTAACTGTCCATAAGCCGTCAACAGGGTCCTTTGAAGCCAAGGAGGAAGAGGATAGAATAAACATTGGCCCGAGCATATTGAAGGGAATAAAAAACCCTTTGGGACCATGTAAAAACAAATTTTGTGTGATAGATATAACTTGTGTTAGGAGAAAAATTATGATTCTGGCATGTTCATAATTCTGAAGAACTGGAAAATTGGTAGAGTGTTAGATTGTGAAATTAAGATGTAAAGGGTGGAGTGTCAGATTTATTGCTATTACGGTGAAAAATTATAGCTCCGCCTAGGAAGGGCGTGTCGACATAAATTAATATTGTCCGATTCGCCATAAAATGTAGAATCCAAAAATATATAGGTTCATGCAGTTATCTGAAAAATCAGGGTAGCTGCCACGTTGTGAGATTTTTCAACACAAAAAGGTAAAACCCACCTGGCTTTTTGGTATAATGAATCTTTCTCCTCCCTCAGCCTCCATCATTTACACCCCCTAACTCCTTGTCCTATTAGCAGGCAGAGGGCGTATTGGGGGAAGGGAGACGGAGAGAGCTGGCCAATCCGTAGCGTGGGAAATATGATAATACTGGAGTGTCACCAGCCCTATGAGATCAGTTTTCTATCTAAGATTGACTTGCTGATCTTTCTTTGACTTTTCGACTCTTGGGACCTTTCTCTGGACTTTTGATTTTTCCCTTGACTTTCCCACTCTATTGCTGGAGGTAGTCGGCTTGTGGATTCTTGCAGGGAACTAGAAGAGAGACAGGAGAGCTACCAAAGCCTTAACATTGCATGGAAGGCAGAGACTGGTAAACCTAGAAGCTAGCTCGGCCTGCCATTTGAGGAGCCAGAGGAAGCCTGGGTGCTGGGGACTACCCTTGACTGAAGCCTGTGACCAGATCTGTGCTGTCTTCAGTGGAGCCCTGCTGTTTCCCTGGATGCCCCATAATCAAGGCCTCCCATGTAAGTAGACTAATCTGAATGCCAACAAAAGCGTGGCGGTGGGGGGGGGGAAATCGGCCAGCCTTAATCTCCATCTCGCATAACGGGTAAGGGGGTGGAACTGGGGAGACCCTTGGCACATTTTATTAAATCTAATTAAAATTAATTCCACTATAGAAAATTACTATATCCATTTAAATTGAATTGTGTTGGGAATGACCTGCCTTAATCCTTTTCATTAAATCATGGGGAGGGCGGAAGCTGTGTAGATCCTTAGCGCATTGAATTAAAGTTAAATCCATTAATTCCCATATGGAAAATCACAGGATGAGTGTTGTTGGAGTTCGAAACTAACAAAGTTCATGCCCAGTGTGTTAGAGCCGGTATAGACAATAGAGTACTTGGGTGACTATACCTTTCTGAAAAACTTGTCTTCTGTAACGAAGGGGGTGTCCACATTCCCAAAATAAGAAACCCTAAAACACTGCTATTCCAATGAATGTAGAGGCTGCAAAACAAAATTTCCCATTTATTTACTTGCATCCCAAAACAATTATCTCAAAGCCCTGCATTGCATGCAAATAAAAAGCCCAAAACAATGTTCCCATTGTGTTCCTTTCTTAACTTTGCCTTACAAATAAAAAACCCAAAATGATTTTGCTTCTCTATTCCCACTCCCTGTACCTTGCCTTCAGATCAGAGGGGTCATATCTAATTGATGCCTGGAGGGTGGGTGTTGCTGGGAGAAAGGAGTATTGTGCCAAACTAAGCAATCACTGTGTGTTTTGTATTTTTCCTATTGTTTAATTTGCAAGAATTCTGATGTAAATAGTGACTGCCAACTTCAAAATGTTACCTGTTTCATAACACAACTGAAAGTCCTTTAAGCCTGTGTTCGTCAATTGGTGCAAGACATTTGAATTTGTGATATTGTGTAGTGCCACAGCATTGGTGGTTGATGTTTTGGTTGCTAGTCTTCTTTGTCAAACCTTAAATAAATATATATTCTTACTATGCACCGGCCTGGTTCCTCGTAGCTCATTGGTTGTACAGAGGATATTTGCCGGGGTGTTGTGAGATGGTTTGGAGGCCTCACTAAAGTTGAATCTGTACAAGCACTTTGGGTGCACGCCACCTTGCTTGGGGGCACGGAGGGCGGAGGAACTCCCTGAGTTGAGAGTGACTGCCTAGTATATCGTGAAATTATGTAAAGGTGCTCGTAGCATGAACAGCAATCTATCGACCTGGGACATAGTGCAAGAGCGTCACTCATCATTGCCCCCATGACTCACCTCTACCACTCATTACACACTATTAGAGGGCTTATATACACCCCCTATTCGCTTACTATGGAATGGTATCCACAGCAGGTCTCTGTGCTGTTGTTCCATTATCTGTACCTTTCGGGGAGCCCTTGGTCTCTGACCCTCATTTATGCTTTTTGTCACTTTCATCTCTGTACTCTCATGGGATGTCTTGTATCTCTCCCCTCCAGCTCTACTCTCTGTACTCTCAGGGGATGTCTCGTATCTTTCCCATCCAGCTCAGCTCTCTGTACTCTCAGGGGCTGTCTCGTATCTCTCCCCTCCAGTTCTGTACTCACAGGGGATGTCTCGTATCTCTCCACTCCAGCCCAGCTCTCTGTACTCTGGAGATGTCTCGTATCTCACCCATCCAGCTCTGCTCCCTGTACTCTCAGGGGATGTCTCGTATCCCTCCCCTCCAGCTCTGCTCTCTTTACTCTTAGGGGATGTCTCTTATCTCTACCCACCAGCTCTGCTCTCTGTACTATCGGGATGTCTCGTATCTCACCCACTCAGCACTTATCCTTGTACTTTCAATGGATGTCCCGTATCTCTCCTCTGCATCTCTGCTCTCTTAGAGGATGTCTCATATCTCTCCCATCCATTCCGCTCCCTGTACTCTCAGGGGATGTCCTGTATCTCTCCCCTCCAGCTCTGCTCCCTGTACTCTCAGGGGATGTCTCGTATCTCTCCCCTCCAGCACTGCTCCCTGTACTCTCAGGGGATGTTGTGTACCTCTCCCCTCCAGCTCTGCTCCCCGTACTCTCATGGGATGTCTCGTATCTCTCCCCTCCAGCTCTGCTCCCTGTACTCTCAGGATGTCTCATATCTCTCCCCTCCAGCTCTCTCTCTGTACTCTCGGGATGTCTTGTACCTCACCCACCCAGCTGTGATCCCCATACTCGCAGAGGATGTCTCGTATCTCTCCCCTCCAGCTCTGCTCCCTGTACTATCAGGGGATGTCTCGTATCTCGCCCATCCAGCTCTGCTCTCTGTACTCTCGGGATGTCTTGTACCTCACCCTCCCAGCTCTGCTCCCCATACTCACAGGGGATGTCTCGTATCTCTCCCCTCCAGCTCTGCTCTCTGTACTCTCAGGGGCTGTCTCGTATCTCTCCCCTCCAGCTCTGTACTCTCAGGGCTTGTCTCGTATCTCTCCACTTCAGCCCAGCTCTCTGTACTCTGGGGATGTCTCGTATCTCACCCATCCAGCTCTGCTCCCCGTACTCTCAGGGGATGTCTTGCATCTCAGCCATCCATCTCTGCTCCCTGTACTCTCAGAGGATGTCTTGTATCTATCCCCTCCAGCTCTGCTCTCTGTACTCTCAGAGGATGTCTCGTATCTCCCATCCAGCTCCGGTCTCTGTACTCTCAGGGGATGGCTCGTATCTCTCCCCTCCAGCTCTGCTCTCTGTACTGTTAGGATGTCTCGTATCTCACCCATCCAGCTCTGCTCTCTGCACTCTCAGGGGATGTCTCACATCTCAGCCATCCAGCTCTGCTGCCTGTACTCTCAGGGGATGTCTCGTATCTCTCCCGTCCAGCTCTGCTCTCTGTACTCTCAGGATGTCTCGTATCTCTCCCCTTCAGCTCTGCTCTCTGTACTCTCAGGATGTCTCGTATCTCTCCCCTCCAGCTCTGCTCTCTGTACTCTCAGTATGTCTCGTATCTCTCCCCTTCAGCTCTGCTCCCTGTACTCTCAGGTTGTCTCGTATCTCTCCCCCCCCAGCTCTGCTCCCTGTACTCTCAGGATGTCTCGTATCTCTCCCCTCCAGCTCTGCTCTCTGTACTCTCAGGGGATGTCTCGTTTCTCTCCCCTACAGCTCTGCTCCCTGTACTCTCAGGGGATGTCTCGTATCTCTCTCCTCCACCTCTGCTCTCTGTACTCTCACGGGATGTCTCGTATCTCTCCCCTCCAGCTCTGCTCTCTGTACTCTTGGGATGTCTCATACCTCTCCCCTCCAGCTCTACTCTCTGTACTCTCAGGATGTCTCATATCTATCCCCTCCAGCTCTGCTCCATGGACTCTCGGAGACACCCTCGTGCCTCTCTGCCCTGAGCCTCTACACATATATGAAGCCATTGCTCTCACCTCGAGCTTGGATGCTTTCCTGCTTTCTTCCTCTACCCACTCCTGCAGCTCCTTCAGCTCTTTTTTCAGATGCTCCATGTGGCTGTAAAGTTTATCCTAAAAGAATAAAATCATTTGGTTAGTCAAAAGATTTCCTGCAAATGAATAATTTACACAGAACAAGACAGAAGGCTCCCATGACATCCAAGCAGGTTCCCTATGCTTGTATATAGTCTATAAAGAATATGTTCTCTTAAACTCACTTACAGTCTACAATATATGCTCCCTCAGACTCGCAGCTGCTCCCATAGGCTAATGGACAGTCTATAAAGAATGCTCCCTCAGACTCCTTCCTGCTCCCATAGACTAATGTACAGTCTATAGAGAATGCTCCCTCAGTCTTCTAGGTACTCCCATAGGCTAATGTACAGTCTATAGAGAATGCTCCCTCAATCTTCTAGCTGCTCCCATAGCCTAATGTACAGTCTATAGAGAATGCTCCCTCAATCTTCTAGCTGCTCCCATAGCCTAATGTACAGTCTATAGAGAATGCTCCCTCAGTCTTCTAGCTGCTCCCATAGCCTAATGTACAGTCTATAGAGAATGCTCCCTCAGTCTTCTAGCTGCTCCCATAGCCTAATGTACAGTCTATAAAGAATGCTCCCCGCTGCTCCCATAGGCTAATGGACAGTCTATAAAGAATGCTCCCTCAGACTCCTTCCTGCTCCCATAGACTAATGTACAGTCTATAGAGAACACTCCCTCAGACTCCCGACTGCCCCCATAGGCTAATGTACAGTCTATAGAGAATGCTCCCTCAGTCTTCTAGCTGCTCCCCATAGCCTAATGTAGAGTCTATAGAGAATGCTCCCTCAGTCTTCTAGCTGCTCCCATAGCCTAATGTACAGTCTATAGAGAATGCTCCCTCAGTCTTCTAGCTGCTCCCATAGCCTAATGTAGAGTCTATAGAGAACACTCCCTCAGACTCCCGACTGCCCCCATAGGCTAATGTACAGTCTATAGAGAATGCTCCCTCAGTCTTCTAGCTGCTCCCCATAGCCTAATGTAGAGTCTATAGAGAATGCTCCCTCAGTCTTCTAGCTGCTCCCATAGCCTAATGTACAGTCTATAGAGAATGCTCCCTCAGTCTTCTAGCTGCTCCCATAGCCTAATGTAGAGTCTATAGAGAATGCTCCCTCAGTCTTCTAGCTGCTCCCATAGCCTAATGTACATTTTATAGAGAATACTCCCTCAGTCTTCTAGCTGCTAGCATAGACTGGTCTACAATCCATAGCTCATCTTTACTTTACTTACTTTACTTTAATTATTTGTTTAGCGCAGACCTTGGACACGTAGGCATGAGGGCGCGGACTGGACAGTTCAGGCAATATGCAGGTGGAGAGAGACTCAAAGATAGAGAGGCCAAAACGAGATTATGCAAACAGCCAAGTGTTTAGCTTTCTCTTAAATGGATCGAGCTTGTATGGAATCTGAGGTCAGGGGGAAAATCATGCCAAACCTTTGGAGCAACGATAGAGAAAGCTCCCCTTTCTGTCTTCCTGGTTCTGCATCTCGGGATCATTAATAACTTTTGATTATTAGATCTGCGAGATCTACACATAGCCTTTTCCTCAATAAAGACCTGCAGATAACTGGGCATGATGCCAAGAGTGCATTTGAAAGTGATCACAAGGAGGCGAAAACGTATTCAGGCCTCCACCGGGAGCCAGTGCAAAGCTCTTCTAGCCTCTGAGACATGGTCCTCACCTCTTTGTTTTTGCTTTGTCACCCCGAGTGGGACGGGTATGCCCAGACGTGGGTCCCGTGCCTGCTGGGCCTAGAGACCCAAGCTACTCCTCACTGATGAGCCCCGACAAGGGTGAAACATGTTTGGGGATGCTTGTGGTTTCGTGCAGAAGGGATGTGACCTAGCAGTTCGGGCTGGACTTCCCCTTTTGGGATGGGGCCAAGCCTGATTTGCATATGGTCTTTCCCCTTCTGTAATGGCTTGGCAGGCGAAGAACGATGGTCTGGAGGGTTGCCCCGAGCAATGCCAGTGGTTAAGATTCAGTCTAAACCTTCCAGCCATCACCTCTTTGTTTTTGCTTTGTCACCCCGAGTGGGACGGGTATGCCCAGACGTGGGTCCCGTGCCTGCTGGGCCTAGAGACCCAAGCTACTCCTCACTGATGAGCCACAACAAGGGTGAAAAATGTTTGGGGATGCTTGTGGTCTCGTGCAGAAGGGATGTGACCTAGCAGTTCGGGCTGGACTTCCCCTTTTGGGATGGGGCCAAGCCTGATTTGCATATGGTCTTTCCCCTTCTGTAATGGCTTGGCAGGCGAAGAACGATGGTCTGGAGGGTTGCCCCGAGCAATGCCAGTGGTTAAGATTCAGTCTAAACCTTCCAGCCATCACCTCTTTGTTTTCGCTTTGTCGCCCCGAGTGGGACGGGTATGCCCAGACGTGGGTCCCGTGCCTGCTGGGCCTAGAGACCCAAGCTACTCCTCACTGATGAGCCCCAACAAGGGCGAAACATGTTTGGGGATGCTTGTGGTCTCGTGCAGAAGGGATGTGACCTAGCAGTTCGGGCTGGACTTCCCCTTTTGGGGTGGGGCCAAGCCTGATTTGCATATGGTCTTTCCCCTTCTGTAATGGCTTGGCAGGCGAAGAACGATGGTCTGGGGGGTTGCCCCGAGCAATGCCAGTGGTTAAGATTCAGTCTAAACCTTCCAGCCATCACCTCTTTGTTTTTGCCATGTCTAGAGAGGCCCATGACCGCCCTCACAGCCCCGTTTTGAATTATTTGTATTCCGATTTGCTAAGACCAGCTAAAAGGCTACCGCAATAATCTAATTTAGCACCAATTATTGCTCTTGCTATAGTCTCTGCATTGGCCTGTGTTATAAGGGGTCTGAGGTGAGCAAGAAGTTTAATATAATACGCAGCCGCTGAGACCAAGCTGCCCACATAGACCTTCATTGTGACAAACTGGTCGAAGGTGACACGCAGCATTTTAACTTTCTTGAGGGGGGTTATCTTAACATCCCCCAGTTGGAAGACATCATAGGCAGAGCCCAGTTTGGACAGCATGGGCTGCGAGCCAACTATCAGAACTTTGGTCTTAGACCTATTCAGGGCCAGATCATTCCATAACATCAATTTATCGATAAGACCTTAGACCCTGTTCAGTGCTTCTTCATCACAATCATGAGATCCCCCAAAGGGGACGACACACTGCGTATCGTCCGCAAAGTTGATGAATAACATCCCTTCCTGTTCCAGCAAGGCGAAGAACCGCGCCATACGAATATTATACAGTGAGGGGGAAACACAGGACCCCTGCGGGACACCGTATTCCAATGGTGTAGAGGCGGCCTCAGCCTCCTCGGAGCAGACTCTGCTTTCTCTGTTGTTTAAAAATGATGAAACCCAGCGTATAGCAGCTGGAGAGAAATTGACCACTTCCTCTAGCCTGGAGACCAATATTGCATGGTCTACCAGGTCGAACGTGGCTGACAAAACCAAAAGCATAAGCATGGATGAAAGTCCATTGTCCATTCTATCCAGGAGCCTGGATTTCAATTCCAGTAATGCAGTCTCCGTGCCGTAGCCTACTCTAAATTCAGATTGTCAGCAGTTCAAGATAGGGTATTTGTTTAAGTGTTGGGCAATTTTCCCCTAAGCAACCCGGTCGAGGATTTTCAGTAAAAAGGGCGTAATGGTGATGGGCCTATAGATTATTGGCTCATCCAAAGCTAGGCCAGGTTTTTTAAGAATTGGGGTAACCCAAGATTGTTTAATATCTGCCGGAACGTGACCCTCAATGAGCGAGGCATTCACGAATTTGCAGATCGCTGCAAGTAAGGTCGGGGGGCAGGTTTTTATAATCAAGGCCGAACAAGGGCTGCCTTTGCATCTAGTTGTTTTAAGGTGCGTCACTACCTCCGACAATTCATCAACATTGATTGGAGAAAAATGTTGTGACGCTCAGTGCAAGGCTTGCTCTGATCTAGCAAGGAGGCAACTGTCTTTCCCGAAATGTCTGCCTTGATGCCCTTCAATTTATTGACCATGGCATCTTGGATACTCTGGCACCATGTCACATCTTTCAAAACAGGCCCGGCGTCTGGAGGAGTGGTGGATTCCTGCTCTTTGAGTAATTTAAAGAGTTCTTTGACCTCAGATTTGGCATTTACAATCCTTTCGTTGATAAAGTTTTTCTTCGCATCAAGGACAGCCAGTTTACACCCTCTGGCTGCACCTTTATAGGCCACCAGAGATCCTGTTGCCGGATTGGCTTTCCAGTCATAAAAAGGTTTCCTCATATTAGATTTTAGCTTTTGCAAGTCCGGGGAATACCATGGTTTATGTTTTACCTCCTTCCGGATTTATTTATGTTTCACTGCTTCTAAGTTATTTGTAATGTCCTCCAAGTTAGAGATCACCGGGTCCTTGGGTGAGAAATGTATATTAGGTCTCAACAGTTGTTCTATTCTAATCCACGTAATTAGCCTGGAATTTCTAGCAATGATATCCGACATCCCCTTATTTCTAGGTTTTATTGGGAAATCAGTCTGGATATCGAAGTGCACAAACGAATGGTCAGACCAGGGCAGGGAGATACCTGGAGATCTTTCCTAACAACATTAGTGGCCGAGATCCAATCCAAACCTAGGTTGGCCAAGGTCATATCCAACTCTACTCCCCGGGGGTCTTCATTGTGACCCAGCCAATAGTTAAAGTCATAGAGGTCCTAAGGTCATCAATCCTCATATCCTTTCCCCCATTAAATATGAATGGTGACACCAACCACGACACATATGTAACCAGATCTGAGATCCTTGACTGCCACAAACACACCTAGTTCTCCTCAGCAGACCCTCCTACAGTGGGAGATTTATGGTCCCGGAACTTGCACCCTCAACAGAAACACCCACAGGGAGGCTTGGGATATCCACACATGGCACAGGTGAGGGCATGTGTGAGGTCACATGCTGGGCACATGCCACGTTACGTGCATTGCACTGATCAGAGAGTAAAGGTTAAGCAGAAACCTTAACATTAACTATGATTTACTGTGAAAATACAACCAGGAGGGTAGGGGGGGGGGGGTTTAACATGCATTATCGGCCCACACCCTAGTTATAGGCCGGAAGTGAAGCCACTGGCGTTCCATCTGGTACTGATACTAATGTACAGTAGACTCCCAGCACCACCTCCTTGGTAAGAACGCATTTCACAGTGATTTACACTTAAATGGCCTGTCACTGTGAGATGTAAACAAAGAGAATCAAGCACTGGCAAAGCCAGTAGCTTTGGCTTTGTAAGTGTAGAGGGTATGTTTTTTGTCAATCCCCAATAGCCCAAAAAAAGGCTTATCCTCCGTCCTATGAGAGTTGAGCAGAACATGTCTATTCTTCCTCTGGAGTCGAGCAGCACCAGCCTCGCATGTGATGGGACTGCGCCCCAGAGCTGGGTCCAACTATTGCCCATCTGCAGAGAGCTCGCCATTGGGTGAAGTGGGGGGCTGAAGTCGAGTAGCACCAGCTTCGCATGTGATGGGGCTGTGCCCCAGGGCTGGTTCCATTGCCCATCTGCAGAGAGCTCGCCGTTGGGTGAAGTGGGGGCTGCAGTTGAGCAGTACCAGCCTCGCGTGTGATGGGACTGTGCCCCAGGGCTGGGTCCAACCATTGCCCATCTGCAGAGAGCTCGCCATTGGGTGAAGTGGGGGGCTGCAGTCGAGCAGCACCCGCCTCGCATGGGATGGGGCTGTGCACCAGGGCTCCAACCATTGCCCATCTGCAGAGAGCTCGCCATTGGGTGAAGTCCCATCTGCAGAGAGCTCACCATTGGGTGAAGTGGGGGGATGCATTCGAGAAGCACCAGCCTTGCATGTGATGGGGCCCAGGGCTGGGTCCACCATTGCCCATCTGCAGAGAGCTCACCATTGGGTGAAGTGGGAGCTGCAGTCGAGCAGCACCAGCCTCGCATGTGATTGGGCTGTGCCCCAGGGCTGGGTCCATTGCCCATCTGCAGAGAGCTCGCCATTGGGTGAAGTGGGGGCTGCAGTTGAGCAGTACCAGCCTCGCGTGTGATGGGACTGTGCCCCAGGGCTGGGTCCAACCATTACCCATCTGCAGAGAGCTCGCCATTGGGTGAAGTGGGGGCTGCAGTCGAGTAGCACCAGCCTCACGTAATGGGGCTGCGTCCCAGGGCTGGGTCCAACCATTGCCCATCTGCAGAGAGCTCGCCATTGGATGAAGTGGGGGGCTGCAGTCGAGCAGCACCAGCCTCGCATGTGATGGGGCTGCGCCCGAGGGCTGGGTCCAACCATTGCCCATCTGTAGAGAGCTCGCAATTGGGTGAAATGGGGGCTGTAGTCGAGCAGCACCAGCCTCGCATGTGATGGGGCTGTGCACCAGGGCTGGTTACAACCATTTCCCATCTGTAGAGAGCCCGCCATTGAGTGAAGGGGGGGCTGCAGTCGAGCAGCACCTGCCTCGCGTGTGATGGGGCTGCGTCCAACCATTGCCCATCTGCAGAGAGCTAGCCATTGGATGAAGTGGGGGTGTTCGGGGGCTGCAGTCGAGCACCACCAGCCTCGCATGTGATGGGGCTGTGCCCCATGGCTGGGTCCATTGCCCATCTGCAGAGAGCTCACAATTGGGTGAAGTGGGGGGCTGCTGTCGATGAACACCAGCCCCGCATGTGATGGGGCTGCGCCCCAGGGCTAGGTCCCTTGACCAGCTGCAGAGAGCTTGCCATTGGGTGAAGTGGGGGCTGCAGTCAAGTAGCACCAGCCTCATATGTGATGGGGCTGCGCCCCAGGGCTGGGTCCAACCATTGCCCATCTGCAGAGAGCTCACCATTGGGTGAAGTGGGGGCTTCAGTCGAGCAGCACCAGCCTCGCGTGTGATGGGGCTGCGCCTCATGGTTGGGTCCATTGCCCATCTGCAGAGAGCTCGCCATTGGAGGAAGTGGGGGCTGCAGTCGAGCAACACCCGCCTCACATGTGATGGGACTGCGCCCCAGTGCTGGGTCCAACCATTGCCCATCTGCAGAGAGCTTGCCATTAGAGGAAGTGGGGGGCTGCAGTCGAGCAGCACCAGCCTCGCATGTGATGGGGCTGCACCCCAGGGCTGGGTCCAACCATTGGCCATCTGCAGAGAGCTCGCCATTGGGTGAAGTGGCGGGCTTCAGTCGAGCAGCACCAGCCTTGCATGTGATGGGACTGCGCCCCAGGGCTGGGTCCAACCATTGCCCATCTGCAGAGAGCTCGCCATTGGAGGAAGTGGGGGCTGCAGTCGAGCATCACGAGCCTCGCATGTGATGGGGCTGCCCCCCAGGGCTGGTTGCAACCATTGCCCATCTGTAGAGAGCTCGCCATTTAGTGAAGTGGGGGCTGCAGTCGAGCAGCACCAGCCTCGCATGTGATGGGGCTGCACCCCAGGGCTGGTTACAACCATTGCCCATCTGTAGAGAGCTCGCCATTGAGTGAAGGGGGGGCTGCAGTCGAGCAGCACCTGCCTCGCGTGTGATGGGGCTGCGTCCAACCATTGCCCATCTGCAGAGAGCTAGCCATTGAGTGAAGGGGGGGCTGCAGTCGAGCAGCACCTGCCTCGCGTGTGATGGGGCTGCGTCCAACCATTGGCCATCTGCAGAGAGCTAGCCATTGGATGAAGTGGGGGTGTTCGGGGGCTGCAGTCGAGCAGCACCAGCCTCGCATGTGATGGGGCTGTGCCCCATGGCTGGGTCCATTGCCCATCTGCAGAGAGCTCACCATTGGGTGAAGTGGGGGGCTGCTGTCGATGAACACCAGCCCCGCATGTGATGGGGCTGCGCCCCAGGGCTAGGTCCCTTGACCAGCTGCAGAGAGCTTGCCATTGGGTGAAGTGGGGGCTGCAGTCAAGTAGCACCAGCCTCATATGTGATGGGGCTGCGCCCCAGGGCTGGGTCCAACCGCTGCCCATCTGCAGAGAGCTCACCATTGGGTGAAGTGGGGGCTTCAGTCGAGCAGCACCAGCCTCGTGTGTGATGGGGCTGCGCCTCAGGGCTGGGTCCATTGCCCATCTGCAGAGAGCTCGCCATTGGAGGAAGTGGGGGCTGCAGTCGAGCAACACCCGCCTCACATGTGATGGGACTGCGCCCCAGTGCTGGGTCCAACCATTGCCCATCTGCAGAGAGCTCGCCATTAGAGGAAGTGGGGGGCTGCAGTCGAGCAGCACCAGCCTCGCATGTGATGGGGCTGCCCCCCAGGGCTGGATCCAGCCATTGTCCATCTGCTGGGAGCTCGCCATTGGGTGAAGTGGGGGCTGCAGTCGAGCAGCACGAGCCTCGCATGTGATGGGGCTGCCCCCCAGGGCTGGATCCAGCCATTGTCCATCTGCTGGGAGCTCGCCATTGGGTGAAGTGGGGGCTGCAGTCGAGCAGCACCAGACTTGGGACTGTGCCCCAGGGCTGGGTCCACTGCCCATCTGCAGAGAGCTCGCCAGTGGAAGAAGTGGGGCTGCAGTCGAGCAGCACGAGCCTCGCATGTGATGGGGCTGCCCCCCAGGGCTGGATCCAGCCATTGTCCATCTGCTGGGAGCTCGCCATTGGGTGAAGTGGGGGCTGCAGTCGAGCAGCACCAGACTCACTTGGGACTGTGCCCCAGGGCTGGGTCCACTGCCCATCTGCAGAGAGCTCGCCACTGGGGGGCTGCAACTGAGCAGCCTCGCGTGTGATGGGGCTGGGTCCAACCATTGCCCATCTGCAGAGGGCTCGCCATTGGATGACGTGGGGGCTGCAGTCGAGCAGCACCAGCCTCACGTAATGGGGCTGCACCACAGGGCTGGGTCCAAACATTGCCCATCGGCAGAGAGCTCGCCATTGGGTGAAGTGGGGGCTGCAGTCGAGCAGCACCAGCCTCGCGTGTGATGGGACTGTGCCCCAGGGCTGGGTCCAACCATTGCCCATCTGCAGAGAGCTCGCCATTGGATGAAGTGGGGGGCTGCAGCCGAGCAGCACCAGCCTCGCATGTGATGGGGCTGCGCCCCAGGGCTGGGTCCAACCATTGTCCATCGGCAGAGAGCTCGCCATTGGGTGAAGTGGGGGGCTGCAGTCGAGCAACACCCGCCTCGCATGGGATGGGGCTGTGCACCAGGGCTCCAACCATTGCCCATCTGCAGAGAGCTCGCCATTGGGTGCAGTCCCATCTGCAGAGAGCTCACCATTGGGTGAAGTGAGGGGATGCATTCGAGCAGCACCAGCCTTGCATGTGATGGGGCCCAGGGCTGGGTCCACCATTGCCCATCTGCAGAGAGCTCGCCATTGGGTGAAGTGGGAGCTGCAGTCGAGCAGCACCAGCCTCGCATGTGATGGGGCTGTGCCCCAGGGCTGGGTCCATTGCCCATCTGCAGAGAGCTCGCCATTGGGTGAAGTGGGAGCTGCAGTCGAGCAGCACCAGCCTCGCATGTGATGGGGCTGTGCCCCAGGGCTGGGTCCAACCATTGCCCATCTGTAGAGAGCTCGCCATTGAGTGAAGGGGGGGCTGCAGTCGAGGAGCACCTGCCTCGCGTGTGATGGGGCTGCGTCCAACCATTGCCCATCTGCAGAGAGATAGCCATTGGATGAAGTGGGGGTGTTCGGGGGCTGCAGTCGAGCAGCACCAGCCTCGCATGTGATGGGCTGTGCCCATGGCTGGGTCCATTGCCCATCTGCAGAGAGCTCACCATTGGGTGAAGTGGGGGGCTGCTGTCGATGAACACCAGCCCCGCATGTGATGGGGCTGCGCCCCAGGCTAGGTCCTTTGACCAGCTGCAGAGAGCTTGCCATTGGGTGAAGTGGGGGCTGTAGTCAAGTAGCACCAGCCTCATATGTGATGGGGCTGCGCCCCAGGGCTGGGTCCAACCATTGCCCATCTGCAGAGAGCTCACCATTGGGTGAAGTGGGGGCTTCAGTCGAGCAGCACCAGCCTCACATGTGATGGGACTGCTCCCAGTGCTGGGTCCAACCATTGCCCATCTGCAGAGAGCTCGCCATTAGAGGAAGTGGGGGGGTGCAGTCGAGCAGCACCAGCCTCGCATGTGATGGGGCTGTGCCCCAGGGCTGGGTCCATTGCCCATCTGCAGAGAGCTCGCCATTGGGTGAAGTGGGGGCTGCAGTTGAGCAGTACCAGCCTCGGTGTGATGGGACTGTGCCCCAGGGCTGGGTCCAACCATTGCCCATCTGTAGAGAGCTCGCCATTGGGTGAAGTGGGGGCTGCAGTCGAGTAGCACCAGCCTCACGTAATGGGGCTGCGCCCCAGGGCTGGGTCCACCCATTGCCCATCTGCAGAGAGCTCGCCATTGGATGAAGTGGGGGGCTGCAGTCGAGCAGCACCAGCCTCGCATGTGATGGGGCTGCGCCCCAGGGCTGGGTCCAACCATTGCCCATCTGCAGAGAGCTCACCATTGGGTGAAGTGGGGGGCTGCAGTCGAGCAGCACCCGCCTCGCATGGGATGGGGCTGTGCAACAGGGCTCCAACCATTGCCCATCTGCAGAGAGCTCGCCATTGGGTGAAGTCCCATCTGCAGAGAGCTCGCCATTGGGTGAAGTGGGGGGATGCATTCGAGCAGCACCAGCCTTGCATGTGATGGGGCCCAGGGCTGGGTCCACCATTGCCCATCTGCAGAGAGCTCGCCATTGGGTGAAGTGGGAGCTGCAGTCGAGCAGCACCAGCCACGCATGTGATGGGGCTGTGCCCCAGGGCTGGGTCCATTGCCCATCTGCAGAGAGCTCGCGATTGGGTGAAATGGGGGCTGCAGCCGAGCATCACCAGCCTCGCGTGTGATGGGACTGCGCCCCAAGGCTGGGGCCAGCCGTTGCCCATCTGCAGAGAGCTCGCCATTGGGTGAAGTGAGGGCTGCAGTCGAGCTGCACCAGCCTCGCATGTGATGGGGCTGCGCCCCATGGCTGGGTCCAACCATTGCCCATCTGCAGAGAGCTCGCCATTGGGTGAAGTGGGGGCTGCAGTCCAGTAGCACCAGCCTCGCATGTGATGGGGCTGCACCCCAGGGCTGGTTGCAACCATTGCCCATCTGTAGAGAGCTCGCCATTGGGTGAAGTGGGGGCTGCAGTCGAGCAGCACCAGCCTCGCATGTGATGGGGCTGCACCCCAGGGCTGGTTACAACCATTGCCCATCTGTAGAGAGCTCGCCATTGAGTGAAGGGGGGGCTGCAGTCGAGGAGCACCTGCCTCGCGTGTGATGGGGCTGCGTCCAACCATTGCCCATCTGCAGAGAGATAGCCATTGGATGAAGTGGGGGTGTTCGGGGGCTGCAGTCGAGCAGCACCAGCCTCGCATGTGATGGGGCTGTGCCCCATGGCTGGGTCCATTGCCCATCTGCAGAGAGCTCACCATTGGGTGAAGTGGGGGGCTGCTGTCGATGAACACCAGCCCCGCATGGGATGGGGCTGCGCCCCAGGCTAGGTCCTTTGACCAGCTGCAGAGAGCTTGCCATTGGGTGAAGTGGGGGCTGTAGTCAAGTAGCACCAGCCTCATATGTGATGGGGCTGCGCCCCAGGGCTGGGTCCAACCATTGCCCATCTGCAGAGAGCTCACCATTGGGTGAAGTGGGGGCTTCAATCGAGCAGCACCAGCCTCACATGTGATGGGACTGCGCCCCAGTGCTGGGTCCAACCATTGCCCACCTGCAGAGAGCTCGCCATTAGAGGAAGTGGGGGGGTGCAGTCGAGCAGCACCAGCCTCGCATGTGATGGGGCTGTGCCCCAGGGCTGGGTCCATTGCCCATCTGCAGAGAGCTCGCCATTGGGTGAAGTGGGGGCTGCAGTTGAGCAGTACCAGGGACTGTGCCCCAGGGCTGGGTCCAACCATTGCCCATCTGTAGAGAGCTCGCCATTGGGTGAAGTGGGGGCTGCAGTCGAGTAGCACCAGCCTCACGTAATGGGGCTGCGCCCCAGGGCTGGGTCCACCCATTGCCCATCTGCAGAGAGCTCGCCATTGGATGAAGTGGGGGGCTGCAGTCGAGCAGCACCAGCCTAGCATGTGATGGGGCTGCGCCCCAGGGCTGGGTCCAACCATTGCCCATCTGCAGAGAGCTCGCCATTGCGTGAAGTGGGGGGGCTGCAGTCGAGCATCACCCCCCTCGCATGGGATGGGGCTGTGCACCAGGGCTCCAACCATTGCCCATCTGTAGAGAGCTCGCCATTGGGTGAAGTCCCATCTGCAGAGAGCTCGCCATTGGGTGAAGTGGGGGGATGCATTCGAGCAGCACCAGCCTTGCATGTGATGGGGCCCAGGGCTGCGTCCACCATTGCCCATCTGCAGAGAGGTCGCCATTGGGTGAAGTGGGAGCTGCAGTCGAGCAGCACCAACCTTGCATGTGATGGGGCTGTGCCCCAGGGCTGGGTCCATTGCCCGTCTGCAGAGAGCTCACCATTGGGTGAAGTGGGGGCTGCAGCCGAGCATCACCAGCCTCGCGTGTGATGGGACTGCGCCCCAAGGCTGGGTCCAGCCATTGCCCATCTGCAGAGAGCTCGCCATTGGGTGAAGTGAGGGCTGCAGTCGAGTAGCACCAGCCTCGCATGTGATGGGGCTGCACCCCATGGCTGGGTCCAACCATTGCCCATCTGCAGAGAGCTCGCCATTGGGTGAAGTGGGGGCTGCAGTCGAGTAGCACCAGCCTCGCATGTGATGGGGCTGCACCCCAGGGCTGGTTGCAACCATTGCCCATCTGTAGAGAGCTCACCATTTGGTGAAGTGGGGGCTGCAGTCGAGCAGCACCAGCTTCGCATGTGATGGGGCTGCACCCCAGGGCTGTTTACAACCATTGCCCATCTGTAGAGAGCTCGCCATTGAGTGAAGGGGGGGCTGCAGTCGAGCAGCACCTGCCTCGCGTGTGATGGGGCTGCGTCCAACCATTGCCCATCTGCAGAGAGCTAGCCATTGGATGAAGTGGGGGTGTTCGGGGGCTGCAGTCGAGCAGCACCAGCCTCGCATGTGATGAGGCTGTGCCCCATGGCTGGGTCCATTGCCCATCTGCAGAGAACTCACCATTGGGTGAAGTGGGGGGCTGCTGTCGATGAACACCAGCCCCGCATGGGATGGGGCTGCACCCCAGGCTAGGTCCCTTGACCAGCTGCAGAGAGCTTGCCATTGGGTGAAGTGGAGGCTGCAGTCAAGTAGCACCAGCCTCGCGTGTGATGGGGCTGCGCCTCAGGGCTGGGTCCATTGCCCATCTGCAGAGAGCTTGCCATTGGAGGAAGTGGGGGCTTCAGTCGAGCAGCACCAGCCTCGCGTGTGATGGGGCTGTGCCTCAGGGCTGGGTCCATTGCCCATCTGCAGAGAGCTTGCCATTGGAGGAAGTGGGGGCTTCAGTCGAGCAGCACCAGCCTCGCGTGTGATGGGGCTGCGCCTCAGGGCTGGGTCCATTGCCCATCTGCAGAGAGCTTGCCATTGGAGGAAGTGGGGGCTGCAGTCGAGCAACACACGCCTCACATGTGATGGGACTGCGCCCCAGTGCTGGGTCCAACCATTGCCCATCTGCAGAGAGCTCGTCATTAGAGGAAGTGGGGGGCTGCAGTCGAGCAGCACCAGCCTCGCATGTGATGGGGCTGCACCCCAGGGCTGGGTCCAACCATTGGCCATCTGCAGAGAGCTCGCCATTGGGTGAAGTGGCGGGCTTCAGTCGAGCAGCACCAGCCTTGCATGTGATGGGACTGAGCCCCAGGGCTGGGTCCAACCATTGCCCATCTGCAGAGAGCTCGCCATTGGAGGAAGTGGGGGCTGCAGTCGAGCAGCACGAGCCTCGCATTTGATGGGGCTGCCCCCCAGGGCTGTATCCAGCCATTGCCCATCTGCTGGGAGCTCACCATTGGGTGAAGTGGGGGCTGCAGTCGAGCAGCACCAGACTCACATGGGACTGTGCCCCAGGGCTGGGTCCACTGCCTATCTGCAGAGAGCTCGCCTGTGGG
The DNA here is from genome assembly GCF_040938575.1 of Ambystoma mexicanum. Classification (NCBI taxonomy): domain Eukaryota; kingdom Metazoa; phylum Chordata; class Amphibia; order Caudata; family Ambystomatidae; genus Ambystoma; species Ambystoma mexicanum. Next base: position 770,652,851 of record NC_090938.1, on the reverse strand, counting down.
GGGCTGCAACTGAGCAGCACCAGCCTCGCGTGTGATGGGGCTGGGTCCAACCATTGCCCATCTGCAGAGGGCTCGCCATTGGATGACGTGGGGGCTGCAGTCGAGCAGCACCAGCCTCGCATGTGATGGGACTGTGCCCCACGGCTGGGTCCAACCATTGCCCATCTGCAGAGAGCACGCCATTGGGTGAAGTCCCATCTGCAGAGAGCTCGCCATTTGATGAAGTGGGGGCTGCAGTCGAGCAGCACCAGCCTTGCATGTGATGGGGCTGCACCCCAGGGCTGGGTCCAACCATTGCCCATCTGCAGAGCGCTCGCCATTGGGTGAAATGGGGGGCTGCAGTCGAGTAGCACCAGCCTCGCATGTGATGGGGCTGCACCCCAGGGCTGGGTCCAACCATTGCCCATCTGCAGAGAGCTTGCCATTGGGTGAATTCCCATCTGCAGAAAGCTCGCCATTGGATGAAGTTGGGGGCTGCAGTCAAGCAGCACCAGCCTCGCATGTGATGGGGCTGCGCCCCAGGGCTGGGTCCATTGCCCATGTGCAGAGAGCTCGCCATTGGGTGAAGTGTGGGGCTGAAGTCGAGCAGCACCAGCCTCGCATGTGATGGGACTGCGCCCCAGGGCTGGGTCCAACCATTGCCCATCTGCAGAGAGCTCGCCATTGGATGAAGTGGTGGCTGCAGTCGAGTAGCACCAGCCTCGCATGTGATGGGGCTGCGCCCCAGGGCTGGATCCAACCATTGCCCATCTGCAGAGAGCTCGCCATTGGGTGAAGTGGGGGCTTCAGTCGAGTAGCACCAGCATCGCATGTGATGGGGCTGCGCCCCAGGGCTTGGTCCATTGCCCATCTGCAGAGAGCTCGCCATTGGGGGAAGTCCCATCTGCAGAGAGCTCGACATTAGGTGAAGTCCCATCTGCCAAGAGCTCACCATTGGATGAAGTGGGGGCTGCAGCCGAGCATCACCAGCCTCGCATGTGATGGGACTGCGCCCCAGGGCTGGGACCAACCATTGCCCATCTGCAGAGAGCTCGCCATTGGATGAAGTGGGGGGCTGCAGTCGAGCAGCACCAGCCTCGCATGTGATGGGGCTGCGCCCCAGGGCTGGGTCCAACCATTGCCCATCTGCAGAGAGCTCGCCATTGGGTGAAGTCCCGTCTGCAGAGAGCTCGCCATTGGGTGAAGTGGGGGCTGCAGTCGAGCAGCACCAGCCTCGCATGTGATGGGGCTGCACCCCACAGCTGGGTCCAACCATTGCCCATCTGCAGAGAGCTTGCCATCGGATGAAGTGGGGGTTGCAGTCGAGCAGCACCAGCCTCGCATGTGATGGGGCTGCGCCCCAGGACTGGGTCCAACCATTGCCCATCTGCAGAGAGCTCGCCATTGGATGAAGTGGGGGCTGCAGTTGAGTAGCACCAGCCTCGCATGTGATGGGGCTGTGCCCCATGGCTGGGTCCATTGCCCATCCGCAGAGAGCTCGCCATTGGGTGAAGTGGGGGCTAGTGGGGGCTGTAGTCGAGCAGTGGGGAAACAGGTCTCGAGTCAAAAGTGGGTCTGCAGTCAAACTAAGTGACATTTTAAGGGTTAATTCGTGAACAACCTCCATTTATGTATTTCCTTAAAGGAAGGGTCTCATTGGAAGCCAGGCCACCACTTTGCCAGTTTATGGGTTTGGAACCCACACCAACAATCTGCTGCTTTGACATGGAGTTAATACTGGCATGTAAAGCTGCAGCCACTGTCCATGCATAATTACTGCATGTCCTGTGGGATTCCATAATGGAGAATAGCAGCAGCCGTGCAGTGCATTACTGACCAAGACATACCACACACACACACACCCTGTACTCTGTGGCAGCCTCCACACAGTATGAGATTCAAGGAGGTCCCAAACATGCCACACACACCATTGTACTGTTGGGCAGCCTCAAACTCAGTAGGAGATTTAGGGTCCCAAGACATGCCACTTACACCCTCTGTACTCTGTGGTAGCCTTTACTCATGAGATATATGCGCCCAAGACTTGCCACATACACCCCATGTACTCTTGGGCAGCCCCCACTCACCAGGAGCCTTAGGATCCCAAGACATGGAACATTCATCACGTGTACTCTTGGGCAGTCTCCACCCAGCACCTGATTCTGAAACCAACGCATATCATGTACATTGGTTCTATCCATGGCATGTGTACTCTCTGGGGGCGAGGGCATCGTGGGATATGTGGTTCCTGTCTGGTCACATATGCATCTTGCACATTTGGTCAGCCTTATTCTGTGGCAACCCTTTGGTCCCAAGCTTGCCATATGAACATCGTGTGCTCTTGAGTATCTTACTATCGACCACACTGTGACCTTTGTGAGCTCAGACCCTTCACATAATATGCATTGTGTGCCCTTAGTCAGCCTCCTATACGGCGTGCACCCTAAGGTCCCAGACCCGTCTAATGCACACTGTGGTACTTTGGACAGACTCTTTGATTCCTGCTCTTTCACATACTCTACTTGTGCTCCTGGGCACCCTTCTGAGGGTGCCTTTTGCCACCAGTCAAGTCACACACAGTGTGCTCTTGGGCCCTTCTTTATAGGACACACTGTGTGAGCTCTATGCTGCAGAGATACCTGCCACACACTCAGGTGTGTGGTTCTCTTCACTGTGCAGCTGCACGTGCTGGACCTCCACCTTTAGGGGTACACTGTGGCTATAATGAGTGCCATCATATCCACAACGTTACCCATCTTCCCCGGGAGACTGCCCCCCACGAGTCTCCTTGACCTACATACAGCACACATACTGTGTAATCCTGGACACTAGTGTCTGGAATGGGAAGCATTATGCACAGCCTCCTTTCGCCCCAGAGCCATAGTGCAAAAGAGCTATAGTGCAAACTATGCATTCCTGCACAGCCTCAGAAATGAAGAGCAGTGTGTGAGAACCCACCCATGTCCCAGACCTACAGCACACATACCATGTACTCCTGGGCAGCCACTGAAATGGGGAGGACTGAGTAAGAACCCATCCCCCTCCATGTCCCTACAGTACACATACCTTGTACTCCTGGACAGCCTCAGAAATGAAGAGTCTGTGAGAACCCCCCCATGTCCCAGACCTACAGCACACACACCTTGTACTCCTGGGCAGCTGCTGGCATGGAGAGGACTGTGTAACCCCCACCCCCATGTCCCTATAGCACACATACCTTGTACTCCTGGGCAGCCTCAGAAATGAAGAGCAGTGTGTGAGAACCCTCCATATCCCAGACCTAGAGCACACATGCCTTGTACTCCTGGGCAGCCGCTGGAATGGGGAGGACTGTGTAAGAACTCATCCCCCTCCATGTCCCTATAGCACACTTACCTTGAACTCCTGGACAGCTGCTGGAATGGGAAGCACTGCGCAGAGACCCCACCCATGTGCATGGCCTACAGCACACATACCTTGTACTCTTGGGCTGCTTCTTGGATGGGGAGCACTGTATGGTAAATTCACCTATGTGCCTATAGCACACATACCTTGTACTCCTGGGCAGCCTCTGGAATGGGGAGCACTGTGTGAGATCTGTGACCCCTGGATTCCCGGCAGATCACACAGATGGGTCTCTGGTCATCCTCACAAAAGAGTTTCAGTTTCTCTTCGTGTTCTCTGCACAGATTCTCCTCCTGGGGGGTCGTATTGGGAAGGTGGAGCTGTTTTAACATCTCCACCATGTTCCCCAGCTGCCTGTAAGGTCGGAGGGTTTTGTTCTGTGAGGTTTTCCTGCACTGAGGGCAGGGGAAGTTTGCCTCCAGTCCCTCCCAGCACTGAGTGATGCAGGACAGGCAGAAGGCATGTCCACACTCCACAGACACCGGCTCTGTGAAGTATTCCAGGCATATGGAGCAGGTGGCCTCCTCCTTCAGGCTCTGGAGAGGGGCGACTGCAGCCATGTTCCTGCTCAGCTGCAAAAAAACAAAATGTTACTTTCGGTTTCCTTTATCAGAGACCCTGAAGTGGGCGTGTCCGTCCCTTCTCCTTCCTTATACACCTGGAGGAGCGTGAGGTCTTTACTGGCTGTGGGACATGCCTATCAAGCTGGGTGGGCGTGTCCTCAGTAGAGCAGGCACTGGTGTGGACTTGGAAAAAGATTCCTTGGAAAATACTTTTAATTTCTATATACAGAAAGTGTCTCCAATTCTGGCATACGGAGCCGAAAACGCGTTTGGCTGTCCGTCAACTCACTGGGCCGTGTTAGAACACATGTTCTGGACCAAAGCACTAAGTCTTCCACCGGGAATTGCTACAGTCTGCTTACGTTATGAATTAGCCTTAACATCATTGCACGCCAAGATATGTTGGAACCAACTCTCATTGTTTCGGAAAACGAGAGTAGAAGAAGGAATCGTCCAATTTCAAATTTTCCATCATGCCTCGCCTGAAGGGCCAGGTATTCTGCCGCAATGGGTAAGACGTTGCGAAGAGTTGTTAACAATGTATAACATCACCCTGGAAACCTTACTCACAAACCCCACAGCAGCCAAAAAGAAAGTATGGCGTGGGGATTGGATAAATACATGCAGCGAACGTAACAACGTCAAAGCGATGAAAGATTGCCCCGCTGAAGCAAGAGGATATGACATCCTCCAAAAATATCTAACTCGATTTCCTAATCCAAAAGCAAGAAGATCATTTATGCTCTTTAGATTAAATGCAATGAAAACTAAAGACAGAATTGGTCATTGGGCGTGTAATACACATATGATCCCAACCTGTCGGTTGTGCAAAAACGAGCTAGAATCTCTCAAACATCTAGTCTTGTTCTGCGCTGCCTTGAAAGACGTAAGATCAATTCACCTGGGACGATGGAATGAAAATAATTTATCAGCATGCGCGGACGAGTGGTGGCAGACCATGTGGAACGGGCAAGACATGAAATTAATTATACCTTTGACCTCCTTCCTGGCAGTGATAGAAGAGAGACTAAAAGACAATAATGAGTGATTAAACGTCGGCACCATTCCCACTGTACACCAGGCATTAAAGAAAAGCGGAGTAACGCTTGAACACGAGACTATAAAGAAGAGGTCATTGGGAGAGACTTGAAATACCCAATGTAATTTTTAAAACTGTCATATGTGTTGTAAAACATTTTAAAGGTTTGAATTTAAACCAATAAAAAAAAAAAAAAAAAAAAAAAAAATACTTTAGAAGAACCCCCCTCCCCTATTACCTCGAGTAGGCAAGAGCAATCCATGTCAGGGGGAGGATTTCCAGGGGTTCCCCCTGCAGAAAGCTTTCAAAATGCAGTTTCAAACAATTTTTTCACGCACATAATGTCTTCTTTTTGTTGGTGTGTTTTCAAGCGCCATGAGTTGTAGAGCTGCTTCGGAGCACTGTCCAGAGTTTTGTATTTAACATTGCATAGCACTTTGAAACGCATTTGCCTCATGTTTAGCTTCATTATCTTGTGCCCCTTTATTGTGCAAATGGTGTGTGGTCACAAATTGTGGGTCTGCACAGTTTTTCCTGATTCCACTTCCTAGGTAATCCAGTAAGCGACCCAGGCAGCAATGCTAGAGGCAGGATGTATTTCCATGCAGCTGCGACCCAGGCAGCAATTCTAGAGGCAGGATGCCTTCCCATGCAGCTGTGACCCAAGCAACAATGCCAGAGGCAGGATGTATTTCCATGCAGCTGCGACCCAGGCAGCAATGCTAGAGGCAGGATGCCTTCCCATGCAGCTGTGACCCAGGCAGCAATGCTAGAGGCAGGATGTATTTCCATGCAGCTGCGACCCAGGCAGCAATGCTAGAGGCAGGATGCCTTCCCATGCAGCTGTGACCCAAGCAACAATGCCAGAGGCAGGATGTATTCCCATGCAGCTTCGACCCAGGCAGCGATGCTAGAGGCAGGATGCCTTGCCATGCAGCTGTGACCCAGGCAGCAATGCTAGAGGCAGGATGTATTCCCATGCAGCTGCGACCCAGGCAGCAATGCTAGAGGCAGGATGTATTCCCATGCAGCTGCGACCCAGGCAGCAATGCTAGAGGCAGGATGCCTTGCCATGCAGCTGCGACCCGGGCAGCAATGCTAGAGGCAGGATGCCTTGCATGCAGCTGCGACCCAGGCAGCAATGCTAGAGGCAGGATGTATTCCCATGCAGCTGCGACCCAGGCAGCAATGCTAGAGGCAGGATGCCTTGCCATGCAGCTGCGACCCGGGCAGCAATGCTAGAGGCAGGATGTATTCCCATGAAGCTGCGACCCAGGCAGCAATGCTAGAGGCAGGATGCCTTGCCATGCAGCTGCGACCCGGGCAGCAATGCTAGAGGCAGGATGCCTTGCATGCAGCTGCGACCCGGGCAGCAATGCTAGAGGCGGGATGCCTTGCATGCAGCTGCGACCCAGGCAGCAATGCTAGAGGCGGGATGCCTTGCCATGCAGCTGCGACCCAGGCAGCAATGCTAGAGGCGGGATGCCTTGCCATGCAGCTGCGACCCAGGCAGCAATGCTATAGGCGGGATGCATTGCCATGAAGCTGCGACCCAGGCAACAATGCCAGAGGCAGGATGTATTCCCATGAAGCTGCGACCCAGGCAGCAATGCCAGAGGCAGGATGTATTTCCATGCAGCTGCGACCCAGGCAGCAATTCTAGAGGCAGGATGCCTTCCCATGCAGCTGTGACCCAAGCAACAATGCCAGAGGCAGGATGTATTTCCATGCAGCTGCGACCCAGGCAGCAATGCTAGAGGCAGGATGCCTTCCCATGCAGCTGTGACCCAGGCAGCAATGCTAGAGGCAGGATGTATTTCCATGCAGCTGCGACCCAGGCAGCAATGCTAGAGGCAGGATGCCTTCCCATGCAGCTGTGACCCAAGCAACAATGCCAGAGGCAGGATGTATTCCCATGCAGCTTCGACCCAGGCAGCGATGCTAGAGGCAGGATGCCTTGCCATGCAGCTGTGACCCAGGCAGCAATGCTAGAGGCAGGATGTATTCCCATGCAGCTGCGACCCAGGCAGCAATGCTAGAGGCAGGATGTATTCCCATGCAGCTGCGACCCAGGCAGCAATGCTAGAGGCCGGATGCCTTGCCATGCAGCTGCGACCTGGGCAGCAATGCTAGAGGCAGGATGCCTTCCATGCAGCTGCGACCCAGGCAGCAATGCTAGAGGCAGGATGTATTCCCATGCAGCTGCGACCCAGGCAGCAATGCTAGAGGCAGGATGCCTTGCCATGCAGCTGCGACCCGGGCAGCAATGCTAGAGGCAGGATGTATTCCCATGAAGCTGCGACCCAGGCAGCAATGCTAGAGGCAGGATGCCTTGCCATGCAGCTGCGACCCGGGCAGCAATGCTAGAGGCAGGATGCCTTGCATGCAGCTGCGACCCGGGCAGCAATGCTAGAGGCGGGATGCCTTGCATGCAGCTGCGACCCAGGCAGCAATGCTAGAGGCGGGATGCCTTGCCATGCAGCTGCGACCCAGGCAGCAATTCTAGAGGCGGGATGCCTTGCCATGCAGCTGCGACCCAGGCAGCAATGCTAGAGGCGGGATGCATTGCCATGAAGCTGCGACCCAGGCAACAATGCCAGAGGCAGGATGTATTCCCATGAAGCTGCGACCCAGGCAGCAATGCCAGAGGCAGGATGTATTCCCATGAAGCTGCGACCCAGGCAGCAGTGCCAGAGGCAGGATGTATTCCCATGAAGCTGCGACCCAGGCAGCAATGCCAGAGGCAGGATGCCTTGCCATGCAGCTGCGACCCGGGCAGCAATGCTAGAGGCAGGATGCCTTGCATGCAGCTGCGACCCAGGCAGCAATGCTAGAGGCAGGATGCCTTGCCATGCAGCTGCGACCCAGGCAGCAATGCTAGAGGCGGGATGTATTGCCATGCAGCTGTGACCCAGGCAACAATGCCAGAGGCAGGATGTGTTTCCATGCAGCTGCCACCAGGCAGCAATGCTAGAGGCAGGATGTATTCCCATGCAGCTGTGACCCAGGCAGCGATGCTAGAGGGGGGGTGTATTCCCATGCAGGTGCGGCCCAGGCAGCAATGCTCGAGGCAGGATGTATTTCCATGCAGCTGCCACCCAGGCAGCAATGCTAGAGGCAGGATGTATTCCCATGAAGCTGCGACCCAGGCAGCAGTGATAGAGGCAGGATGCCTTGCCATGCAGCTGCGACCCAGGCAGCAATGCTAGAGGCGGGATGTATTTCCATGCAGCTGTGACCCAGGCAGCAATGCTAGAGGGGGGGTGTATTCCCAAGCAGCTGTGACCCAGGCAACAATGCCAGAGCCAGGATGTGTTTCCATGCAGCTGCCACCAGGCAGCAATGCTAGAGGCAGGATGTATTCCCATGCAGCTGTGACCCAGGCAGCAATGCTAGAGGGGGGGTGTATTTCCATGCAGCTGCCACCCAGGCAGCAATGCTAGAGGCGCAATGTATTCCCATGCAGCTGCGACCCGGGCAGCAATGCTAGAGGCAGGATGTTTTTCCATGCAGCTGCGACCCAGGCAGCAATGCTAGAGTCAGGATGTATTCCCATTCAGCTGCGACCCAGGCAGCAATGCAAGAGGCAGGATGTATTTCCATGCAGCTGAGACCCATGCAGCAATGCAAGAGGCGGGATGTATTCCCCTGCAGCTGCGACCCGGGCAGCAATGCTTGAGGCAGGATGTATTTCCATGCAGCTGCCACCCAGGCAGCAATGCTAGAGGCGGGATGTATTCCCATGCGGCTGCGACCCGGGCAGCAATGCTAGAGGCAGGATGTTTTTCCATGCAGCTGCGACCCAGGCAGCAATGCTAGAGGCAGGATGTATTCCCATTCAGCTGCGACCCAGGCAGCAATGCAAGAGGCAGGATGTATTTCCATGCAGCTGCGACCCAGGCAGCAATGCCAGAGGCAGGATGTATTCCCCTGCAGCTGCGACCTGGGCAGCAATGCTCGAGGCAGGATGTATTTCCATGCAGCTGCGACCCAGGCAGCAATGCTAGAGGCAGGATGTGGTTCCATGCAGCTGCCACCCAGGCAGCAATGCAAGAGGCAGGATGTGTTTCCATGCAGCTGCCACCCAGACAGCAATGCTAGAGGCTGGATGTATTCCCCTGCAGCAGCGACCAGGGCAGCAATGCTCGAGGCAGGATGTATTTCCATGCAGCTGCGACCCAGGTAGCAATTCTAGTGGCAGGATGTATTTCCATGCAGCTGAAACCAAGGCAGCAATGCTAGAGGCAGGATGTATTTCCATGCAGCTGCGACCCAGGCAGCAATGCTAGAGGCGGAATGTATTCCCATGCAGCTGCGACCCAGGCAGCAATGCTAGAAGAGGGATGTATTCCAATGCAGCTGCCACGCAGGCAGCAATGCTAGAGGCAGGATGTATTTCCCTGCAGCTTCGACCCTGGCAGCAATGCTAGAGGCAGGATGTATTCCCCTGCAGCTGCGACCCGGGCAGCGATGCTAGAGGCAGGATGTATTCCCATCCAGCTGCGACCCGGGTAGCAATGCTAGCAGGAGGATGTATTCCCATGCAGCTGCGACCCAGGCAGCAATGCTAGACGCGGGATGTATTCCCATGCAGCTGTGACCCAGGCAGCAATGCTAGCGGCAGGATGTATTCCCATGAAACTACGACCTAGCCAGCGATGCTAGAGGCAGGATGTATTCCCAGGCAGCAATGCTAGAGGCAGTATGTATTTCCATGCAGCTGCGACCCAGGCAGCAATGCTAGAGGCAGGATGTATTTCCATGCAGCTGCGAGCGAGGCAACAATGCTAGAGGCAGGATGTGTTTCCATACAGCTGCGACCCATGCAGCAATGCTAGATGCAGGATGTATTCCCATGCAGCTGCGACCCAGGCATCAATGCTAGAGGCAGGATGTATTCCCATGCAGCTGCGACCCGGGCAGCAATGCTAGAGGCAGGATGTATTTCCATGCAGCTCCGGCCCAAGCACCAATGCTAGAGGTGGGATGTATTCCCATGCAGCTGCGATTTGGGCAGCAATGCTAGAGGCTGGATGTATTTCCATGCAGCTGCGACCCAGACAGCAATGCTAGAGACAGGATGTATGTCCATGCAGCTGCAACCCAGGCAGCAATGCTAGAGGTGGGATTTATTCCTATGCAGCTGCGACCTGGGCTGCAATGCTAGAAGCGGGATGCATTTCCATGCAGCTGCGAACTAGACAGCAATGCTAGAGGCAGCATGTATTTCCATGCAGCTGCGAGCCAGGGAGCAATGCTAGAGGCGGGATGTATTTCCATGCAGCTGCAACCTGGGCAGCAATGCTAGAGGCGGGATGTATTTCCATGCAGCTGCAACCCGGGCAGCAATGCTAGAGGCAGGATGCATTCCCATGCAGCTGCGACCTGGGCAGCAATGCTAGAGGCGGGATGCATTCCCATGCAGCTGCAATACGGGCAGCAATGCTAGAGGCGGGATTCCTTCCCATGCAGCTGCGACCCGGGCAGCAATGCTAGAGGCGGGATGCATTCCCTTGCAGCTGCAACCCAGGCATCAATGCTAGAGGCAGGATGTATTCCCATGCAGCTGTGACCCGGGCAGCAATGCTAGAGGCAGGATGTATTTCCATGCAGCTCCGACCCAGGCACCAATGCTAGAGGTGGGATTTATTCCCATGCAGCTGCGATTCGGGCAGCAATGCTACAGGCTGGATGTATTTCCATGCAGCTGCGACCCAGACAGCAATGCTAGAGACAGGATGTATGTCCATGCAGCTGCGACCCAGGCAGCAATGCTAGAGGTGGGATTTATTCCTATGCAGCTGCGACCCGGGCAGCAATGCTAGAGGCGGGATGCATTTCCATGCAGCTTCGACCTAGACAGCAATGCTAGAGGCAGCATGTATTTCCATACAGCTGCGAGCCAGGGAGCAATGCTAGAGGCGGGATGTATTTCCATGCAGCTGCGACCCGGGCAGCAATGCTAGAGGCGGGATGCATTCCCATGCAGCTGCGACCTGGGCAGCAATGCTAGAGGCGGGATGCATTCCCATGCAGCTGCGACCTGGGCTGCAATGCTAGAGGCGGGATGCATTCCCATGCAGCTGCAATACGGGCAGCAATGCTAGAGGCGGGATGCATTCCCATGCAGCTGCGACCCGGGCAGCAATGCTAGAGGCGGGATGCATTCCCTTGCAGCTGCAACCCAGGCATCAATGCTAGAGGCAGGATGTATTCCCATGCAGCTGCGACCCGGGCAGCAATGCTAGAGGCAGGATGTATTTCCATGCAGCTCCGACCCAGGCACCAATGCTAGAGGTGGGATTTATTCCCATGCAGCTGCGATTCGGGCAGCAATGCTAGAGGCTGGATGTATTTCCATGCAGCTGCGACCCAGACAGCAATGCTAGAGACAGGATGTATGTCCATGCAGCTGCAACCCAGGCAGCAATGCTAGAGGTGGGATTTATTCCTATGCAGCTGCGACCCGGGCAGCAATGCTAGAAACGGGATGCATTTCCATGCAGCTGCGACCTAGTCAGCAATGCTAGAGGCAGCATGTATTTCCATGCAGCTGCGAGCCAGGGAGCAATGCTAGAGGCGGGATGTATTTCCATGCAGCTGCAACCTGGGCAGCAATGCTAGAGGCGGGATGTATTTCCATGCAGCTGCAACCCAGGCAGCAATGCTAGAGGCGGGATGCATTCCCATGCAGCTGCGACCTGGGCAGCAATGCTAGAGGCGGGATGCATTCCCATGCAGCTGCAATACGGGCAGCAATGCTTGAGGCGGGATGCATTCCCATGCAGCTGCGACCCGGGCAGCAATGCTAGAGGCGGGATGCATTCCCTTGCATCTGCAACCCAGGCATCAATGCTAGAGGCAGGATGTATTCCCATGCAGCTGCAACCCGGGCAGCAATGCTAGAGGCAGGATGTATTTCCATGCAGCTCCGACCCAGGCACCAATGCTAGAGGTGGGATTTATTCCCATGCAGCTGCGATTCGGGCAGCAATGCTACAGGCTGGATGTATTTCCATGCAGCTGCGACCCAGACAGCAATGCTAGAGACAGGATGTATGTCCATGCAGCTGCGACCCAGGCAGCAATGCTAGAGGTGGGATTTATTCCTATGCAGCTGCGACCCGGGCAGCAATGCTAGAGGCGGGATGCATTTCCATGCAGCTTCGACCTAGACAGCAATGCTAGAGGCAGCATGTATTTCCATACAGCTGCGAGCCAGGGAGCAATGCTAGAGGCGGGATGTATTTCCATGCAGCTGCAACCCGGGCAGCAATGCTAGAGTTGGGATGCATTCCCATGCAGCTGCGACCCGGGCAGCAATGCTAGAGGCGGGATGCATTCCCATGCAGCTGCAATTCGGGCAGCAATGCTAGAGGCAGGATGCATTCCCATGCAGCTGTGACCCGGGCAGCAATGCTAGAGGCGGGATGCATTGCCATGCAGCTGCAACTCAGGCAGCAATGCTAGAGGCGGGATGCATTCCCATGCAGCTGCAATTCGGGCAGGAATGCTAGAGGCGGGATGCATTCCCATGCAGCTGAGACCCGGGCAGCAATGCTAGAGGCGGGATGCATTCCCATGCAGGTGCGACCCAGGCATCAATGATAGAGGCAGGATGTATTTCCATGCAGCTCCGACCCAGGCACCAATGCTAGAGGTGGGATGTATTCCAATGCAGCTCTGACCCAGGCACCAATGCTAGAGGTGGGATGTATTCCCATGCAGCTGCGATTCGTGCAGCAATGCTAGAGGCTGGATGTATTTCCATGCAGCTGCGACCCAGACAGCAATGCTAGAGACAGGATGTATGTCCATGCAGCTGCGACCCAGGCAGCAATGCTAGAGGTGGGATTTATTCCTATGCAGCTGCGACCCAGGCAGCAATGCTAGAGGCGGGATGCATTTCCATGCAGCTGCGACCTAGACAGCAATGCTAGAGGCAGCATGTATTTCCATGCAGCTGCGAGCCAGGGAGCAATGCTAGAGGCGGGATGTATTTCCATGCTGCTGCGACCTGGGCAGCAATGCTAGAGGCGGGATGTATTTCCATGCAGCTGCAACCCGGGCAGCAATGCTAGAGGCGGGATGCATTCCCATGCAGCTGCGTCCCAGGCAGCAATGCTAGAGGCGGGATGCATTCCCATGCAGCTGCAATTCGGGCAGCAATGCTAGAGGCGGGATGCATTCCCATGCAGCTGCGACCCGGGCAGCAATGCTAGAGGCGGGATGCATTCCCATGCAGCTGCGACTCAGGCAGCAATGTTAGAGGCGGGATGCATTCCCATGCAGCTGCGACTCGGGCAGCAATGCTAGAGGCGGGATGCATTCCCATGCAGCTGCGATCCAGGCAGCAATGCTAGAGGCGGGATGCATTCCCATGCAGATGCGACCCAGGCAGCAATTCTAGAGGCGGGATGTATTTCCATGCAGCTGCGACCCGGGCAGCAATGCTAGAGGCGGGATGTATTTCCTTGCAGCTGCAACCCAGGTAGCAATGCTAGAGGCAGTATATATGTCAATGCAGCTGCGACCCAGGCAGCAATGCTAGAGGCTGGATGTATTTCCATGCAGCTGCGACCCAGACAGCAATGCTAGAGTCAGGATGTATATGTCCATGCAGCTGCGACCCAGGCAGCAATGCTAGAGGTGGGATGTATTCCTATGCAGCTGCGACCCAGGCAGCAATGCCAGAGGCGGGATGTATTTCCATACACCTGCGACCCAGGCAGCAATGCTAGAGGCGGGATGTATTTCCATACAGCTGCGACCCAGGTAGCAATGCTAGAGGCGGGATGTATTTCCATTCAGCTGCGACCAAGGCAGCAATGCTAGAGGCAGGATATATTTCCATGCAGCTGCGACCCAGGCAGCAATTATATGATATGATATGATATGGCATTTGTAACGCGCCTATACACAAGTGTTTCAAGGCGCGACGAGGCAGGGAGGGGGGAACAAGGGGAAGACAGACAACGATCCTACTAGGCCAGGTGTCATTCAGATCGCGCAAGTGCAGGAGTAGGGGGAAGGGAGAAAGTGCATGGGGCAGGGTAGGGGGGAAGTGCAGTACAAGGTAAGTAGAATAAAATAAATAAAAAGGGCCAGCTGGTGGCAAGTGCAAGGTAAGTGCAGACAAGTGCTGGGAAGGGGGGGCTGTAGGGATACGCTATGATCACTTAGTCCCTTAAACTGTGGCTGTCTGCATCACCAAAACCAAAAAGTGAGTGCACCCATAGCACCTACAGGTAATACAGTATCCAGAATGTATTATTACCGTGACATGCTCTGCCCAATAAATTGGTGATTGTAAATGCAAAAATTGCAACAAGTATTCATGTATTGTGATTCATTTATTGTCTACAAAAGAGGAGAATGTCAGCCTACTCATGGGTCATAGGATGTAATGGGATACACAGAACTAATGGAAAGGAAGCGGCCTGGACACCAGGGCCATGTAGCATAGTTTACTCATGGGTCATAGGATGTAATGGGCTACACAGAGCTAATGGAAAGAAAGCGGCCTGGACACCAGGCCCATGTGGCATAGTTTACTCGTGGGTTATAGGATGTAATGGGCTACACAGAGCTAATGGAAAGGAAGCGGCCTGGACACCAGGGCCATGTAGCATAGTTTACTCGTGGGTCATAGGATGTAATGGGCTACACAGAGCTAATGGAAAGGAAGCGGCCTGGACTCCAGGGCCATGTGGCATAGTTTACTCGTGGGTCATAGGATGTAATGGGATATACAGAGCTAATGGAAAGGAAGCGGCCTGGACACCAGGGCCATGTGGCATAGTTTACTCGTGGGTCATAGGATGCAATGGGTTATACAGAGCTAATGGAAAGGAAGCGGCCTGGACACCAGGGCCATGTAGCATAGTTTACTCGTGGGTCATAGGATGTAATGGGATACACAGAGCTTATGGGAAGGAAGCGGTCTGGACACCAGGGCCATGTAGCATAGTTTACTCGTGGGTCATAGGATGTAATGGGATACACAGAGCTAATGGAAAGGAAGCGGCCTGGACACCAGGGCCATGTAGCATAGTTTACTCGTGGGTCATAGGATGTAATGGGCTACACAGAGCTAATGGAAAGGAAGCGGCCTGGACACCAGGGCCATGTAGTATAGTGTATGTAATGGGATACACAGAGCTAATGGAAAGGAAGCGGCCTGGACACCAGGGCCATGCAGCATAGTTTACTCATGGGTCATAGGATGTAATGGGCTACACAGAGCTAATGGAAAGGAAGCGGCCTGGACACCAGGGCCATGTAGCATAGTGTATGTAATGGGATACACAGAGCTAATGGAAAGGAAGCGGCCTGGACACCAGGGCCATGTGGCATAGTTTACTCGTGGGCCATAGGATGTGATGGGCTACCCAGAGCTAATGGAAAGGAAGCGGCCTGGACACCAGGGCCATGTAGCATAGTTTACTTATGGGTCATAGGATGTAATGGGCTACACAGAGCTAATGGAAAGGAAGCAGCCTGGACACCAGGGCCATGTAGCATAGTGTATGTAATGGGAAACACAGAGCTAATGGAAAGGAAGCGGCCTGGACACCAGGGCCATGTAGCATAGTTTACTCGTGGGTCATAGGATGTAATGGGATACACTGAGCTAATGGAAAGGAAGCGGCCTGGACACCAGGGCCATGTAGTATAGTTTACTCACGGGTCATAGGATATAATGGGCTATACAGAGCTAATGGAAAGGAAGCGGCCTGGACACCAGGGCCATGTAGCATAGTTTACTCATGGGTCATAGGATGTAATGCGATATACAGAGCTAATGGAAAGGAAGCAACCTGGACACCAGGGCCATGTAGCATAGTGTATGTAATGGGATACACAGAGCTAATGGAAAGGAAGCGGCCTGGACACCAGGGCCATGCAGCATAGTTTACTCGTGGGTCATAGGATGTAATGGGATACACAGAGCTAATGGAAAGGATGCGGCCTGGACACCAGGGCCATGTAGCATAGTTTACTCATGGGTCATAGGATGTAATGGGCTTTACAGAGCTAATGGAAAGGAAGCGGCCTGGACACCAGGGCCATGTAGCATAGTTTACTCACGGGTCATAGGATGTAATGGGCTACACAGAGCTAATGGAGAGGAAGCGGCCTGGACACCAGGGCCATGTAGCATAGTTTACTCACGGGTCATAGGATGTAATGGGCTACACAGAGCTAATGGAAAGGAAGCGGCCTGGACACCAGGGCCATGTGGCATAGTTTACTTGTGGGTCATAGGATGTAATGGGCTACCCAGAGCTAATGGAAAGGAAGCGGCCTGGACACCAGGGCCATGTAGCATAGTTTACTCGTGGGTCATAGGATGTAATGGGCTACACAAAGCTAATGGAAAGGAAGCAACCAGGACACCAGGGCCATGTGGCATAGTGTATGTAATGGGAAACACAGAGCTAATGGAAAGGAAGCGGCCTGGACACCAGGGCCATGTAGCATAGTTTACTCACGGGTCATAGGATGTAATGGGTTATACAGAGCTAATGGAAAGGAAGCGGCCTGGACACCAGGGCCATGTAGCATAGTTTACTCGTGGGTCATAGGATGTAATGGGATACACTGAGCTAATGGAAAGGAAGCGGCCTGGACACCAGGGCCCTGTAGCATAGTTTACTCATGGGTCATAGGATGTAATGGGATACACTGAGCTAATGGAAAGGAAGCGGCCTGGACACCAGGGCCATGTAGCATAGTGTATGTAATGGGATACACAGAGCTAATGGAAAGGAAGCGGCCTGGACACCAGGGCCATGTAGCATAGTTTACTCGTGGGTCATAGGATGTAATGGGCTACACAGAGCTAATGGAAAGGAAGCGGCCTGGACACCAGGGCCATGTGGCATAGTTTACTCGTGGGTCATAGGATGTAATGGGATACACAGAGCTAATGGAAAGGATGCGGCCTGGACACCAGGGCCATGTAGCATAGTTTACTCGTGGGTCATAGGATGTAATGGGATACACTGAGCTAATGGGAAGGAAGCGACCTGGACACCAGGGCCATGTAGCATAGTTTACTCGTGGGTCATAGGATGTAATGGGCTACACAGAGCTAATGGAAAGGAAGCGGCCTGGACACCAGGGCCATGTAGCATAGTTTACTCGTGGGTCATAGGATGTAATGGGATACACAGAGCTAATGGAAAGGAAGCGGCCTGGACACCAGGGCCATGTAGCATAGTTTACTTGTGGGTCATAGGATGTAATGGGCTATACAGAGCTAATGGAAAGGAAGCGGCCTGGACACCAGGGCCATGTAGCATAGTTTACTCGTGGGTCATAGGATGTAATGGGATACACAGAGCTAATGGGAAGGAAGCGGCCTGGACACCAGGGCCATGTAGCATAGTTTACTCATGGGTCATAGGATGTAATGGGATACACAGAGCTAATGGAAAGGAAGCGGCCTGGACACCAGGGCCATGTAGCATAGTTTACTCATGGGTCATAGGATGTAATGGGCTACACAGAGCTAATGGAAAGGAAGCGGCCTGGACACCAGGCTCATGTAATGGGTTATACAGAGCTAATGGAAAGGAAGCGGCCTGGACACCAGGGCCATGTAGCATAGTTTACTCACGGGTCATAGGATGTACTGGGATACACAGAGCTAATGGGAAGGAAGCGGTCTGGACACCAGGGCCATGTAGCATAGTTTACTCGTGGGCCATAGGATGTAATGGGCTACACAGAGCTAATGGAAAGGAAGCGGCCTGGACACCAGGGCCATGTAGCATAGTTTACTCGTGGGCCATAGGATGTAATGGGCTACACAGAGCTAATGGAAAGGAAGCAACCAGGACACCAGGGCCATGTAGCATAGTTTACTCATGGGTCATAGGATGTAATGGGATATACAGAGCTAATGGAAAGGAAGCGGCCTGGACACCAGGGCCATGTAGCATAGTTTACTCACGGGTCATAGGATGTAATGAGCTACACAGAGCTAATGGAAAGGAAGCGGCCTGGACACCAGGGCCATGTAGCATAGTTTACTCGTGGGTCATAGGATGTAAAGAGCTACACAGAGCTAATGGAAAGGAAGCGGCCTGGACACCAGGCCCATGTAGCATAGTTTACTCGTGGGTCATAGGATGCAATGGGTTATACAGAGCTAATGGAAAGGAAGCGGCCTGGACACCAGGGCCATGTAGCATAGTTTACTCATGGGTCATAGGATGTAATGGGATACACAGAGCTTATGGGAAGGAAGCGGTCTGGACACCAGGGCCATGTAGCATAGTTTACTCACGGGTCATAGGATGTAATGGGATACACAGAGCTAATGGAAAGGAAGCGGTCTGGACACCAGGGCCATGTAGCATAGTTTACTCCTGGGCCATAGGATGTAATGGGATACACAGAGCTAATGGAAAGGAAGCGGCCCGGACACCAGGGCCATGTAGCATAGTTTACTCACGGGTCATAGGATGTAATGGGTTATACAGAGCTAATGGAAAGGAAGCGGCCTGGACACCAGGGCCATGTGGCATAGTTTACTCGTTGGTCATAGGATGTAATGGGATACACTGAGCTAATGGAAAGGAAGCGGCCTGGACACCAGGGCCATGTGGCATAGTTTACTCGTGGGTCATAGGATGTAATGGGATATACAGAGCTAATGGAAAGGAAGCGGCCTGGACACCAGGGCCATGTGGCATAGTTTACTCGTGGGTCATAGGATGTAATGGGATATACAGAGCTAATGGAAAGGAAGCGGCCTGGACACCAGGGCCATGTAGCATAGTTTACTCGTGGGCCATAGGATGTAATGGGCTACACAGAGCTAATGGAAAGGAAGCAACCAGGACACCAGGGCCATGTAGCATAGTTTACTCATGGGTCATAGGATGTAATGGGATATACAGAGCTAATGGAAAGGAAGCGGCCTGGACACCAGGGCCATGTAGCATAGTTTACTCACGGGTCATAGGATGTAATGAGCTACACAGAGCTAATGGAAAGGAAGCGGCCTGGACACCAGGGCCATGTAGCATAGTTTACTCGTGGGTCATAGGATGTAAAGAGCTACACAGAGCTAATGGAAAGGAAGCGGCCTGGACACCAGGCCCATGTAGCATAGTTTACTCGTGGGTCATAGGATGCAATGGGTTATACAGAGCTAATGGGAAGGAAGCGGCCTGGACACCAGGGCCATGTAGCATAGTTTACTCATGGGTCATAGGATGTAATGGGATACACAGAGCTAATGGAAAGGAAGCGGCCTGGACACCAGGGCCATGTAGCATAGTTTACTCATGGGTCATAGGATGTAATGGGCTACACAGAGCTAATGGAAAGGAAGCGGCCTGGACACCAGGCTCATGTAATGGGTTATACAGAGCTAATGGAAAGGAAGCGGCCTGGACACCAGGGCCATGTAGCATAGTTTACTCACGGGTCATAGGATGTACTGGGATACACAGAGCTAATGGGAAGGAAGCGGTCTGGACACCAGGGCCATGTAGCATAGTTTACTCGTGGGCCATAGGATGTAATGGGCTACACAGAGCTAATGGAAAGGAAGCGGCCTGGACACCAGGGCCATGTAGCATAGTTTACTCGTGGGCCATAGGATGTAATGGGCTACACAGAGCTAATGGAAAGGAAGCAACCAGGACACCAGGGCCATGTAGCATAGTTTACTCATGGGTCATAGGATGTAATGGGATATACAGAGCTAATGGAAAGGAAGCGGCCTGGACACCAGGGCCATGTAGCATAGTTTACTCGTGGGTCATAGGATGTAAAGAGCTACACAGAGCTAATGGAAAGGAAGCGGCCTGGACACCAGGCCCATGTAGCATAGTTTACTCGTGGGTCATAGGATGCAATGGGTTATACAGAGCTAATGGAAAGGAAGCGGCCTGGACACCAGGGCCATGTAGCATAGTTTACTCATGGGTCATAGGATGTAATGGGATACACAGAGCTTATGGGAAGGAAGCGGTCTGGACACCAGGGCCATGTAGCATAGTTTACTCACGGGTCATAGGATGTAATGGGATACACAGAGCTAATGGAAAGGAAGCGGTCTGGACACCAGGGCCATGTAGCATAGTTTACTCCTGGGCCATAGGATGTAATGGGATACACAGAGCTAATGGAAAGGAAGCGGCCCGGACACCAGGGCCATGTAGCATAGTTTACTCACGGGTCATAGGATGTAATGGGTTATACAGAGCTAATGGAAAGGAAGCGGCCTGGACACCAGGGCCATGTGGCATAGTTTACTCGTGGGTCATAGGATGTAATGGGATACACTGAGCTAATGGAAAGGAAGCGGCCTGGACACCAGGGCCATGTGGCATAGTTTACTCGTGGGTCATAGGATGTAATGGGATATACAGAGCTAATGGAAAGGAAGCGGCCTGGACACCAGGGCCATGTGGCATAGTTTACTCGTGGGTCATAGGATGTAATGGGATATACAGAGCTAATGGAAAGGAAGCGGCCTGGACACCAGGGCCATGTAGCATAGTTTACTCGTGGGTCATAGGATGTAAAGGGCTATACAGAGCGAATGGAAAGGAAGCGGCTTGGACACCAGGGCCATGTAGCATAGTTTACTCGTGGGTCATAGGATGTAATGGGCTACACAGAGCTAATGGAAAGGAAGCGGCCTGGACACCAGGGCCATGCAGCATAGTTTACTCGTGGGTCATAGGATGTAATGGGATACACTGAGCTAATGGAAAGGAAGCGGCCTGGTCACCAGGGCCATGTAGCATAGTTTACTCGTGGGTCATAGGATGTAATGGGATACACTGAGCTAATGGAAAGGAAGCGGCCTGGACACCAGGGCCATGTAGCATAGTTTACTCGTGGGCCATAGGATGTAATGGGCTACACAGAGCTAATGGAAAGGAAGCGGCCTGGACACCAGGGCCATGTAGCATAGTTTACTCGTGGGCCATAGGATGTAATGGGCTACACAGAGCTAATGGAAAGGAAGCAACCAGGACACCAGGGCCATGTAGCATAGTTTACTCATGGGTCATAGGATGTAATGGGATATACAGAGCTAATGGAAAGGAAGCGGCCTGGACACCAGGGCCATGTAGCATAGTTTACTCACGGGTCATAGGATGTAATGAGCTACACAGAGCTAATGGAAAGGAAGCGGCCTGGACACCAGGGCCATGTAGCATAGTTTACTCGTGGGTCATAGGATGTAAAGAGCTACACAGAGCTAATGGAAAGGAAGCGGCCTGGACACCAGGCCCATGTAGCATAGTTTACTCGTGGGTCATAGGATGCAATGGGTTATACAGAGCTAATGGAAAGGAAGCGGCCTGGACACCAGGGCCATGTAGCATAGTTTACTCATGGGTCATAGGATGTAATGGGATACACAGAGCTTATGGGAAGGAAGCGGTCTGGACACCAGGGCCATGTAGCATAGTTTACTCACGGGTCATAGGATGTAATGGGATACACAGAGCTAATGGAAAGGAAGCGGTCTGGACACCAGGGCCATGTAGCATAGTTTACTCCTGGGCCATAGGATGTAATGGGATACACAGAGCTAATGGAAAGGAAGCGGCCCGGACACCAGGGCCATGTAGCATAGTTTACTCACGGGTCATAGGATGTAATGGGTTATACAGAGCTAATGGAAAGGAAGCGGCCTGGACACCAGGGCCATTTGGCATAGTTTACTCGTGGGTCATAGGATGTAATGGGATACACTGAGCTAATGGAAAGGAAGCGGCCTGGACACCAGGGCCATGTGGCATAGTTTACTCGTGGGTCATAGGATGTAATGGGATATACAGAGCTAATGGAAAGGAAGCGGCCTGGACACCAGGGCCATGTGGCATAGTTTACTCGTGGGTCATAGGATGTAATGGGATATACAGAGCTAATGGAAAGGAAGCGGCCTGGACACCAGGGCCATGTAGCATAGTTTACTCGTGGGTCATAGGATGTAAAGGGCTATACAGAGCGAATGGAAAGGAAGCGGCTTGGACACCAGGGCCATGTAGCATAGTTTACTCGTGGGTCATAGGATGTAATGGGCTACACAGAGCTAATGGAAAGGAAGCGGCCTGGACACCAGGGCCATGCAGCATAGTTTACTCGTGGGTCATAGGATGTAATGGGATACACTGAGCTAATGGAAAGGAAGCGGCCTGGTCACCAGGGCCATGTAGCATAGTTTACTCATGGGTCATAGGATGTAATGGGATACACTGAGCTAATGGAAAGGAAGCGGCCTGGACACCAGGGCCATGTAGCATAGTTTACTCGTGGGTCATAGGATGTAATGGGATACACTGAGCTAATGGAAAGGAAGCGGCCTGGACACCAGGGCCATGTAGCATGGTTTACTCGTGGATCATAGGATGTAATGAGATACACTGAGCTAATGGAAAGGAAGCGGCCTGGTCACCAGGGCCATGTAGCATAGTTTACTTGTGGGTCATAGGATGTAATGAGCTACACAGAGCTAATGGAAAGGAAGCGGCCTGGACACCAGGGCCATGTAGCATAGTTTACTCGTGGGTCATAGGATGTAATGGGTTACACAGAGCTAATGGAAAGGAAGCGGCCTGGACACCAGGGCCATGTAGCATAGTTTACTCGTGGGTCATAGGATTTAATGGGCTATACAGAGCTAATGGAAAGGAAGCGGCCTGGACACCAGGGCCATGTAGCATAGTTTACTCGTTGGTCATAGGATGTAATGGGCTATACAGAGCTAATGGAAAGGAAGCGGCCTGGACACCAGGGCCATGCAGCATAGTTTACTCGTTGGTCATAGGATGTAATCGGCTACACAGAGCTAATGGAAAGGGTGCGGCCAGGACACCAGGGCCATGTAGCATAGTTTACTCAGGGGTCATAGGATGTAATGGGCTACAATGAGCTAATGGAAAGGAAGCGGCCTGGACACCAGGCCCATGTAGCATAGTTTACTCGTGGGTCATAGGATGTTAGGGTTACACAGAGCTAATGGGAAGGAAGCGGCCTGGACACCAGGGCCATGTAGCATAGTTTACTCGTGGGTCATAGGATGTAATGGGCTACACTGAGCGAATGGAAAGGAAGCGGCATGGACACGAGGGCCATGGAGCATAGTTTACTCGTGGGTCATAGGATGTAATGGGATTGTGGAAATCAGGACAATAGCCGATGTGGAGTTTTTTGTAGACCTTTATTACACACTGGTTAAATGTAATGTTTTAACCACGGTAGTTGGACTCCAGGTTGACCCCACAGTTACTTCACTGTGAGTAAAAGGCACCAGGAGTTCCTCTTCCCTTGAAGTGTCTCCTATTCTCACGGACCCGGATAGGCCCACCAGTTGCTCTCACTCTCCTCTCCTTCTCCCTGCAAAAAGCAACAAAAATAAAATTAGGCCAGTCCCTTTTATACCCGGTGCTTGGAGGGAAAAAGGGCCAATCAGGGACAACTTCCCTCCCCCCCTTTCCGATTGGTGGGGACTCTAGGCACCCACCCTCTATGAGTAGAGCTGCCCCCTCCCCTCCTCCTCCTTTACCTTGGCTGCCTGGTTCCGGCACCCCCTCCCTGTTGTCAGCCACTCCCTGGTTGCTATCCCACCTGGGTCGTGTCTGACCCACGCCCTCTCCATAGGCCCCGCCCCCCAACATGGTGTCTCCCTTGAGGTATGCTCCCCGGAGGCTCGTCCCGCTCGAGGCCCCATGCTGCTGCTAGGGGTCTGCCCTGCTCGAGGTAAGGAGGGGGTTCTGGTTTGTCCCCCCTGTCTGGTTCCTGACCATGTGTCTGGTGCACCTCCGACGCCGAGCGGTCGGCACGAGCCGGGCTCTCTATTTCCCGAGCCCCGCCGCCGCTCGCCGCCGGAGGCCGCGGAGGTATGCCGTGTTCGCGGTTCGCTCAGCCGCAGCGCTAGTGGCCCGGGTCCTCGTGGGCACATGCGGCGCTGCGGCTGTGGGCACACGCGGCGCTGCGGCTGCAACGCCGGCACCATCGCGGGACGTCGACAAGGCTCTCCCTTTAACAGGAACACCTCCCCGGCGCCCGCCCTCAGCGCCGCACACGCCCGCGGTACAGCGGGCTCCTCTGACCGGGTGTCCCGCTCTCCGGCGGCTACCCTCACATCCTCACATACCCCCACCACAGATCCAGGCCGGTCGGGCCGGATCGAACTCCTGGACAAGTAATCCGCCACCAGCTGGAAGCTGGCAGGTCTATGTAAGGTAACGAAGTCGAAGGGCTGGAGGGACAGGAACCATTGCAGAACTCGTTGGTTGGTGTCCTTGTGTCTCGCCAACCACTGCAGCGGTGCATGGTCGGTATACAACGTAAACTTCCTCCCCATTAGGTAGTATCGCAAGGAGTCCACCGCCCACTTAATGGCGAGACATTCTTTTTCGATAGTGGAATACGCTAACTCATGTGGAAGGAGCTTCCGGCTCACAAAACAGATCGGTCGTAGGAACCCGTCTACCTCCTGCGTCAGGACCGCCCCCAACCCCATGCCAGAGGCATCCGTCTGCAGGAAGAAATGCTTCTGGAAGTCAGGGCATACTAACACCGGGTGGGATGATATACTGCGCTTCAGCCCCTCGACGGTCAGTATGGCTGCGTGATTGGTCGACAGGTCCGGGGAACCCCCGATTTTTAACGCCTCGGTCAGCGGCGCAGCCAGGGAACAAAAACCGGGAATAAAGCGTCTATAGTACCCTATAAACCCCAAGAAGGCCCTAATTTGTTTTCTGTTGGTTGGTACTGGGATCCCCTGAATAGCCTCGATTTTGGACACCTGTGGTCGAATCACGCCGCCACCGACTATATGTCCGAGGTACTGGGTTTCCTGGGTCCCTAGGACCGATTTCGCTGGGTTGATATGGAGTCCGGCCTGGGTCAGGGTGCCGACCACCTCGCGTAGATGGGCTAGGTGGTCACTCCATGATGCGCTGTATATCACGATGTCGTCCAGGTAGGCTGCAGCGTACTGGTCGTGGGGCTGTAGAAGGACGTCCATCAGCCTCTGAAAGGTGGCTGGAGCCCCATGCAACCCGAATGGTAGTACTTTATACTGAAAGAGCCCCTGGGGTGTAGCAAATGCCGTTTTTTTCTTTGTCAGATTCCCGTAGTGGGATCTGCCAGTATCCCTTGGTCAGGTCCAAGGTACTGAGGTAACGGGCAGCACCCAGCCTTTCCAGCAGTTCATCCATCCTGGCCATGGGATAGGCCTCGTAGTGGGATATCATGTTGAGCTGCCTAAAGTCCATACAAAATCGTACAGCCCCGTCTGGCTTGGGTACGAGTACGATTGGAGAACACCACGCACTGGTTGATGGTTCAATAATGTCCAACCTAATCATTTCTTCGATCTCTTTCTTAATGATCAACCTTCGGGCCTCTGGGATTCTGTAGGGTCTCAGCCGGACTATGTGTCCGTTTAGGGTTTCGATTCGATGCTCCATTAGGCTGGTCCTTCCAGGTAAATGGGAGAAGGTGTTGCGGTGGGGTTTGAGCGTCTCCTGGATCTCGTTCTTCATGTGTTCCGTGAGTGTTTCACCCCACTGCACCGCATCCAATTGGCCGGTTGCGTAGATCAACCCCGTACCCTGGGTGGCCAGAATGTCGACCGGGGCAGGCTCGGTCTATTTCTTCAGTAGGTTTATATGGTAGACCTTATGTGATGGGCTTCGGTCAGGTTGGTATATCCGGTAATTCACTGGTCCCACCACGTCCTTCACCACATAAGGACCTCTCCACCGAGCCAACATTTTGTTCGTACTGGTGGGTAGCAACACCAGTACCTTATCCCCTGGTTCTAGCTTTCTTAGGCGACAGCCCTTGTTGTATGTCCTCTCCTGCCTGTCTTGGGCTATACTTAGATGGGATTCTGCTAGTCCCCTCAAAGTAGACAGATGTTCCTTAAGGTCCTCGGCGTACTCGGTGAGGGATGTTTCCTTAGCGTTTTCCCAGTCCTCCTTGACCAGATCTAGGATTGTTCTGGGCTGCCTTCCAAACAGCAGCTCGAACGGGGAGAATCCTGTCGAGGATTGGGGGGTGTCCCTCAATACCATTAGGATCAGGGGTATGACTCTATCCTAGTCTTTCCCCTCCGGGCCTGTTACCCTCTTCATCATTTTCTTTATCGTTTGGTTGTACCTCTCCACCAACCCATCCGTTTGGGGGTGGTAGACCGAGGTACGCAGCCGTCTGATCTGTAGTCTTTCACAGACTTGTCGCATGACAGGCGACATGAAGTTTGTACCCTGATCGGTGAGGATTTCGGTGGGTAGGCCTACCCGTGCGAAGTAGGGGATGAGTTGGTCACATATCTGGTTAGCCGACGTCCCTTTTAGGGGGAAGGCCTCGGGGTACCGGGTGGCATAATCCACAATGACCAGCAGGTATCGATATCCACGACTGACTTGCTCGAGCGGGCCTACCAGATCTATACCTCTCCTTTGAAAGGGTATGGTGATCAAGGGCATCCGCTGAAGAGGTGCCTTGGCTAGCTTTCCCCACTCGTCAACTGGCAGATTTTGCATTCCTTACAGAATTTCGCCACCTCCCCATAGACCCCTGGCCAGTAGAAACGTTTTAGAATATTTTGCTGTGTCTTTAGGGAGGCCATGTGGCCCCCACACGGGTGATTATGTGCCAACTGGAGGACAATGCCCCTGTGTGTTTTGGGCAGGAGTAGTTGTTCCCTTCGTGCTCCTCCCTCCTCTTGGTAGACCCGATAGAGCAGGCCCTGTCTAGATGTAAAACCGGCTCCCTTGGTCAGATCTGGGTCCCCATCTGTGATGGCTCTTTCGCGGGCAAGTGTTAAGGTAGGGTCCGTCAATGTTTCTCCCCGGATGGAATCCTCATGGTCCTCCGGGTTCCAGGCTATCCGTTGGGTGGCATACATGGATGCGCACTTAGCAAGGCGAGCTTCCCTTCTTTTCCTAGCGGGTCTCTCTCGTCCCTGGGTGTTCGGGGGGATGGGTTCCCTGGCAAAGGGTGCTTCTTCCCACCATCCCTGGTCTAGGGCTTGGATAGTCTGGTGGAAGTGGGGCAGATCGGTCCCAATCACCACTGGGGCGGGTAAGGAGGGGAGGACGGCAGCTCTCATCTCTGCAATGTTAGGGCCCACCTCTACTCTTATGGTTTTCATGGGGTAGGTCCTCACATCCCCATGTATACATCGAATTGGGATACTAACATTGGTGAGGTAAGGAGAATCACTTACGGTTGGTAGTACCGCCGTCTGCCGACTTCCACTGTCGAGTAGGGCCCTGGCCGGGTTCCTGTCTACCCGGACGTCCATCTCGTAGAGACCTTGGCATCGTGGTCCTTGCTCGGTCCTCATGAATCCGATCTCCATTGGCTCGGTGCCTCTCTTCTGGGGACAAAACCGGGCTATATGGCCCCTGTTAGGAAAGATTTCGTTATTGTAGGGAACTTTCCTTCCATGTGGCAACCCCTAAACTTTTTGCTATTGTTTTCAACCTGTTCCTTGACTTTGCCAGAGAAGTGCAGCCTTCTGCCGTACTCCTCTGGGCTTTCGCTCCTTTCTTACGGGGAAACTGACATGCCCTTAAGACAGTCAGTACCGGGGAACGCTGTTTCCCGTAGTTTCTTTTATCGTGTCGCCATTTTAGTGCAACACGACACAAGAGGGCACTGTAAGCTAAGTTACAGCTCTCTTGGGTCTCTAGCCTTCTACAGACCCTAGACACTCTTATAGGATGGTTTTTGGATCGGTGCAAGTCATTCAGGGACTGGGCTGGTGGCAGCGATCATTTGGTTTATTTTGAGCTCCTTTTGCCGTTCTGAGCACGTTTTTGCCGCGAACACAAAAGGGTGGCCCGGCTACACAAAATGGCCGGACCACGAGGCTCCTTTGTCTAGTCCACTGTCCGTCTTGCTCCCTTTACCTTCCCCCGGGTCAGGCGACCCGGGGCCTTCCTTATTTGGGCATGTAGTTTCCCGCGAAACACGGTTGCGTTCGCGGGCTTCTACATGTCGTTTGAGTGCCCCCAGGATGTGGGCTGGGCTGTCTGGTCCCAATACACATCCTGGGTGCCAGAGAGTCTAGGGTGGTGTGAATGCCTGGGACCACTGTGGTCCGTGATTGGTCCACGTATGGTATGTGTGTTGATGAGCGGATCTCCCATTGGCTCCCCTCCGTTTTGGCGCGAAGGGAACCGTGGATAAGAGGGAGCTGGAAACACCACTACCATGTCGATCTCCTGAGTTCTTGCGAACCCAGGGATACAGGAGCCAAGTATCCTGCGAACACGAGGCTGGACCGAGGAATCACTGGTGACCCCCTGAAGAACTTCTGCTCCTCATTGCTGTCGTCCGGTGAAGCCCTTTCCACCTAAGATCGAACAAGAAGGCCTGTACTGGCGCTTCGACCTATTGGAATAGCAGGACCAGCTATTCCCGGCACCTTCATCAACTCCTGCTGTAAGCCTTCGGAAGTGTCTCTGGGCCATCCAGTTGACTGACCAGCTTACTAAGGAGGCCTGCTCTGTAATCGCCGACAGGTTGGGTGGTATTCTGAGTCCGGGGCATGCTCACACGCTTCGTTTGCTTAGCAGTCCTAAGCTAGAGGTGAGCGGTGCTCGTTTGGCTTGAATACACCCGGCCGTTCCGTTGCCCTGCTGTGGCGACAAAACTGTGCTTGTTTCTTCGATCGGGACGTCTTTTTACTCTGCACGACGACGAGACGTTCCCTGCTCTTCAGAACCTGCCAGAAGCTGCATCTATCGAGGAGAAGCTCGGGCCTGCTTGCTTCGGGGACCGGTGAGTAGATTAGCTAGGATCTGGTCGCCCTCCTGCAGTGCCCCTTGCTTTTCCCCGCTGTGAATACAGCACCCCTTGTCCGTACTCGCGCCCTGCTTCTGCCTCACAGTGGAGGCTGCGCTAGAGTCGCGGACCGTGTTCTCCTTCATTAGAGCTCCCTACAGAGCTGTTCAACGTCCTCCGAAGAGCTTCACCTTCTGCCCATTGGCACCGGCGTGTGCAGGTACTTTTGAGCGCTAGGCTCCACTCTTCGTAGGGATTGGACTACCATCTAGTTAGGGGCCTCAGAAGGCGGACATATCACTCGCATTGGTTCGCACTGCCTGTTTTCCTTCCCCTGCAGGTGGATAACATATTTCGTGCTGCTAATGCTGTGAAACTGTGTATTCTGTATATATATTGGGTGGATAGTGTATGTGTTGGTTTAATATCGTTG
Source organism: Ambystoma mexicanum (assembly GCF_040938575.1). Taxonomy (NCBI): domain Eukaryota; kingdom Metazoa; phylum Chordata; class Amphibia; order Caudata; family Ambystomatidae; genus Ambystoma; species Ambystoma mexicanum. The sequence continues at coordinate 770,623,660 of NC_090938.1, read as the reverse complement.
TATATTGCTGCTTTTACTGTAGTTATTAGTTTCAAGGCCTTATAATAAATGTGTATCTATTTTTGATATAAACAACTGTTTGGAGTAGTTTGTAAGCGCTCTTGCTTTGTGTGCTCATTGCGGGCTTTCAGTCACCCTCACCCCTCTTGAGACCTAGTCTTGACCGCCGCGATCGCTACCTTGATTGGTCTGGCTTGTCCAGAGGTTACCCTGTTCCAAGTAATTAGGTTGGCCTTCTGAACCTCTGCGCCACCAGGACAGAGTTCAGAAATCCGTCTTAACAGCCCCACTCGCCACAGTCATAACATTGCGGTTGCCGGTATCCCGTGGACAACGGGGTGGACCGCGGGTCGGGACCGCTCCTCTTCTCCTCGGATCAGGAAGGGCGTCCTTCCATTGCTCTCCATTTGGGAGGCCCTACTCGCAGGCTCTTGGTTGTGAGGGGTTCCAACTGTGGCATTGGGTTGCGATTGGGAGATCCGACTCCAAAGGGTTTACCCGCTCCCCCGGCCTTTTGGTAGGCTGACGCTATGTCCACAGCCTCAGATAAGGTGGGCCTGTGATGTTGTCGGACCCATCTTTGCATCGGAGGGGGTAGGGCCTCGATGAACTGCTCCAGGGTGACCTTATCTAACACATCTTGGAGGCCTGTTCCTGGTGCTTGCAACCACTTCTCGGTGAGGTCTTTAACACGGTAGAAGAGTTGTCGGGGGTTCTCCCCCGGTTTGAGTTTAGTGTCGCGCAGCCTCATTCTGTAGGCTTCTTCGTCAAGTCCCAACCGGTCCAATACTGCCTTTTTGATTTCAGCGTAAGGCGTGGTTCCATTTGGGTTAACTGCCTGGTAGGCACCTTGCATGATGCCAGACAAAAGGGGAGCGACATACTGGCCCCAGCGGTCCACCGGCCACTGAGCGTTTCGGGCGATCCTCTCGAATGTGGTGAAAAAGAAAGCCGGGTCTTCGCCTTCCTTGAATTTCTGCAACACTGCGGAAGGGACCATGGGCTGGTTTCGGGTGCCGGTGACTGCATCCGTCAGGTGTTTTATCGTCTCTTGATGTTTGTCCTGAGATGTGGACTGCAGGGTACCCTGCATTTGTATTGCCTGCTGAAAGGCTTGGCGATCAGCGGCCGCCTGCTGGGCCTGAAGTTGGAAGAGCTGTTGTAACTGTTGTTGCCCCTCTGACAGTGTCTGTATTATTTTCTCCATCGCATTCTCTTTAATCCTGCCGACTACGCCACTTGTGGAAATCAGGACAGTAGCCGATGTGGAGTTTTTTGTAGACCTTTATTACACACTGGTTAAATCTAATGTTTTAACCACGGTAGTTGGACTCCAGGTTGACCCCACAGTTACTTCACTGTGAGTAAAAGGCACCAGGAGTTCCTCTTCCCTTGAAGTGTCTCCTATTCTCACGGACCCGGATAGGCCCACCAGTTGCTCTCACTCTCCTCTCCTTCTCCCTGCAAAAAGCAACAAAAATGCCATTAGGCCAGTCCCTTTTATACCCGGTGCTTGGAGGGAAAAAGGGCCAATCTGGGACAACTTCCCTCCCCCCCTTTCCGATTGGTGGGGACTCTAGGCACCCACCCTCTATGAGTAGAGCTGCCCCCTCCCCTCCTCCTCCTTTACCTTGGCCGCCTGGTTCCGGCTCCCCCTCCCTGTTGTCAGCCACTCCCTGGTTGCTATGCCACCTGGGTCGTGTCTGACCCACGCCCTCTCCATAGGCCCCGCCCCCCCAACATGGTGTCTCCCTTGAGGTATGCTCTCCGGAGGCCCGTCCTGCTCGAGGCCCCATGCTGCTGCTAGGGGTCTGCCCTGCTCGAGGTAAGGAGGGGGTTCTGGTTTGTCCCCCCTGTCTGGTTCCTGACCATGTGTCTGGCGCACCTCCGACGCCGAGCAGTCGGCACGAGCCGGGCTCTCTATTTCCCGAGCCCTGCCGCCGCTCGCCGCCGGAGGCCGCCGAGGTATGCCGTGTTCGCGGGTCGCTCAACCGCAGCGCTAGTGGCCCGGGTCCTCGTGGGCACACGCGGCGCTGCGGCTGTGGGCACACGCGGCGCTGCGGCTGCAACGCCGGCACCGTTGCGGGATGCCGACAAGGCTCTCCCTTTAACAGGGACACCTCCCCGGCGCCCGCCCTCAGCGCCGCACACGCCCGCGGTACAGCGGGCTCCTCTGGCCGGGCGTCCCGCTCTCCGGCGGCTACCCTCACATCCTCACAGGGATACACTGAGCTAATGGAAAGGAAGCGGCCTGGACACCAGGGCCATGTAGCATAGTTTACTCATGGGTCATAGGATGTAATGGGCTACACAGAGCTAATGGAAAGGAAGCGGCCTGGACACCAGGCCCATGTTGCATAGTTTACTCATACTAATGGAAAGGAAGCGGCATGGACACCAGGCCCATGTAGCATAGTTTACTCATGGGTCATAGGATGTAAGGAACAAGTTACTTACCTGTAACTGTTGTTCTCCAGCATGGGTCTGGCATGGATTCACATGCTCATGAATATTCCCCGTCGTCAGGCTGGGAATCCTCGGTAAAGAAAAATCAGTATCAGTTTCGTTTCTGATCTGTCTTTCGTAGTAGTAACCAATCACTGATCTCTGCGTCATACTGACCACAGCCAATGACTGCCATCTCCCTAAGCCCCGCCTCTGGCAGCCATCTTCAGATTTGGTAGCACGTGAAGAGGCAGTATGACCAAGTGAAGAGCCGCAGAGGGGTAGGCGGGAGGGTTCGCATGTGAATCCATGCCAGACCCATGCTGGAGAACAACAGTTACAGGTAAGTAACTTGTTCCTTCTCCAGCATGGGGTCTGGCATGGATTCACATGCTCATGAATAAAAGAATACATAGCAGTACACACATGCACAACCACGGGAGGTGGCAAAGGCTCAACATTAAGCATTACATCAAAACTCAACATTAAGCAATTCTTACCTCCTCACCAGGCTCACCTTAGGCGAACAGGTTGCGCAGCACTGCTTGGCCGACCCTGGACTCCTCCCTGGAATCCCGATCGACGCAGTAGAATTTCGTGAAGGTGTGCGTCGACCTCCACGTAGCAGCCCTGCAGATGTCCAGCAAGGGCACACCAGATAGGAACACCGTGGTAGCTGCGATCGCTCTGGTGGAATGGGCTCTCGGACGGCCAGGCAGCGGTCGGTTTGCCAACCGATGGCAGTACATGATACAGCCGGAGAGCCATCTGGAAATGGAAGCCTTCGAGAGAGCCTTTTCCTGATTGACAGGTCCAAAGTTCACAAAAAGTTGTGACGTCTTCCGAAAACACTTTGTGCGGTCCACGTAGAACTTCAGCGCTCTAGCCACATCCAGCGAGTGCAAAGTCCTTTCAGCCGGCGACGAAGGCGACGGGAAGAAAACAGGCAACACCAAGGGTTCGTTGAGGTGGAAGTCGGATGGCACCTTGGGCATGAAGGAGCGGTGCGTCCTGAGCACTACCCTCATGTCGTGAAAAGTCAAGTACGGGGGCTTGCAGGGAAGGGCCTGGATCTCTCCCACCCGTCGTGCGGAGGTAATGGCCACAAGAAACGCTGTTTTCCACGACAAGAACTTCAACAGAGCCGAGTGCAGAGGGTCGAACGGAGGTCCCATGTTGAGCTCCCACGCCGGTGCCGGGGACTTCACCGGCAGGAATGATCTGAACAGTCCCTTCATGAATTCTTTCACCAGACAATGAGACCACAGAGACGACCTTCCCGTGGTTCTGGTGTATCGGGAGATCGCAGCAAGATGAATCTTGATGGAAGCGTGCGCCAGTCCAGCCTTGGCCAGCGTCAGCAGGTACGGCAGTACCTGGGGAGCCGTAATCCGTAGAGGGTTAATCTTCTGTGCGTGGCACCAGACAGAGAACCTCTTCCATTTGTGTCCGTAGCATTTAAGAGTTGAGGACGCCCTGGCCTTTGCAAGAACCTCTCTGCAGTCGGCCGGTATGTCGTAACCTCCAAACTCTAACGCTGCAGGAGCCAGGCCTGCAAGTTCAGCGACTTCGGGTCGTGATGGAGGATAGCGCCTCCTTCCCTGGAGAGAAGATCCGCGTCCACTGGCAGTTTGATTGACGGGGACGCTGACAAGTCCAGAAGGTCTGGGAACCATATCTGCCTCGGCCATGCAGGTGCGACGACGATCATCCTGCACCGTGACCTCTTGAGCTGGTTGATGAGCCGGATCAGCAGCGGCAATGGAGGGAACGCATATAGGAACAGGCCCTCCCAGGGGAACGAGAAAACATTGCCCATGCTCCTCGGCTGGGGAAACCTGCTGGCGAACCTCCGGCACTTGGAGTTCGTCGCCGTCGCGAACAGGTCGATCTGGGGTGTGCCCCACCGTCGGAAGAGGTGATCCACTAGATCCTGTCGTAGTTCCCACTCATGGCACGAGCGCAGCTCTCTGCTGAGCGAGTCGGCGATGGTGTTTTTTATTCCTGCCAGATGAAACGGCACCAGAAACATCCCTTGGGCGACGGCCCAATGCCACAGATCCTGTGCCTCCTTGGACAGGGCTGGGGATCTGGTACCGCCCTGCTTCCTGATGTAGAACATGGTGGTGGTGTTGTCTGTGAAGATCCTCACCACCTTGCCCTTGAGGGACGGAAGAAAGGACCTGAGGGCCCAAAACACTGCACGGAGTTCCAGGACGTTGATATGGAGGGACCTCTCCGCCGGCAGCCAAAGATCCCTCGTGTGCAGGTTTTCGGTGTGCACTCCCCACCCCTCCAGGGAGGCATCCGTGGTCACTGTCGTCAGATGCGCGCGGGTGCCCCACCACCGGATCGCTCGTCGGAAACTCTCGTCGAGTGTGATCCTCTCCTCGAAGCTGCCCATCGTCTGGATCCAGCGCGCGTCCAGGAACTCCTGCAACGGGCGCATCCGGAGCCTGCACAGGCGGATGAGATAAATGCAAGAAGACATCATTCTGAGGAGGGACTTGATGGACATCACCCTGGCCGCGTCCGCAAACAGCATCCGCTGCACCTTGCCCAAGATGGCCCTCGTCCTTTCCTCCGGCGGAGAGGCCAGAAGCGACACTGTGTCGAGCTTTGCTCCCAGAAACAGTGCGTCTTGCGCGGGCACCAGGTGGGACTTGGCGTAGTTTATGGAGAATCCCAAGTCCGTGAGTAGTTGGACGGTCCTTGCCATGTGCTCCACGGCGAGCTCCTTCGTCTTTGCTCAGATGAGCCAGTCGTCCAGGTAGGGGTAGACGTGGATCCCCTCTAGGCGCAGCCGTGCCGCCACCGGTGTGAGGCACTTAGTGAACACCCTGGGTGCCGACCTCAATCCGAAGGGAAGGGCTCTGAACTGGTAGGGACGCCCTTGGACCACGAATCTGAGAAACCTTCGGTGTCCCTTTAGGATGGGGATATGGAAGTAGGCATCCTCCAAATCCAACGACGACAGGAAATCGCCCTCCTCCAGTTGACCCAGGACGTGTTGGAGGGTGACCATCCGGAACTTCTGTGCCTTGATGAATTTGTTCAGTCGTCGTAGGTCCAGGATGGAACGCCATCCTCCCGTCTTCTTCTTCACGAGGAAGTATCTTGAGTAAACTCCGGAGCCCCGAAGCCTCTTTGGGACGAGCTCGATGGCGCCCTTCCTGAACATCGCCCTTACCTCCAAGAGAAGTTGAGGGACGTGATGTTCCTTCCTGGCCACAGGGGGGACGCGCGGGCACCTCTTTAGAAACTCGAGCGTGTGACCCTGAGCCAGGGCGTCCAGCACCCAACGGTCGGTGGAGATGGACTCCCACACGCTGACGAAGCTCGCCAGCCGGCGTCTCACCGGGGTGCTTCGGTGGGGGCCCGACCCCACGGCCGGTTCAGTCCTGCTTCGACGAGGCTTTGCCGCCTTGTCCTCCTTGGCGACGACGGCGGGGTCTGCCCGACTTGCCTCGTCCCCTGTAGGCTTCCTGTGACGACGAACGGGCCGCTTGACGATAGGTGGAAAATCCGCCGCTGGAACCTTTGGAGGCACCCTGTTTGCCTCCGCCGCTCCGAAAGGGCGGCCGTCGTTGCTGGAGAACACCAAGAGCCCGGGCCGTCTCCGTGTCCGCCTTGATGGCTTGTAGGGAATCGTCCACTGTTTTCCCAAACAGGTTGCTCCCGTCGAACGGCATGTCCAAGACTCTGGTCTGCACGTCCTGACGGAAGTCAGTAGCCTTGAGCCATCCACGCCGCCTAAGGCACACGCCGTTGCCCAACTGGCGAAATCCAGTGTCAGCGATGTCCGTCGCTATCGTAATGGCGTGGTCCGACGCCACTTCTCCTTCCTGCAAGATCTCTAGGGCCTCCGCCCTCTTGTCGTCTGGTAGGAAGTCCAGCAGGGGGGCGAGTTTGTACCACAACTCCCTGTCGTAGCGGGCTACGATAGCCAAGGCGTTGGCAGCCTTAATCGTCGTCGCTGCCGATGAGATGGCTCTGCGTCCCCTCGTGTCCAATTTCTTTCCCTCGCCGTCCGGCGGGGAGGTTGACGTAGAGGCCGCGCCCCCCCCGCTTTCTTCCTGGCCGCCGCGGAGACGACCGAGTCCGGGGTCGGCTGTGCCAGAAGGCACAAGGGGCCGCGTCCGGGACCCGGTGCTTCTTCTCGTACCGATCCCTTCTCTCTTCTGGGCAGAGCTGGAAAAGCTCGGATGCCCTGGCGATCATGGCGTGAAACGATCCAATCTCGTCGGGCGGGGAAGCCCGGGAGGGAGGTGACGACGGGAGATCCTCGTCGTAAACCTCGTCGTCTGTACCCGTCGCGGCCGTGTCAGTCCCCGTATCATCCCCACGTGTCGTGGACGGGGAGGAGGCTGAGCAGGGCGCGATGGTTTAAAAAGAGGTGGAGGATGAATCCTTCTTCTCTTAAGAGGAGGGCTCCCAGAAGGGCCTGGCTCCGGGTCCCCCATCGGGAGCGGTTCCTCCGTTGGTGGTAACGGCAGTCTCGTCCTTATCTCCGAGCATAAGGACTGTATAGCCAACAAAATGGCCGCCGAGTTGTCTTGCGGCACAGGTTGAGGAGGTTCCGACGGGCGATCAGGAGCCCCGTCGGCACCCTCGACGTTCTCGTCGTCTCCCACGTCGGGTCCCTCCCGACAGGATGGTCTTCTTCCACGCCAGCGCCGTGGCCTAAGACTTCGATCAGCTCCTCCTCAGAGGTTGCGGCCGAATCCACGACGACCTCCTGTCCCCCCTTTTTCTTCTCCGTCGGAGGTTTCACAGGGGTCATGTCGATGGGCATGAAAGAGGACTCCCTCCTCGGTGGCAGGGAGATTCTGGGCCCCGAGGTCGCCACCACTGGTGTAGCCTCCACAGGCTGAGCCAGGGCCGCCGCGACTGTCTCGATAGAGGCCTTGGCCGGATGGATCAAGGCTTTCACCACCTTAGGTGCGCTCACCGCCTTCTCCTTGGGGGGAGGGTCACCACCTCGCTCCCCCTCCGATGGGGCCTTCGAGCACGACCGGGGTCTCTCCAGGAGCTTCGCCGGGTGCTCGGGCTTCCTCTTACCCGAGCCAGAGCGTTGGCTCGTGGTTGATGGCGCCTGTAGAGCCCGACCGTTCGGCGCTCCAGGTGCCAGCAGACCCGCGGTGCTTGGCCTTCTGTTGGACCCCCTTCGCCGGGGCGCCCTCAAAGGTCTTAGAAGACCGCTCAGACTTCTTCTTCTTCTTCTCGCCTGACGGGCTCTTTCCTTCCAGCCAGTTGGCGAGACGCTGATGGCTGCCCTTCATGGTCCGCTCTGACATATTGCCGCAAAACGCACAGTCCTTCTCCACGTGCGTCTTGTCTTCATGCAGGCAGTAAAGGCAAAGGGAGTGTTCGTCCTCCTTAAAGACATTCTGAAGCTGGCATCCAGGGCAGACCCTGAACAGCTTTCCGGGCGTCGAGCTTCCCTTCTCCTGGGCCATGCTCGAGAAGGGCCTGAGAAACTTCTGGAGTCCTCCAAAAGCGTGGCTCGACGAAATCTTCACCCTTGAGGGGCGTAGAAGAATCCGACACGGGTCCCTGTTGATCGGATAAAGAAAGGGTGGAGCTTGAGGCTCTTTTGACCGAAAAAGAGAACATTTTCCTAAGAAAAAGCGCAAAAAAAGCACTAACGCTCAAGAGCAATAGCACGAGGATCCCAACACTTGAACGTGCGGTAAAAATCTGAAGATGGCTGCCAGAGGCGGGGCTTAGGGAGATGGCAGTCATTGGCTGTGGTCAGCATGACGCAGAGATCAGTGATTGGTTACTACTACGAAAGACAGATCAGAAACGAAACTGATACTGATTTTACTTTACCGAGGATTCCCAGCCTGACGACGGGGAATATTCATGAGCATGTGAATCCATGCCAGACCCCATGCTGGAGAATGGGCTACACAGAGCTAATGGAAAGGAAGCAGCCTGGACACCAGGGCCATGTAGCATAGTGTACTCATGGGTCATAGGATGTAATGGGATACACAGAGCTAATGGAAAGGAAGCAGTCTGGAAACCAGGGCCATGTAGCATAGTTTACTCATGGGTCATAGGATGTAATGGGATACACAGAGCTAATGGAAAGGAAGTGGCCTGGATACCAGGACCATGTAGCATAGTTTACTCATGGGTCATAGGATGTACTGGGATACACAGAGATAATGGAAAGGAAGTGGCCTGGACACGAGGGCCATGTAGCATAGTTTACTCGTGGGTCATAGGATGTAATGGGCTATACAGAGCTAATGGAAAGGAAGCGGCCTGGACGCCAGGGCCATGTAGCATAGTTTACTTGTGGGTCATAGGATGTAATGGGCTATACAGAGCTAATGGAAAGGAAGCGGCCTGGACACCAGGGCCATGTAGCATAGTTTACTCGTGGGTCATAGGATGTAATGGGCTACACAGAGCTAATGGAAAGGAAGCGGCCTGGACACCAGGGCCATGCAGCATAGTTTACTCATGGGTCATAGGATGTAATGGGCTACACAGAGCTAATGGAAAGGAAGCGGCCTGGACACCAGGGCCATGCAGCATAGTTTACTCAGGGGTCATAGGATGTAATGGGCTACACAGAGCTAATGGAAAGGAAGCAGCCTGGACACCAGGCTCATGTAATGGGTTATACAGAGCTAATGGAAAGGAAGCGGCCTGGACACCAGGGCCATGTAGCATAGTTTACTCATGGGTCATTGGATGTACTGGGATACACAGAGCTAATGGGAAGGAAGCGGCCTGGACACCAGGGCCATGTAGCATAGTTTACTCGTGGGTCATAGGATGTAATGGGCTACACAGAGCTAATGGAAAGGAAGCGGCCTGGACACCAGGGCCATGTAGCATAGTTTACTCGTGGGTCATAGGATGTAATGGGATACACTGAGCTAATGGAAAGGAAGCGGCCTGGACACCAGGGCCATGTAGCATAGTTTACTCATGGGTCATAGGATGTAATGGGCTACACAGAGCTAATGGAAAGGAAGCGGCCTGGACACCAGGGCCATGTAGCATAGTTTACTCATGGGTCATAGGATGTAATGGGCTACACAGAGCTAATGGAAAGGAAGCAGCCTGGACACCAAGGCCATGTAGCATAGTTTACTCATGAGTCATAGGATGTAATGGGTTATACAGAGCTAATGGAAAGGAAGCGGCCTGGACACCAGGGCCATGTAGCATAGTTTACTCATGGGTCATAGGATGTAATGGGCTACACAGAGCTAATGGAAAGAAAGCGGCCTGGACACCAGGCCCATGTAGCATAGTTTACTCATGGGTCATAGGATCTAATGGGTTATACAGAGCTAATGGAAAGGAAGCGGCCTGGACACCAGGGCCATGTAGCATAGTTTACTCATGGGTCATAGGATGTAATGGGATACACAGAGCTAATGGGAAGGAAGCGGTCTGGACACCAGGGCCATGTAGCATAGTTTACTCACGGGTCATAGGATGTAATGTGATACACAGAGCTAATGGAAAGGAAGCGGCCTGGACACCAGGGCCATGTAGCATAGTTTACTCGTGGGTCATAGGATGTAATGGGATACACAGAGCTAATGGAAAGGAAGCGGCCTGAACACCAGGGCCATGTAGTATAGTTTACTCACGGGTCATAGGATATAATGGGCTATACAGAGCTAATGGAAAGGAAGCGGCCTGGACACCAGGGCCATGTAGCATAGTTTACTCACGGGTCATAGGATGTAATGGGCTACACAGAGCTAATGGGAAGGAAGCGCCCTGGACACCAGGACCATGTAGCATAGTTTACTCACGGGTCATAGGATGTAATGGGCTACACAGAGCTAATGGGAAGGAAGCGGCCTGGACACCAGGGCCATGTAGCATAGTTTACTCACGGGTCATAGGATGTAATGGGCTACACAGATACACAGAGCTAATGGGAAGGAAGCGGTCTGGACACCAGGGCCATGTAGCATAGTTTACTCACGGGTCATAGGATGTAATGGGCTATACAGAGCTAATGGAAAGGAAGCTGCCTGGACACCAGGGCCATGTAGCATAGTTTACTCATGGGTCATAGGATGTAATGGGCTACACAGAGCTAATGGAAATGAAGCGTCCTGGACACCAGGCCCATGTAGCATAGTTTACTCGTGGGTCATAGGATGTAATGGGTTATACAGAGCTAATGGAAAGGAAGCGACCTGGACACCAGGGCCATGTAGCATAGTTTACTCGTGGGACATAGGATGTAATGGGCTACACAGAGCTAATGGAAAGGAAGCGGCCTGGACACCAGGGCCATGTAGCAAAGTTTACTTGTGGGTAATAGGATGTAATGGGATACACTGAGCTAATGGAAAGGAAGCGGCCTGGACACCAGGGCCATGTAGCATAGTTTACTCATGGGTCATAGGATGTAATGGGCTACACAGAGCTAATGGAAAGGAAGCGGCCTGGAGACCAGGGCCATGTAGCATAGTTTACTCATGGGTCATAGGATGTAATGGGCTACACAGAGCTAATGGAAAGGAAGCGGCCTGGACACCAAGGCCATGTAGCATAGTTTACTCATGAGTCATAGGATGTAATGGGTTATACAGAGCTAATGGAAAGGAAGCGGCCTGGACACCAGGGCCATGCAGCATAGTTTACTCATGAGTCATAGGATGTAATGGGCTACACAGAGCTAATGGAAAGGAAGCGGCCTGGACACCAAGGCCATGTAGCATAGTTTACTCATGAGTCATAGGATGTAATGGGCTACACAGAGCTAATGGAAAGGAAGCGGCCTGGACACCAGGCTCATGTAATGGGTTATACAGAGCTAATGGAAAGGAAGCGGCCTGGACACCAGGGCCATGTAGCATAGTTTACTCATGGGTCATAGGATGTACTGGGATACACAGAGCTAATGGAAAGGAAGCGGCCTGGACACCAGGGCCATGTAGCATAGTTTACTCATGGGTCATAGGATGTAATGGGCTACACAGAGCTAATGGAAAGGAAGCCGCCTGGACACCAGGGCCATGTAGCATAGTTTACTCATGGGTCATAGGATGTAATGGGCTACACAGAGCTAATGGAAAGGAAGCGGCCTGGACACCAGGGCCATGTAGCATAGTTTACTCATGGGTCATAGGATGTAATGGGATACACAGAGCTAATGGAAAGGAAGCGGCCTGGACACCAGGGCCATGTAGCATAGTTTACTCATGGGTCATAGGATGTAATGGGCTACACAGAGCTAATGGAAAGGAAGCGGCCTGGACACCAGGGCCATGTAGCATAGTTTACTCGTGGGTCATAGGATGTAATGGGATACACAGAGCTAATGGGAAGGAAGCGGCCTGGACACCAGGGCCATGTAGCATAGTTTACTCGTGGGTCATAGGATGTAATGGGCTACACAGAGCTAATGGAAAGGAAGCGGCCTGGACACCAGGCCCATGTAGCATAGTTTACTCATGGGTCATGCATGCATATGCTGTTAGCGCATAGTTGCACTGCATGCAGGCTAATATTTCTCAAATCAGAGAAATACTCCCAGCAAGCCACAATCGGTTAAAATTATTAACTTTGAGGAAAAATACCACTGGCCTGATTTCTTTTAGAGCACATGCTAGCAAAGTGTCCTTGACCTCCCTCACAGATCCACATACAAGCACATATTCAGACATGTATCCGTGACATCTGATATATCCTTCTGAAGACGACCACACACCCTTGCTGCAACAGTTTGTCATATGACAACCAGCAAAGCCACACTTTTCCAAACAACCGCCCCTGCTTCTGCAGGGCACAGGTGAATCCAGCCCCTGGAGTATATTAAGTGCAACAGAAACAGGATAAAAGAAAGCAGAGGGCCCTCAATATCCTCAAACAGTGAGCATATCCAGTTCTATGGTATACGTGTATTGCAACAGTCACAACATTCCCAAATATGTACAGAGCATGAACTAAAGATCAGACCCAACTAATTGTGTTGCAGAATCCCTGTGTGTCTTCCTACGTTTTCATGCCCCAAACTAATCTATGAGTTCTATTTTAAGGTTGCAATCTACCAAAAGGGACAGAACTAGATCAAAGAAACTCATCCATGTCCATAAGAAAGTGTCTGTGAAAACATGCGCAGATACTGTGTGTACACGTGCTTGGGAAGCTCATTGGGCACATGCACAGATACCGTGTGTACACGTGCTTGGGAAGCTCATTGGGGACATGCACAGATACTGCGTGTACACATGCATGGGAAGCTCATTGGGGACATGCGCATATACCACGTGTACATGTGCTTGGGAAGCTCATTGGGACCTGTGCAGATACAGCATGTACACTTGCTTGGGAAGCTCATTGGGGACATGCGCAGATATCATGCGTACAGGTTCCTAGGAAGCTTATTGTGGAAGCTCATTGGGATATGCACAGTGTGTACATCTGCTTGGGAAGCTCATTATGCACGTGCAGCTACCGCGTGTAGATGTGCGTGGCAAGCTCATTGGGGAAGATCATTGGGGACATGCACAGATACCGCGTGTATGTGCTTGGGAAGTTCATTGGAGACATGTACAGATACCATGTGTACACGTGCTTGGGAAGCTCATTGGGGAAGCTCATTTGGGACATGTGCAGATGCCACGTGTACACGTGCTTGAGAAGGTCATTGGGGACATGCGCAGATACAGCGTGTATACGTGCTTGGGAATCTCATTGGTGACCTGTGCAGATACCGCGTGTACACATGCTTGGGAAGCTCATTGGGGACATGCGCACATACCATGTGTACACGTGCTTGGGAAGCTCATTGGGAAAAGGCGCACATACCATGTGTACACGTGCTTGGGAAGCTCATTGGGACCTGTGCAGATACAGCGTGTACACGTGCTTGGGAAGCTCATTGGTGACCTGTGCAGATACCGCGTGTACACGTGCTTGGGAAGCTCATTGGTGACCTGTGCAGATACCACGTGTACACGTGCTTGGGAAGCTCATTGGTGACCTGTGCAGATACCGCGTGTACACATGCTTGGGAAGCTCATTGGGGACATGCGCATATACCACGTGTACACGTGCTTAGGAAGCTCAATGGGGAAAGGCGCACATACCATGTGTACACGTGCTTGGGAAGCTCATTGGGGACATGCACAGACACCGCGTGTTTGTGCTTGGGAAGCTCATTGGGACCTGTGCAGATACCATGTGTACACGTGCTTGGAAAGCTCATTGGGGAAGCTCATTAGGGACCTGTGCAGATACTGCGTGTAAACGTGCTTGGGAAGCTCATTGGGGACATGTGCAGATTCCGCGTGCAGACATGCTTGGGAAGCTCATTGGGGAAGCTCATTGGGGACATGCACAGATATCACGTGTACATGTGCTTCGGAAGCTCATTGGGGACATGCACAGATATCAAGCATACACGTGCCTGGGAAGCTTATTGGGGAAGCTCATTGGGGACATGCGCACAAATTGCGTGTACACGTGCTTTGAAAGCTCATTGGGGACAGGCGCAGATATCGCATGTACACGTGCTTGGGAAGCTCATTGGGGAAACTCATTGGGGACATGCGCAGATACTGTGTGTACACGTGCTCGGGAAGCTCATTGGGGACATGCGCAGATACCATGTGTACACGTGCTTGGGAAGCTCATTGGGGAAGCTCATTTGGGACATGTGCAGATGCCACGTGTACACGTGCTTGGGAAGCTCATTGAGGACATGTGCAGATACCACGTTTATGTGCTTGGGAAGCTGTTTGGGCACATGCGCAGATACTGTGTGTACACGTGCTTGAGAAGGTCATTTGGACATGCGCAGATACAGCGTGTACACATGCTTGGGAATCTCATTGGTGACCTGTGCAGATACCGCGTGTACACATGCTTGGGAAGCTCATTGGGGACATGCGCACATACCATGTGTACACGTGCTTGGGAAGCTCATTGGGGATAGGCGCACATACCATGTGTACACGTGCTTGGGAAGCTCATTGGGACCTGTGCAGATACAGCGTGTACACGTGCTTGGGAAGCTCATTGGTGACCTGTGCTGATACCGCGTGTACACGTGCTTGGGGAGCTCATTGGTGACCTGTGAAGATACCACGTGTACACGTGCTTGGGAAGCTCATTGGTGACCTGTGCAGATACCGCGTGTACACATGCTTGGGAAGCTCATTGGGGACATGCGCATATACCACGTGTACACGTGCTTGGGAAGCTCATTGGGGAAAGGCGCACATACCATGTGTACACGTGCTTGGGAAGCTCATTGGGGACATGCACAGATACCGCGTGTTTGTGCTTGGGAAGCTCATTGGGGACATGCGCAGATGCCACGTGTACACGTGCTTGGGAAGCTCATAGGGGACATGCGCAGATATTGCGTGTACAAATGCTTGGGAAGTTCATTGGGGACATGTGCAGATACTGCATGTACACGTGCTTGGGAAGCTCATTGGGGACATGTGCAGATTCCGCGTGCAGACATGCTTGGGTAGCTCATTGGGGAAGCTCATTGGGGACATGCACAGATATCACGTGTACATGTGCTTCGGAAGCTCATTGGGGACTTGCACAGATATCAAGCATACACGTGCCTGGGAAGCTTATTGGGGAAGCTCATTGGGGACATGCGCACAAATTGCATGTACACGTGCTTTGAAAGCTCATTGGGGACAGGCGCAGATATCGCATGTACACGTGCTTGGGAAGCTCATTGGGGAAACTCATTTGGGACATGCGCAGATACCGTGTGTACACATGCTTGGCAAGCTTATTGGGGACATGCGCAGATACTGCCTGTACACATGCATGGGAAGCTCATTGGGGACATGCGCATATACCACGTGTACACATGCTTGGGAAGCTCATTGGGGACATGCGCAGATACCGCATGCACACGTGCTTGGGAAGATCATTCGGGACATGCGCAGATACCTCGGGTACACATGCTTGGGAAGCTCATTGGGGACATGCACATATATTGCGTGTACACGTGCTTGGGAAGCTCATTGGGGATATCACGTGTACACATGCTTGGGAAGCTCATTGGGGACATGCACAGATACCGCGGGTACACATGTTTGTGAAGCTCATTGGGGACATTCACAGATACCTCGGGTACACATGCTTGGGAAGCTCATTGGGGACATGCACATATATTGCGTGTACACGTGCTTGGGAAGCTCATTGGGGACCTGTACAGATACTGCATGTACACGTGCTTGGGAAGCTTATTGGGGACATGTGCAGATACTGTTTGTACGCGTGCTTGGGAAGCTCATTGGGGATATGCGCAGATATGCGTGTACATGTGCTTGGGAAGCTCATTGGGGATATCGCGTGTACACGTGCTTGGGAAGCTCATTGGAGACATGCACAGATACCGCGTGTACATGTGCTTGGGAAGCTCATTGGGAATATTGCGTGTACACGTGCTTGGGAAGCTCATTGGGGATATGCGCAGATATGCGTGTACACGTGCTTGGGAAGCTCATTGGAGACATGCACAGATACTGCGTGTACACGTGCTTGGGAAGCTCATTGGGGACATGCGCAGATACCATGTATACACGTGCTCTGCAAGCTCATTGGGGACCTGTGCAGATACCACATGTACACGTGCTTGGGAAGCTTATTGGGGACATGTGCAGATACTGCATGTACACGTGCTTGGCAAGCTCATTGGGGACATGCACATATATTGCGTGTACACGTGCTTGGGAAGCTCATTGGGGACCTGTACAGATACTGCATGTACACGTGCTTGGGAAGCTTATTGGGGACATGTGCAGATACTGTGTGTACGCGTGCTTGGGTTGCCCATTGGGGATTTCTACCGGGTCTTTCACTCCCTGGCATTCTTCTTTGGTGCAGAAAGGTGCAGAGCGGGGTATTGCTTGCCAGCATCGGTCCCTGCCAAATATCTGCCCGCCGATCCACCTTCCTGCAATAACTCAACTTCGCATCCCGTGGCAGCAAACCCTCAGTGTGTCACACGCGTGTGCTGGACAGATTCCTTCATGAGTGTATGACAAGGGGCACTAAACTGCTTGCCGTTGGGGGGTTGGCAAAATGATGTAGATCATTCAAAAGGGCGCTGGGCACTCCTGCTTGAGTAGCAGCCCCCTGTCCCAGTGGCACCGGGAGCCATACTGTCCAGGTATTAAATAACAGTTAAGCCTCCTGCAAATGTGTCTAGTACTCCTTGATTTACCAGTAGTCAGAGCGATGAAAGTCTGACTTAACGAGATTTCAAAGCTGTGACATGTTGGGTACACAGAGCCAACGGCAAGAGCAGGTGCCCAACCAACTGAGCTATCCAGCCATATACACATACATAGGCTATGGGGAAATCTGCTGCTCGCCTTAGGCCTACACACGAAAAGTTTCTTATGGATTTGGGTGTGGCATGCCTGTTTAACGACCATACATTGGAGGGATTTAGGCCTACATACGAGGAGTTTCTTATAGATGTGGGTTTGGCATGCCTGAGGCTTGCCTTCCTGTTTAACAACCATGCATGGGAGGGTGCTAGCATAAGGCGTAAAATACCTCATTCTGCTGCAGCTGCACCAGACCGTGTGGGCGAGGGAAGCTAGAGCTGGAGAGTTTGGCCAAGACAGAGAAAGACCGCTGCGCTTCTGCGCTCTAACGCGTAGGTTCCGTGACGTGCAGCACCTAACAATTAAGTGCTGCTGTTATTCAGCCAGAAGTGCCAGTGCGTGAACATCTACTTGCATAGTGCATCAAAACTTCAGCAAGTCAAACAAAAGTGACATTATAAAATGTGTAATTTTCTGATCCCTACCTTTAAGGCCCGGTAAGCTTTTCATCCTCTGCGCTCTAGCGAGTGCAATGTGAGTGCATCACTATGCTTGCTCTAATTAGCTGCTCCTTACCTTTAATATACATGATGCCCTTATTTTTCCATACCACTGCTTCCAATGTATCCATCTCCCCCAACCTTTGGTCCGACCACCACACCATTACCTTCACGTTACCATCCGCCTATGCCCACACTCCTACCACTCCCCCCGCCATCGCTAGATGCTCTCGCAATCTCACTAAAGATAAGGTCCCCCCCATCCTTCTAGCAGACATCTCACTCACCAAACCTACCCTGCCAGTCACCCCAGCAGACTTGGCCAACACCTATAACACAACCATCCTATCAGCCATCGGTGCCATTGCCCTGCTCAAACCACGGAAAGCCAAATACACTTTGCATTTGAACCCCTGGTTCACCCCAAGCCTCCAAACTATGAGAGCCAAGAAGTGCACTCTTGAAACCTCTTGGCACAACGCCCCGCCAGCCACCAACAAAATATCCTTCCTTAACTTTTCCAAGGAATATAAGCAAGCCATCCTCAAGTTACAGCCTCTCAGTCCCAGTCCAAGTTACAGTCCCTCCGTGTTAGTCAGTCTCTCAGTTCTGGCATGTGCCTTAGTTCTGGTCCTAGTAACAGCCTCTCAGTACTAGTCACAGTGTCTCAGTACTAGTCACAGCCTCTCAGTACTAGTCACAGGTTCTCAGTACTAGTCACAGTCTCTCAGTACTAGTCACAGCCTCTCAGTACTAGTCACATGTTCTTAGTACTAGTCACGGCCTCTCAGTACTAGTCACAGGTTCTCAGTACTAGTCACAGGCTCTCAGTACTAGTCACGGCCTCTCAGTACTAGTCACAGGTTCTCAGTACTAGTCACAGGCTCTCAGTACTAGTCACACCCTCTCAATACTAGTTACAGCCTCTCAGTCCTAGTCCAAGTTACAGTCCCTCCGTTTTAGTCAGCCTCTCAGTTCTGGCAGTGCCTTAGTTCTAGTCCTAGTCACAGTCTCTCAGTACTAGTCACAGTGTCCCAGTACTAGTCACGGCCTCTCAGTACTAGTCACAGGTTCTCAGTACTAGTCACAGGCTCTCAGTACTAGTCACACCCTCTCAATACTAGTTACAGCCTCTCAGTCCTAGTCCAAGTTACAGTCCCTCCGTTTTAGTCAGCCTCTCAGTTCTGGCAGTGCCTTAGTTATAGTCCTAGTCACAGTCTCTCAGTACTAGTCACAGTGTCTCAGTACTAGTCACAGCCTCTCAGTACTAGTCACAGCCTCTTAGTACTAGTCACAGGTTCTCAGAACTAGTAACAGTCTCTCAGTACTAGTCACAGTCTCTCAGTTCTGGCCAGTGCCTTAGTCCTGGTCCTAGTCACAGCCTCTCAGTACTAGTCACAGTCTCTCAGTACTAGTCACAGTGTCTCAGTACTAGTCACGGCCTCTCAGTACTAGTCACAGGTTCTCAGTGCTAGTCACAGGCTCTCAGTACTAGTCACAGCCTCTCAATACTAGTCACAGCCTCTCAATACTAGTCACAGCCTCTCAGTCCCAGTCCAAGTTACAGTCCCTCCGTTTTAGTCAGCCTCTCAGTTCTGGCAGTGCCTTAGTTCTAGTCCTAGTCAAAGTCAAAGTCTCTCAGTACTAGTCACAGTCTCTCAGTTCTGGCCAGTGCCTTAGTCCTGGTCCTAGTCACAGCCTCTCAGTACTAGTCACAGTCTCTCAGTACTAGTCACAGTCTCTCAGTACTAGTCACAGGTTCTCTAGTCATACAATTAAAACATCAGATTGTAAACAACATAATATTTGTAACAATAAGCCAAACAACATGGCAACACAATTGCAAGGTTGTGGATTATGAGAGAGAGAGTGGCATCAATTAGTTCTCTTCATAAAAATGATCAGGGCAATGCTGCGGGACACAACCTGAGAAACCAAATTATAGAGCCACAAGGAAATGGAAACATCCGCCGAAGGGCCATCCATCTTACTAAGTAGGTAGCCTATTTCCATATGAACAATTGTACTGAGTAGCCCTATCACTCTACTATACTTTCTAAGAAAATACTGAAGTCCCTCACTGTGTCATAAATAATCATTATGATTTATGAAATACCGCCTTCTACCACGCGAGGGCGCTCCCACCAAATAATATCCGCGTTGGGCCTGACATGCACATAAGAACCTGTGTCTAAACCAGCGCCGTGTCCTCGAGATTCTCATCATAATTATAAATGAGTTCCCGAGTGCTGCACTCAACCACGTACTTCACAACCTTTCAACCTCTCGTCTCCATAATTCTGCAAAAATGGAAAAAAGGGGGACAATCACGGTGCAAAGAATTGACAACATGATGAAGCTCTTGCAAAGTGCATGCACGGATGTGATGTATTTATTGTATTGGTTATTTATAAGGCGCACTAGACATCACACAAGGTGTTTCCAGATTGCCACGTGACACTGTGTCATGCAGCGTCAATTGGTAATGATTGCAATTCAAAAAGATTAAAAACAAATACCTCCATTTACCACTCACTCAACATGATATCCGCGTCAGAGCTGTGACGGCAACTCTCTAACCACACGTGACTCAATAGAATATCTGAACAATGAGGAACAATGGATACAAACTACAGAACTCAAAAAGAATCCAAGTTCACACCCAATTTCCTGGGTGGCAACGCCATTGAGATCTTTCAAAAAGCAGTGACCTCCGACCTCCATGACCCGGAAGAGGGATTCAGGAATCAAAGGCGTCTTTCCGGGCATAATCTGAAGAGGAATTAAATAATAACTTTAGAAGAACTCAACACCAGCTTCCTTCATAGAACTATGATGAGAGTCTCGAGGACCCGGCGCTGGTTTAGACACGGGTTCTTATGTGCATGTCAGGCCCAACACGGATATTATTAGGTTTGAGCGCCCTCGCGTGGTTGAAGACGGTATTTCATAAATCAAATGATTATTTATGACACAGTGAGTAGAGGGACTTCACTATTTTCTTAGAAAGTATAGTGGAGTATTAGGGTTACTCACTGCAATTGTTCATGTGGACATAGGCTCACTACTTAGTAAGATGGATGGCCCTTCGGCGGATGCTTCCATTTCCTTGGGGCTCCTTTCTTTGGTTTCTCAGGTTGTGTCCCGCAGCATTGCCTTGATCATTTTTATGAAGAGAACTAATTCATGTTTGGTTTTTCCTCTCTCCCTCTCTCCCTCTCTCTCTCTCTCTCTCTCTCTCTCTCTCTCTCTCTCCCTCTCACTCTCTCCTGATCCACAAACTTGCAATTGAGTTAAAAAAAATGTGTGTGTTTTTTTTTTTAGTGTTATTTTGTGACTTTTTTGTGTCGCAAAGCAACCTTTCACAGAAGTGTCTTCATTGAGCAGATATAAAAAGAGCAGCATCGACAGGAATATACACATGCCTTGTTTGCTTTCACCCAGTGCATAGGTGATTATATGTATATATTGACATAGTTGTTATCAGTAGTTACAATACATTTAAGACATGATTTACGAATAAAAGCATTTAAAACATCTAAACCCTTTGACATTTTAGAATTCATTCTATACTAAGGTGGGAGATGGCGACCTGCCTCTCTAGAAGCACTGCATACGCTCTGTGAGGGTGAGTCGCTATTCTGTATATTCATGGGCATAGATCTCTTATTGGCCCCATTAACCAATATATCTTTTTCGTAATTAAGATCATTCTGTTTCACGACCATTTGGCGTTTAAGTTTAATAATTTTAATGATCATCTTCAAGTTTCAGTTTGAGTAAACACGTAATTATTGCAATATTTAATGAAAGAGATGCTGCATTAAACATCAGAACCCAGATATCTTTTGTAGTTAGTACTTTGATCTGTCCCAGGTGAACAGGAGGTTTTCCAGCCCTTTAAGATGAGGTAGCAGTACCCTTGAGATGGATGGGGATGCAGGAATTATTCAAACATCATTAATCGAAATGACTCAGGTAGTTGGCAAAAGGATAACTGTTTTAATATCAATTATCTAAAACAGGGAGTACAACGGACGTCTCAACTTATGTCCTCTCTATCAATGCATCTTAAAAAAAAGTACTCTTTTATAGCAAAAGCAAAAAAACCTCATAGGTCACGTTAACCCACGTACTACTAACGTCATCCTACGTAGCAAACTACAAAAACCTAGTGGCAAGTGTGATAGGGTCTAAAAGGATAATCTAAGTATACAATCCATATTCGTCTAGTGTAGTGGAATAAAGTGATTCGCTTCTTAACATCAGGTGGGGCAACTAAGCCCTTCCCCTTAAACAGGTCACTATGAACGTCACTACATATACGACGTTCCATTGGCTAAACACCTATAGGACCCTTATTCGTGCGATCCTCTATCATTGGTTGGCTTCTAACCTCCGTCAGTACCTTCCCACCTACGTGTAGCAGCACGCAGGCTGAGCTTTCAGGTGCTGGTGAGCTCGTCTTAACCATAGCTTCCCACCAATTAGCATAACCATACTTCATAACCTCAGTGGTCTGCTGTCAATTAGGACTTTGAGCTGGAGAATTCAGGGGAGTGAAGGCACGCTCTGCCCTCGTGCGTAGATGTGACCATCATGCTCGCCCAACTTCTTCTCCCCACGTGACTGAAGACCACAAAATCGAGCTTTTGGTGCATTAAAATACAGAGTGAGTAGAGTGTGTTGGTGGTGTTGAGAACTACCTAATTGGATTTGAGGCGGAGTCCTCTACATAACATTGCACCCGGACGTGGAGCATCGCGGAGTGCGTAGAGTGTGTTGGTGGTGTTGAGAACCTTTGAGGAGCTGCAGCAACGTGAGTCTTTCTACTACCCTAATTGGATTTGAGGCAGAGTCCTCTACATAACATTGCACCCGGACGCGGAGCGTTGCGGAGTGCGTAGAGTGTGTTGGTGGTGGTGAGAACCCTTGAGGAGCTTCAGCAATGTGAGTCTTTCTACTACCTTAATTGGATTTGAGGCGGAGTCCTCTACATAATATTGCACCCGGACGCGGAGCATTGCGGAGTGCGTAGAGTGTGTTGGTGGTGTTGAGAACCCTTGAGGAGCTTCAGCAATGTGAGTCTTTCTACTACCCTAATTGGATTTGAGGCCGAGTCCTCTACATAACATTGCACCCGGACGCGGAGCATTGCGGAGTGCGTAGAGTGTGTTGGTGGTGTTGAGAACCCTTGAGGAGCTTCAGCAATGTGAGTCTTTCTACTACCCTAATTGGATTTAAGGCGGAGTCCTCTACATAACATTGCACCCGGACGCAGAGCGTTGCGGAGTGCGTAGAGTGTGTTGGTGATGTTCGTGGTGTGAGACAGGGTGAGGGGGCGAGAAGGTAAGATCACTGTTGGTATTTTGGATCTCTGACATTGCCCATCCCTACTGTGTAAAGCGAATTGTCAAAGGCAATCCCCCGAAAAACCGTGGATTTACACCCCAATAATCTTTCACATATCCCCATACCTGTGGTTGACTCGGCTGGATCCGCTGGACTTGGAGAGGCAATCCCGGGTCTGGCCATGAGCAGGGCAGTAAAGTATCGCATTGATCAGGAGGCTGCGTGCCGGGGGGAGGGGTTTCCTGTTGTACGGACTGACGGCGAGTCAGTGGACTCCTCCGGAGTGACTCATCTGGAAGGTTCACAAGACTTGGCGTATTCTCCCGGTGCATCAGTTGTGGAGACGTGCAGTCTAGCGGTCCTTGCTTTGCGCAGGGCTGCTGTGGATGTGCTCCCGGAGAAAAACATGAAAAGCCCGGTGGAGGCAACTGATGCTTCTTCTCAGACAGAGCACATTACGGGGAGCCATGGAGGGTCAATCGAAAATGCAAACCAAGAGGTGGGGGCATGGGCGTAATTTTAGGGGGGGACGGGGGTGTTTGTCCCCCCAACTTTCATGGCAAACTATTTTGTCCCCATTCATTTGAATGGGGCACCTTTTCTTCAGAGGTCATGTCCCCCCCAACATTTGCAGCAAACTTTCTCCACTGGGTGGGGGGTAGTGGGGCGGGAGAGACTGACATTGGTGACATTGATGAAGCGGAACAACTCTCTTTCCGAGTCTTTGGAAGTCAGGTTGACTCCTAACTTTGAGCTGGCTGTGCAGGATGGTGCTATGCGTGGTGGTGCCGCTGATCTTGTCACGGAGAATGTAAAGGGAGCAAAGCAAATGTGGGGGAAAGACGATGTCTTTGACCCACCTGATCAACAAATAGCTCTGGGTGATATCCTTGATGATTAAAATCCTGCAGAACGAAAATCACCCATAAATGACCATTGCTCATTGGACCTCAGTGATCAATTTTATCCACTAAAGGAAGCAGCAGCAAATGGGATTCTTGAGGAAGTGATGATCCACGATAATAAGAGGTCCTCACTGGCAGTAGCGGACCAATTGCGCCTAGACCTGTCGTCACTCAATAGGAAATTGAAGACCGAGAGAATGGGCATAAATTCAAATCCCACGAGTGACAACAACATTGAGTCGAATGTAACAAAAAATGGAGATAATATTCGAGCGATGCCATGTACAGTTCAACCTAAAGAAAGTGTGAAATGTTCGACAACTGGTACAGCAAAGAGGAGACGAGTGGAATGGAGTCCCCAAATTGACATCCTGAGCTCACAGAAAAGACTGCTTGAAGAATGTCGCAATACACAAAAAGGGGCAAAAGCGAATCTTGTTTGCTTTAATACAAAATCTCAAACTGGTGAAGTGGAAGAAGAGTCATCTACCGATGAAAATTCAGATGAGAATTCTTCGGACTCGTCCTTTGTTGAAGACCATTTGCAAAAATTAGGAGAGCGATACATCATAAAACAATTAAGTTAAATCAATTCAATAACCAACAAATGTGACAATAGAGAAACTTTGTGCAGAGTTGGTGCCCAAAAATTCACTTGCAGTAACAATAGCTACAGCACTTTTCTCCAAAATGTATGAACAAATCAATGAGAGTTACAGAGACCACAATACACTCCTAGCAATGTTAAACACAAAAATGGCAAACATTGATCTGGAAATGCGCGAAATGAAGTTCCAATCTCACAAGGACCTGCTCTCACTGGAGTCGTCGAATGCTTTACTGAAAGAACAACTACGGAACTCAGCAGAGGATAAAAGATTATTAGCAGGGTTGCTCGGGAAGCATTATTGATTTTGAAAAAGTCTCATCAGATCAACTCTGAGTGTGAAAAGCCTTCTCAAGTTACGGATAGCATGATAAGCTCGCCAGCATCATCAAGACCCTGTACTTGCCAAAAAGTGTTTGAAAAAAAGTCTACTACTGAAGAAGTAGGAAATCTCACGATGCAGGTTGCTATCGCCAATGAGAATATTCTGGAGCCGTCCGGTTCCTCAGCTTCGCAACTACCAATACAGAATGCCATTATAGGAAAAGAGTTATCAATAGACATGAATTCACTACTACCAGACAAGCAAGCAATAATAACTGATCATTCAAAATCATGTGATATGACTGCACACGGCCGCATCTGTAGATGAGTCAGTAAAACTACCAATAATCAAAACTACAGCATCTCCTGAAGAAACAGAACTACTGTGAGTTGATACCCTGCCATCTACATCTGAAAAAATATTGATGTCTGTAGATCAAGACATCATGAACCAGGAGACTAATAAACACACAGGAAGTTTCCCAATCTTTGAAAAGAAATTGCAGCATTTGTTACAAGGCTTCCTGGACTCTCAACCAAAACAAGGGAAGTGTAAGAAAAAACCAAAAACATGATATGCCATAAAAAAAGAATGGAAATGGCTCTAGAAAATTCCTAAGAAATTTAAAATCTTTAAGTCTGACGGTTATGACGTCGGCGTTGACAAAGGGGTTGAGACTGCTGGTGGAAAGGCCAACGTAGTAATTGATAGACCATCTACTTCAGTCATAAAGAACACCAAGGATCTCACAGCGGAATTAATGAACTTATCAATTTATGAGATAAGTGATGAGGAAAACAGTGGAACTGAGGAGCTGCCGGAACCACAAAAGGAAGCACCGACGAGCTCTAAAGAGTCGAATGGTAATAGACTGGGTGATAATTTAAACCTAAAGCAACCGTTGAACCAGAAAAAAGGATGTATGGTAAGAACAATTGAACTGATGACTTCACCGAACCACGACTCTGCAGATCCTAAACACTCTGAAACCGAGGAACCTCCAAGATTCCTAACTATGGAAGAAAGAAGACTAAATGTGCTTGGAAAATCACTGGGTGGGATAGTTGCCTCCCGCGAGTACGAGATAAAAACAAGGATGGACTCAAGAGAAGAAACAGACTTATCTAGAGTGACAAAACATCTGCCGCTAAACCAAACTATCAAACCCAGTGAACGAAAAGACTCAACGAAGTTAGATGGAGAAAATTGGAGATCTGACTCACATAAATGGAATCAACAAAAAAAACCTGAGAAGGATACTAAGAAAAAGATAAAATCAAATTACTACATCACATTGGAAAGGAGCTATAGCTGGAATGATGGAGTAATACTGAACAGGAACAATGTAATTAGTCTGTTTCAACATATTCTGGAGTTGAGATCAATAGTCTCGAGTGATATTAAAACAGTGGAATTTGCCAATGAAACCCAGACGGATTGTGTAATACTACATATACACTCTAATGTGAAAAAAGATCAAATCATGGAAGGTGATACTGCCTTAATACGTCTGGGATTCAGAGCAGCTGAAATAATTCCTGAGAACTTTAAAATGGCCTCATCGCCAGGTGATGAAGGGTCATCACAAGTTGTGCAGCCGATCAGAGAAAACAGGACACGCAATACCACACAAAAAGAAAAACAAAACATAATGCGATTTGCTATCCGAAAAAATGATGTAAAAAATGAGGCAAATTAAGATCACAGTCCCCATCGAAGAAACAGAACAATGAGGATCAAGCCCTCTAGAACATAAGGACATGAACCTACAATCAGATAATTGGAGCAGGCTGGCAAGCGCTCTGGCTACGAACAAATCGAGTTAATGCCCAAAGCAGCCAAAAAATAAGGAGCTAAGAGTTGGGTCCTGGAACACAAGAGGCTTTCTCCATTTATTTCAAGACCAATCCATGGAAATTTTGGAAGTGGAAATACTTTGCTTACAGGAAACCTGGCTTTCTATGCAACCAATCGTTGATGAGTATGAAATAGCCATGAACCCAGCAATTAGACATCAAAAGGGGACACTGATGTCTGGTTTGCTAACTTTAGTACATCGAAGATGCGGATACCGGATCACAGAGTCCTGCAATAAGTCACCATATATCCAGGTAATAATATTAGACCCGGTGGAAAAGGAGAATGGTCTTGATCAGAGACTATATATAATAAATATCTATTGGCAACCTAAAGCAACTGGGATCTGGACCTTTGCAGATCTGTTGTGGGAAGTTATTGATGAAATAATGTCAGCAGTGGAAATGCCTAAAATCATTGTGTGTGGGGACTGGAATTTGGACCTTGTAGCATTATTGGATGCAAACACTGGCTCCAAAAGGGTGGAAAAACGTTCTGTGAAAGCAAAAATCGCAACTTACATACAAGAGGAACTGAATATGAGAGAATTTCAGAGATTGAACGGATTTACACCAGGAGATATACCTCCAAACCCAACTTGGAGAAGGAACAACCAAAGCTCTGTGCTAGATTATGTCTTTGTCTCCAGTCGGTTAGCTGAAAAGATATCATATCTGAAGGTCCGTGAAATGTTACATAGAGATCATGATCTGGTAAACATAGGGATAAGAAAACAGCTGTGTGGCAAAGAAAAAGACACATTTGACCACAGGCTTGAAATTGACCATAGCCGTAATCGCCTCAGACTTAACATCTCTAAGATAAATGAACTGATAAGAGAAGTTGAATATGATAGAGACATGAACTATTTACCATACCTGGAGCAATATAGAGAGGTAAAGACCTTTAATGGGAAACCTAACTTCAGACCTCAACATAAATTTGACCCAGAAATTATGAGGAAAAAACGTGAATTGCAGCAGAATAGATGTCTTCTGAAAAGCTTTGCAACTGAAAATAATCGAAGTGAGGTGCTCAAACTCAAGAGGTCTTATAATAACTGGATAAAAAGCCACAGAAGGCTAATGCTCCAGAAAGACGCAGAGATAATGCAACAATATATATCGAAGAAAACAACAAGAGACTTTTGGGCACTAATAAATAACACCTTAGCACATCAGCAGGCCCTAAAAAGTAATATGATTAGTGAAGTCCAATGGATTCAACACTATACTGAATTATTCAAGAACCAGGACCGAACAAACCAAGTTTTATTCGATCAGGATTTACCATGGAACATAAGCATCAACAGGCCAGATATACTAGATAACATTAAAAGCCTAAGTTCTTCGAGGGCCTGTGGACCCGATGGCTTAACAAATTATATGCTAAAACAACATCCGGAAGAGTGGGCCACCTTTTGCGAATCGGTCTTTAACATTGCTATCAGAAAAAACAAATACCGACATAATGGAAGAGTGCTATAACCATTCCGATTTTTAAAAAGGGTATCGGATTTGACCCAAAGAACTATAGACCAATTGCACTCCTTGATGTCGTGGGCAAGATCTTTGTAACACAGCAACAGCAACAGCTAACATCATGGATTAAAAACTCAGGAGCATTCGACATAAGACAATCAGGATTCATCAAAGGTGTCGGATGCAATCTGAATCTATTCATGATTAACTCATTGAAAATGGAAGCAATAAAAAAGAACAAAAACATCTTTGCAGCATTTGTAGATCTTGCACATGCTTTCGACTCGCAATGGATCGCAATCTGTTATGGAAAAAATTGATAGATAAAAACTGTCCAGAAGGCATCATTCGTGCAATAAAGCAATTATACACGGACACCAACATGAGAATTCGTCTTGATGGAAAGGGCTCTCTCTCTCGAGAGAGAGAGCAATGAGCACAGAACGTGGGCTGAAACAGGGCTGTCCGTTGGGTGCAGTCCTTTTCAACTTCTTCATTGCAGATGTGGGAGCCTCCTTCGATGACATAAAATCGTTCTCGCCAAAAATTAATAACATCAAAATTGAGTGGATGCTATATGCAGACGATATTGTTCTTATAGATTTAACGGAGATTGGTATACAGCGGAAACTAGCAGCTCTGCATTCTTACATCAAAGAGAATGGTTTGATCATTAACAGCACGAAAACTGAGATGATGGAACTAAAGAATCTGCATGGCCAAAAGAGAGTTCGGAAGGTGAACTTTCAATGGAAAATAGGATCTGACACTCTAAAAAGAGTTAGCCAAATAAGATATCTTGGAGCCATAATAAGTGCTAACATTAATGATGAACCAATGGCAAGAGCTGTTAAGGCAAAAAGTAAACAACTTAAGGCCCAGGGCCTGTTAATTAACAAGAAATACGGGAAATTTAGCCGAAAGCCGGTGATAGACTTCTACAAGCTCAAAGCTGTACCAGCACTAATACATGGGGCTGAGACTGCTTTTGGTTGTACATACAAGGTGTGGGAAACTTGCGAACACCTGTTCTGGACAAAAGTCCTACACCTTGCAAATGGAGTCCCGAAGGCTTGTATACGATATGAACTGGGTTTAACATCGATTACAGCGAAAATCATATGGAACTCATTATCATTATATGGAAAAATAATGGATCCTAATTCCGTGCCGCAATTCCAAATACTAAAAATACAGTCAATCACGGATGATCAATCAATCCAAAACCTCTGGGTAAAGAACTGTAAGATCGTTCTTGAAATCCTAAATACATCTGAAGAAACCTTGTGGTGCAATCCCAATAAGGTCAAGACAAAACTTTGGAAATGGGATTGGATAGAAACATGTCATCAGAGGTCTCTACATAAGTGTATGGAATTGCTACCGACTGAAGCCAAAGCATATAACAACCTTGCAAGTTATATAACAAAGTTCTCAGATAATACGTTTTGTGATGTCTTTTTAAGATTTAGGCTGAACCAATTCTAAACAAAGGAAATATTGAGACAAAGGAACAAAACATCAGCAAATGACCTAACCTGCAGGCTTTGCAAAAACCCAATAGAGTCTTTAAAACACCTTGTGGCATTTTGCCCAGCTTTACACAACAAAAGGTCATTAACCTTTGGGAAAGAAATTGAAAAAAGAGCGTCCTGGGGATGTGAAGAATTGTGGACAGCACTATTTGAAGGATCAAATAATAAACTGACGTATGGTCTGATTTATTTTTTGGGTCACGTGAGAAATGCTCTACAACTGGCAAACATTGAACCCGAGTAATGTGATGAAATAGTGCTCCCTCTTGTTTCTCCCTAGTGATGAATGTCCGTGATTACTTGCATGATTAATGTATCGTTCTCCATGAAAATCAAAAGCTAAGAAAAATGTACGAAGTTAGATTGGAATTTGATGAACTGAGTTGGAATGAAGCTGTTGTGATTGTTTATGTTCTTTTTTAAAAAGTTTGTAATAAACTGAAAAAAATAAAATACTATTTTTCTAATAGACCTCTGACGTCTTCTTGTTTTTCCCATGCCTTCTAAACAAGAGCTTCATTCTTTCACACGATTTGTATACAATGTCAGCTAGCTCACCCCAGTCTGATTTGGCCTGGGCTTCTTGGCTCATCCAGCTTCGCCTTTCTGAGATTCGCCTTTAATTCACTTGTTTTCTAACTGCGACATACTGGAAAAGAGGCCTCCTTCTTTTGCTCAGCTCTGCTATTGTACGTGGTGGAAACATCCATTCTTTACTGACTCCAATATATATGTACATGTTGGCGCATGCTGCAATCTATTCACTATAAAGCTAGCGGATCTATGTCATCACTGCGACGGCCGAAAATGCTGACTTTTTCTTTTTTTAACCCTTTACACCACATATATATGCGGGGGGAGAACCCCAGCAACCCCCACCATATTAATATAATACCCTAAACCCCCCCCCCACATATATATATGGTGTAAGGGAGGGGTTAAAAAGAAAAAGAAAAGTTGGCATTTTCGGCCGTCGCTGTTCCCAGGTCGACATTTTTGTACGATTCCAAACTAGCCTCAACAATACTTTGTCTGCTTGCGTTTCTTTGCATGTATACGAGTAAAACAGCTTGATATCTTCATCTATTTAGTAGCATAAGCTTCTTCATCTTGATCCCAAAATGACTCTTATCTTCGATACTTTCTTGATGCCTTATAGAATGTCTGCATTCTCTAGTCTCTGCATCTCTTCTATGTACGTCAGTTCTGCTCTGCATGACGTCACCATTCTTCTTTGTCATTCAACCGTCCTGTTTCTTGCGGAATTTAATTGAAACGACCATCGTACTGTCTCGTATGCAGGTATGGCTTTCTCAATAGGAACCTTGTTTCCCAGATTCTCCTGGGTATCAGTATTTTCACTGGTACCGCACGTGTCTCACACTCTGGCTCCCAACATATAGGCACTATGGGCGAGGTGATTGAGGTGGGGGTACTTAGCTCCTTCTCTACACTCCCCCCTCTGGGCGATTCATCAACCACTCTCCCATCATTCTTCACATCCAAACATCCTGGTCTGAAGAAGTGCCTCTTAGGGACACATATTTTTATGACTCCCTTCAGGCATCCGACTGATTTCACATGCTGATCCTTGTTCCAATTCATGAGCATGCACTGTCCACTTGGACTGCAATAGACCCATCTTCCCACATACTTCTGGTCCTTTGGATACAGGAACTTTGTTCCCTCAGGTGCATGGATGCCGCTGATAAGTCGACTAGTAGAAGTAGGGCGGATTTACCCTTATCTTTTAGGATTTGGATCTGTGTCTTTAAGTCAATGAGTGCGGCTTCGGTGCTGTGTCTGGGTCTGAATCCTGACTGTCTTAATCCTAGTAGATTTTTGATTCTAGATACTGCTGTATCTGGATGTATGGTGCACGGTCTAGTATTTTTAACAGGAAAGGGACCGTGGTAATCGGTCTATAGTTGGAGGGGTTGTTAGGAACTAGAGAAGGTTTTTTCAATAATGGAAGCACCCATGCATCCTTCAGATTGGTGGGTGCTGTACTAGAGTCAAATGATGCATTAATGAATGACGTGATGAAGGGTGCTGTATCCTTCACAGTTGGTATTGTTTAATTCTCAATACTCGGGGCTTCATCTGAAGCTGGGTCTCATACATCACCCAAAGCAGCGGCCTCCAGTGCAGATGTTACACCCACTGCGATTACCTCAGGTAGATCTTCCAAGCTTCTACTATAACGGGAAGTATTGATAGGGGATGGAAGGGCCATCAAATTGACACCGGGATGAGACAAGCGATCAGCACTTTGTAGTTCAGTCGCTACCCCGTCAACTTTGGAGTCTAATAGGCCAAGCATATAGCTTTAGGCCTCAACATTTTTATCCAATACTTCAGAAATGTGTATAAGACTATGAAGGCCTCTGGTAATAGCACTTAAGGCTATTTCCCAGGCAACAGTGGGGTGGGTTTGAAATCCAAGGGAGGGTCTCGCCGTGGGTTTATTAAACGACATTTGCGGTGAGGCGGTGGTGTCGGTGAAGATTCTACTGACTCTGGGGACGGTATTGGGGACTGCAATGAAGTTGGGGGAGGGCTCCTTGATTTGGTTATTATGTGGGCCACTGATAGAGCCAGAGTCTTCTCAGATGATTGACGCATGGGCGAGTTTGGTAGCGGTGAAGCAGGCTTCTTCCAGGTTGGATCCGGTAATCGAGCAGGAGTAGCTATGGGGATCTGCGCTATTAAGCCTGTTCCTATCAAATTCGTAGCCGCCTGAGCATATGAAATTGGGTGGTTCATAATCGGGTGATCCGACAATCGCGCCACAGGATAAGTTGTGGGCAGTTGAGGCAGAGTTTTAGTCTCGGTTTCATTTGGATTCTCGAGGGAGTCGCAGGTATGCGCGCTGTCATTTGGGGCAACTAGAGATGGCTGTGCATCCGCCGGTAAGGCTTGCAGAAATTGCGAGGGCTTGCAATCTCCGTGATCCTCATTGTGAATACTGGGGGCATGCGCGGGGGCCGAGACCGCTGGTTTTTGGGTCGAGATTGCCCAAAGCACTTGTTTGTCCAAGGAGAAGGATTTCGAGCCTTTTATTAGCTCCGTTTTACATCTCTGGGCGGGCGCTCCGTGGGAGTCCTTGGGCTCCGATGATACAGATGAAGAGAGGGGGGGGCAAAACAGCATTCTTTAGAAAACCCGCACAATCAGGCATTGCTGTTTTAAGCGTGTACCCGGCCATGGGAGAGAAAGCCAGGTTAGCACAAGGAGCGGGAGGCCTCCGAGGGCTGGCAGCTGCGCAGCTAACAAGCTAACAGCACTCACGTGCACGCCACGTTGCGCGCGCGCATGCGCGGTGCACGCGACACTCACTTTAAGAAGGTTCGAGGTGAGCGGGAGTGTGGCCTCACGCCGGAGCCTGCACTAATGGTGTGGCTTGAGTAGAGCGTTTGTATGAGTCCATCCAGGCGGACATCGTCCGCTGTTAAAGGTGAAGTGCTCTTTCTCCAGAGCAGAGTCAAAAAGTGTCAAAGCGGCACTTGTGGGAGAGTGAGCAG
Source organism: Ambystoma mexicanum (assembly GCF_040938575.1). Lineage (NCBI taxonomy): Eukaryota > Metazoa > Chordata > Amphibia > Caudata > Ambystomatidae > Ambystoma > Ambystoma mexicanum. The sequence continues at coordinate 770,590,820 of NC_090938.1, read as the reverse complement.
CGCCACGAAGCAGTCAGGCAGAGGGTGCTCACAGCACTCAGCGTGCACTCCACGATGCGCATGATAAATGAGTGCCCGAGTGTTGCACTCAACCACGTACTTCACAACCTTTCAACCTCTCGTCTCGATAATTCTGCATAAATGGGAAAAGGGGGACTGTCACGGTGCAAAGAATTGACAACATGATGAAGCTCCTGCAAAGCGCATGCACTGATGTGATGTATTTATTTTATTGGTTATTTATAAGGCGCACTAGACATCACACAAGGTGTTTCCAGATTGCCACGTGACACTCTGTCACGCAGCGTCAATTGGTAATGATTGCAATTCAAAAAGATTAAAAACAAATGCCTCCATTTACCACTCAACATAATATCCGTGTCACAGCTGTGATGGCCACTCTCTAACCACACGTGACTCAATAGAATATCTCAACAATGAGGAACAATGGATACAAACTACAGAACACAAAAATAATCCAAGTTCTCACCCAATTTCCTGGGTGGCAACGCCATTGAGATCTTTCAAAAAGCAGTGACCTCCGACCTCCATGACCCGGAAGACTGAGTCAGGACTCAAAGGCGTCTTTCCGGCATAATCTGAAGAGGAATTAAATAATAACTTTAGAAGAACTCAACACCAGCTTCCTTCATGGAACTATGAGAACCTCGAGGACACGGCGCTGGTTTAGACGCGGGTTCTTATGTGCATGTCAGGCCCAACACGGATATTATTAGGCTCGTGCGCCCTCGCGTGGTAGAAGGCGGTATTTCATAAATCTTAATGATTATTTATGACACAGTGAGTAGAGGGACGTCACTATTTTCTTAGAAAGTATAGTGGAGTACTAGGGTTACTCACTGCAATTGTTCATATGGAAATAGGCTCACTACTTAGTAAGATGGATGGCCCTTCGGCGGATGTTTCCATCTCCTTGTGGCTCCTTTCTTTGGTTTCTCAGGTTCTGTCCCCAGCATTGCCTTGATCATTTTTATGAAGTGAACTAATTCATGTTTTGGTTTTCCTCTCTCTCTTCCTCTCTCTCTCCCTTTCTCTCTCTCTTTCTCTCTCTCTCTCTCTCTCTCTCTCCCTCTCTCCCACTCTCTCCTGATCCACAAACTTGCAATTGTGTTACATTTTTTTGGGGCTTATTGTTATAAATATTGTGTTGTTTACGATCTGACATTTACAATCTGACATTTTAATTGCATGTATGCACATTGGCTGCTCTGTTCGTTTGTGGTCACATGTTTGGGGTGACATAACTTTACTTATCTCAAGTATTATACAGCCTTGAAAAAGACCCACGTAGGGTCGAAACACGTGTTGGCTGTCTTTTTCGGGAACTGGCATAGTGTCTCTTAAGATGTATTATTACTTTTGAAATGTCTGGTAAAGTCCTAAAACGCTATTAAATAATTGTTTCAAGTTGGAGTCCCCCATTCAGAATGTGCTTGTTTCCTGTCACCTATCACCATGCGCGTGAGTGTCTAGGCTCATTGCGTCTCTTGGGTCACCTTATTGAAGGGGGGGGCATACAATCTCCCTACCTAGACACACGCTGCACGCGTTGACATGCCAGATACACTCATGACAGTTCCCCAGCACAGTCGATTCCCAGTTCTTATGGCCAGGCCTTCCTCAGTGCCCTGAGTCCTAGTCACAGTCCTTTCATAGTTGCTCTCCACCGAATTACCACCAAACCCGATTATTGTTACTGCCACTTAAACCCATGGGATCGCAAGTGGTGGTAAAGCAGTGTTAATCCCCATTTTCAGAGTTCACAGGACTCCATGGGGATTTCAGAGGCGTTACCGCCGGCGGTAATTCTGCTGATTTTGCTGATTTTTGGCAGTAAGGTGGAGGATGTATCTCCATCTTGTGCTGGAGGTAAAACCTCCACCTTACTGGCAAGCGCGTAAAACAGCAGTGACGCAATTACCGCCGCACTACGTGCACCAGCGTACATCGGTGACGCCATTACCGCTGCACTACGCACACCACCGTACTCGTAATGACGCCCTCGGCCCTCCTATGTATGGGGGAAGCTAAACATGAGCACTTGCATACCCTGGTGCATCGCACAGCAGCATCACTCATGTCCACCCTCAGGCAAGCATTGCAAGACCCCATTAGGGATCTGGAAGAATGTCTTTGCTATATTGCGGGCATCCGCTTTTCCAGATCAGCAAATATGCCAAGTGATTTCATAGGCATCAGACCTCTGAGCTTTTTGCTGGGCACAGCAACATACTCTTTCCCAGGTTCCAGAGCAGAACCAGTATCTTACACCCTTAGGGGAGATCAGAGCTACATGTATGTAGCTACTCCCAGCCCTAAGCCAGCTGGCAGCTGCTGTGCCCACTTAAGAAAGAAAAAACCAGCGCGTGCATTAGAATAATGCAGCAATGCCAGGTGACCCTTGTACAGCAACTTGTCCAGGGTCACTGGGGATGACGCTTCTCCTTGACTCTGTTTGGGGGGGATCACAAAGAAAGGTTATGAGGTGAGGACCAGGGTGGGGCTCCTAAAATGCCCCCCTGTCTCACTCGCTGCTTGCTCCAAGAACACTTAGAAAGGAGCCAGCCGGGCGGTCCTGGCACCAGAATGGCTGAACCCTGGCGGAGTGCTATAGAATGGAAACATTTCTTATACATGTATGGGGTGGTACCAGCCTCCCCTACCGCCTAAAGCCACCCATGTAAACCTATGTCTTTCTTAGGACCTTCCTGTGTGCCTCCTCCGGGCGATGGGTTTGGGTGTGAGGGTGTGTGCGTAGCCCCTCTCCACAGGGAAATAGATGAGGCACCACAGTGAGGCGTTTTCAGAGCATCAGGGGCAGCTGCAAAGCAGGACTGAGGCGCCTCAAACAAGGTTTTTTTGAGGCAATGCTCAAAAAACAGGTGTGCTCCGCAACAGAATTGAGGTACATTGCTACAGCAGCAGAAGGGTGGGTGTGCAGCTGGTCAGGATGTGGGTGCACTGTGGACCCCACATTAGAATAGTATGCTTGTCATTTGCAGTGCTGCGTGTCAGGATTGAGGTACATTGCTAGAGCTGTGTGACAAAGCCGGTAGGTACAGCAACAGAAAGGCGGGTGTGCAGCTGGTCAGGATGTGGGTGCACTGTGGCCCCCACATTAGACTAGTATGTTTGTCATTTGCAGTGCTCCGTGTCAGGATTGAGGTACATTTCTAGAGCTGTGTGACTAAGCCGGTAGGTACAGCAACAGAAGGGCGGGTGTGCAGCTGGTCAGGATGTGGGTGCACTGTGGACCCCACATTAGAATAGTATGCTTGTCATTTGCAGTGCTGCGTGTCAGGATTGAGGTACATTGCTAGAGCTGTGTGACAAAACCGGTAGGTACAGCAACAGAAGGGCGGGTGTGCAGCTGGTCAGGATGTGGGTGCACTGTGGCCCCCACATTAGACTAGTATGTTTGTCATTTGCAGTGCTCCGTGTCAAGATTGAGGTACATTGCTAGATCTGTGTGACAAAGCCAGTAGGTACAGCAACAGAAGGGTGGGTGTGCAGCTGGCCAGGATGTGGGTGCACTGTGGACCCCACATTAGAATAGTATGCTTGTCATTTGCAGTGCTGCGTGTCAGGATTGAGGTACATTTCTAGAGCTGTGTGACTAAGCCGGTAGGTACAGCAACAGAAGGGTGGTTGTGCAGCTGGTGAGGATGTGGGTGCACTATGGACCCCCCATTAGAATAGTATGCTTGTCATGTGCAGTGCTGCGTGTCAGGACTGAGGTGCACTGGCCGAGAGCAGTGTTTGGCACTGAGTGCTTGAATAGCAGGAGTGCTGCACTCCAGCAATGGCACACCCTGTGCAGTAGTGGTGTGAGTGCTGCAGGCCAGATTGAGAAGCATTGGCAGAGCTGTGTGTGGGGTAATGTCAGTGGGGGCAGTGGCTCGGGTCCGAGAGAAAGCAGCTCAGCTGGTTGTGGGTTGCTCTCCTGCAAACACAGCATGACGTTGCTTCTGCAGAGATGTACCAGGCTCCCGGCCATGCTGTAACACACTGACCGATCCGTGCAGGCCTTCAGCTGCTGCAGGGCAATGTTGGGGTGAGTAGTGGTGCGGGGTTCACATGGGGTGCATTGCTTGGGCTGCTTTCCCTCATCCCCGAAATAACCCAAGCGGCAGCCAGCAAGATTAGGGTGCATGGCCAGATGCCCTTGCAAAGCAACAGGCAGCACTTGCAAGAAATGGGGTACACCTCCAACACACAGCCCTGATGGGCAGCGAGCAGGAGCTGATACAAGGCATGCACACGTCACTTGCACACCAAATACCAAACTCACTTTTGCATCCATTAAATATGACTCATGCTGCCTAAACACGTCTCTAAAGCTTTACTGATGCGACTTTTCCTAAAAGTCCACAGGCACGGATGTCACATCTCCTACGTATGTTTCTACGGTACCATTTGGGCTGGGGAGACACAGCAGCTTGTGTTAGCAGCTGGCGCCGAGCCAATCAGGCACTTCCGGGGTACATGTACTGCTGGACTGGCACCCCGGGAGCAGCTGGCACCGAGCCAATCAGGCACTTCCGGGGTACATGTAGTGCTGGACTGGCACCCCGGGAGCAGCTGGCGCCGAGCCAATCGGGTAATTCCGGGGTACATATAGTGCTGGACTGCCGCCCCGGGAGCGTTCCCAGTGGGCCTCTGCACCAGGGATCTAATTCTGATGTTGTGTGAGGCCCCACCTTATGTGCTGGTGGTCCCCACATACCCCCCCTTCCCCTTTACTACTACCCCTACCTCAAAGTCCTCCCCACCCCCTTTTGCCCAATGACCCACAGCTACGTATACATAATTCAAAGTGATTTGAAGTAATTACCACAAAGAAAATGATCAGGAAGTAATTTACTTTGTGGGAACAACTGAATGCCGTCTACGTGCGCCAATAACAGACTCTTTGGTCCTTTCTCTCCCTTCCCTGATCTTACTACTCCCTCTATTCTACTCTCACTCTCTCCCTTCCCTGATCTTACTACTCCCTCTATTCTACTCTCACTCTCTCCCTTACCTGATCTTACTTACTACTCCCTCTATTCTACTCTCACTCTCTCCCTTACCTGATCTTACTACTCCCTCTATTCTACTCTCACTCTCTCCCTTCCCTGATCTTACTACTCCCTCTATTCTACTCTCACTCTCTCCCTTACCTGATCTTAATACTCCCTCTATTCTACTCTCACTCTCTCCCTTTTCCTGTCATTTCTCACTCCCTCCAGTCATGTACCCCATTCTCGCTCCTTCTGTCCCTCGATGGTTGCACTCTCCACTCACCCTTTTCCTTACCTCTTGGGCTGGACGGCACCTTTTGGGGTGGGACCAAGCCTGATTTGCATATGATTTCCCCTTTTGTAATGGCCTCGCAGGCAAAGAACGATGGTCTGGAGGGTTGGTGAGGTTCTCTTCAGTGTGGAGGACCAGCTTGGTGAGGTTCTCTTGACTGTGGAGGACCAGCTTGGTGAGGTTCTCTTGACTGTGGAGGACCACCTTGGTGTGGTTCTCTTGACTGTCGAGGACCAGCTTGGTGAGGTTCTCTTGACTGGGGAGGACCACCTTGGTGTGGTTCTCTTGACTGTGGAGGGCCAACTTGGTGAGGTTCTCTTCAGTGTGGATGACCAGCTTGGTGAGGTTCTCTTGACTGTCGAGGACCAGCTTGGTGAGGTTGTTTTCACTGTGGAGGTCCAGCTTGGTGAGGTTCTCTTTGCTGTGGAGGACCAGCTTGGTCACAGTTCTCTTTTTCAGGATTGTGAGCAGTAAACCAAGCTGTAGACACATTATGCCTTGCTTTTACACTTTGTGTTACTGCTCCTCCAACTATAAAATGGCTTCCAGAATCTCTGGGGAATTTCTAATCACAATTATCGTAAACTACCTCTATAGTGGACAATTACTTTTATAATACAATATCCTAGCTGAGACAGTGAAATTATTACCATGACACCATCTGTATTAACACTAAAATATTATTATCACGTACCATCACAATTTAGACAATAATTTCAGTATATCCCAAACCACTGCCATGAATAATGTGTGCTCTACATGGTGATTGTGGAACCAGTAGAAACCGAATTCCTGAATTCCCTTTGGCAACGTCCCACCTGAACATGTCAGGGAAAGGAACTGAAGCTTTGCCCCCCTCTCTCCCCCTCTTACTTCCTCTTTCTCTTTTGAATATGCCACTATGCACCTCCTCCCTCCTACTGCACTCACACTATGCACCGCCTCCCTCCTACTGCGCTCACACTATGCACCTCCTCCCTCCTACTGCGCTCACACTATGCACCTCCTCCCTCCTACTGCGCTCACACTATGCACCTCCTCCCTCCTACTGCACTCACACTATGCATCTCCTCCCTCCTACTGCGCTCACACTATGCACCTCCTCCCTCCTACTGCACTCACACTATGCACCGTCTCCCTCATACTGCGCTCACAATATGCACCGCCTCCCTCCCACTGCGCTCACACGATGCACCTCCTCCCTCCTACACGCTCACACTAAGCACCTCCTCCCTCCTACTGCGCTCACACTACGCATCTCCTCCCTCCTACTGCACTCACACTATGCACCTCCTCCCTCCTACTGCGCTCACACTATGCATCTCCTCCCTCCTACTGCGCTCACACTATGCACCTCCTACGGCACTCACACTATGCACCTCCTCCCTCCTACTGCGCTCACACTATGCACCTCCTCCCTCCTACTGCACTCACACTATGCACCTCCTCCCTCCTTCTGTGCTCACACTATGCACCTCCTCCCTCCTACTGCACTCACACTATGCACTGCCTCCCTCCTACTGTGCTCACACTATGCACCTCCTCCCTCCTACTTCGCTCACTGCTCTGTGTGAGGCGTCAGCAATGAGAGCCAGACACAAAGTATTCATTTTCTCAAGTGAAGACATTTATTTAAAAGTAACAATAGGTTGGGAAAATGTCTAACTGGCCCTATTCTAAGAGGAATTTCCCTACCCAATAATCAAAACTTAAGATCAGTCTGCGTCAGGAAGTCAGTAACTGAAAAGACGTCCTTGTTTCCAAACGTCCTATCCTGACCCTCACACTAAAACAAAACAACAAAGGCGTGCAAGGACATGGCTCTTTCTTGATATTAGCAAAAGGTGTTCAAAGCCAAAATGTGATAATGACTCCAACAAAAATATTCTCCAAGGTAAAGCCCCTTGGATCCAGAAGGTGGTTCCCTTCCCCTGGTTTCTCACATAGAATGGCAAATGTTCCACTTTAATTAATAGTTCCTTTGTGTCTTCCTTGGACTTGTACATTTCTTGTGTAACCCACAAGTTTTGCAACAGACTTTCTGTATGATTTTCCTTTCTTCTACGGGTTGCCTTCCAGGATTTCTTTAACTCTGCAGATTACCTGGTGTACTCCCCTACCAGGAATCTTCATATACTTCCAAACTTATGTATTTGGAAAAGTTCACAAGGTGAGGTTTTGCCTTTCTCCCCCCCCCTCTTTTTACTTCTCTCTGACTTTGCTTCCTAACTGCGTGGTGTACTCTCCTGCCAGGACTTTCCTTAAATGATTCACAGTTCCTTGGATATTTCAGAAATGGCATATACCGTGAGGTATTTGGTATATCTGCCTAAGGCAGCACTTGCTCAAACATCTCCCCCAAAATGAAATCTCATGCGTCGCTGCTGCTTTGGGGTTTGTCTTTGTACTATGTCTTGTCCGCATTCAAACACTCTTCTCATTGGATGTTGAAATAACACTGTCTTTGCTGCATTTAAACATTCTTCTTATGCTCTCTTCATATTATCAAACACTAGCTCCCATGCGTGTCGGAATGCCACGGGTCCGCATCTGCTTTGGGCAGGCTCACCAGTCTCTCCCAGCATCTCTGTCTCTTCCATCGCCAGGGTGGAATGGCGGCTTCATTCGCTTTCCACTTGGGAGTCAGCGTAGGTTTCCCCAGCGTTCTGTGCGGCTCCGCGATCACACGCTGGCTTCCTCTCTCAGCCTGGATTGACAAACGCTGCTTCCACGAGTGGCACGACAACCAGGAGCTTCTTTACAGCTCCCTGTGTCTCCACAGCTTTTCCTGCTCATCTGCCGCGTCCTTCCTTCTGTCCCAGTAGTGTTTTCTGTGGGTCTGGCGCACGCAAGCCTCCGCCTGGAGTTTACTGTCTTCTCCTGCACTGCTCCCGCTGTTAGTGCAGTCACCATCTATAAAAGTCCTGCGCAGTATAGACTTTAAAAAACAACTAACCTGCAAGTTGTACTTCAAGAACCTGTCATTTCACACAAACTCTTTCTTCCTCCTCCTCATCCCAGTACCTGAGTGATTATGGGAGTTGGAGTCCATGGATGCCATTGGGCTTTTAACTCTCAATTGGCTTTTCGCAGGCTTTTTATAATAAGACATATTAGAAACAGAAGGTGATATTTGTGCATTGTGAGTGTTTGGGTTACAGGTTTAGGCCGGACTAGAATATTGTAAGGAAAAGGTTTCTTGATTTCCTTTACAAGGGGGATTTGTTGGATGACAAAATGCCATTAAGATGTTGGTTGTCAGAGGGTCTTCCTCAGGGAAAAGGGGGGGAACACTTTGGTTCATCCAATGAAGTCACAATATCTCCCCAGTAGTTGTGCCCTCTCATAAAGCCGCCCCAGGGACAGGATCAGGTAGCGGCTGCCGTCCCCTGGCCACATGGAAGGTCACCGCCGGGGAATCCGTGATGACTCCATTGGGTTCATCACATCTGGATCTCTATCGACCACCTGGCCCCATTAACTCTTTCTTCCCTGATCTGACCCTTCTCCTTGAGTCACTTCCTAGCGACACCCCCACTGTCATGCTGGGGGACTTTAGCCCCCCAAGCCCTCTGCAGCCACCTGCCTTGAGCTTAAATCCCTTCTATCTGACCACTCCATCTACCCCCTCCACAACCAGCCTATACATTATCTTGATCTTGTCTTTCTCTATAATTCACTCTCCTCCTCTGACCTCTCCATTGACCCCTCAGCCTCTAATCACTCCATTGTTCACTTTAATAGCTTGTTCCCTCAATATTCTACTCCTCATCTCCCCTATTCAATGACTAAATAGAAATTAAGATAGGACTATCTGTCCCTTACCTTGATGATGTGAGGACCTCTCCCCTGTCTCTTCCCCTATTCATGCCTCTTACATTGACCGTGCTTTCACTGACTTTCACTATGCACTTATGCCTCCATTTGACCAACATTATGCTGCTTACACATTCACACGCTCCATCCCTGTCCTCAGCCTTGGATCAACTCTGAAATTGAGACCCTCAAAACAAACATGCACCATGACCTACGACGCTGGTGCAAATTAGGGACCTCTTCACTAATCCGAGCCTACAAACATTCCCTTGCTGCCCTAACCTTTGCACTGGACTCTGCCAAATCCTCTGACTTCACAAAACTAATCTCCTCCCTTCACAATCACGCCTGCAAACTTGCATCTACCTCCAATCTTTTCTAATCCCTCGCAAGCCAATATTCCTCGCCTTCTCCCTGTCTGCTGAGGACGTTGCTCACTAGCTTTCCTCTAAAATGTGTAATACTCTCACAGTCCACCTCTCTCCCTTCCCAGCCCTCTGTATGTCCACCACCTCTCCAATACCTCTTCTACGCTCGACTACTTCTCCCTTATTGAATTAGCACCAGTCCTTTGCAGTGCCAACCTATCTTGCTCTCTTATCGACCCCTTTGATCCCCAAATGGATATCAATTTCGTCTCACTCACTTGCCCTTATCTCTCCAAGCTCTTTATCCTCTCTCTCTCAGTTGGACTCTTCCCAGCCTCATTGAAATCTGCAACTATCTTAACCTTATTGAAGAAAACCCCTGCTGACCCAAACATCCCAGCTAACTATTGCCCAGTTTCTCTTCTTCCCCATTATTGAAAAGCCCTTGAGTGGGTGGCCTTCAACCGGATCATTAAGTACCTACAGGATAATGACCTTAGAGATCCATTTCAAAATGGCTTCCGCAGTAAACACTCCAACGAGACTGCACTCATTTATATTGCCAACCTTCTCTCTAATGCTTAACACTTCAAACTCTCTTTCATACTCATTCTTTTGGACCATTCTGCTGCTTTTGACACAGTCGAAAATTCTTCTCTCCTCATTCTGCAGGATCTTTGATTTTGCAAATCTGCTCTTGCCTGATTTCACTTCTACCTTGATGGTTGATCCTTTGAAATCTCTTGGATCTGGCAAACCTTGGACAGAACTCCTCTCCCTGTCGGTGTCCCCAAGATCAGTCCTTGGACCTCTGCTCTTCACCCTCTATACCTCTGCCCTAGGAAGGCTTATCTCATCCTTTTGCTTTCACTACACCTCTGCCCCAGGAAGGCGTATCTCATCCTTTTGCTTTCACTACACCTCTGCCCCAGGAAGGCTTATCTCATCCTTTTGCTTTCACTACACCTCTGCAACAGGAAGGCTTATCTCATCCTTTTGCTTTCACTACACCTCTGCCCCAGGAAGGCTTATCTCATCCTTTTGCTTTCACTACACCTCTGCCCGAGGAAGGCTTATCTCATCCTTTTGCTTTCACTACACCTCCGCCCCAGGAAGGCTTATCTCATCCTTTTGCTTTCACTACACCTCTGCCCCAGGAAGGCTTATCTCATCCTTTTCCTTTCACTACACCTCCGCCCCAGGAAGGCGTATCTCATCCTTTTGCTTTCACTACACCTCCGCCCCAGGAAGGCTTATCTCATACTTTTGCTTTCACTACACCTCTGCCCGAGGAAGGCTTATCTCATCCTTTTGCTTTCACTACACCTCCGCCCCAGGAAGGCTTATCTCATCCTTTTGCTTTCACTACACCTCTGCCCCAGGAAGGCTTATCTCATCCTTTTCCTTTCACTACACCTCCGCCCCAGGAAGGCGTATCTCATCCTTTTGCTTTCACTACACCTTTGTGCAAATGACACTTAAATAATGTTCTCCTTTTCGTCCTTCACCCCAGCCATCTCAGAACAAATTAAAAACGGTCTCCCTGCAATTTGTCACTGGATGGCTCTCCTCTGCCTCATGCTGAACTCTTCAACAATGGAAGTCATCTTTCTCCCAGCTCCCAATGCCATACTTACCCTCCCCTCTCCTGTCCCCTTCCCACCTGACCTTCCTGCTCTCTCATACAAGGCTCACCATCTTGGGGTCCTCTTTAACAGAGACCTACGACTGCAACAATTCATCACTACCACTGCTTCTGCTGCTCATATCTTAGAAAATATTTCCTTTTCTTACTAACCACTGTACACAAACTCTAATCCCCACTCTTGTGCTCAGTAAACTAGACTACTGCTCAAGCCTATTCCTTGGCCTTCCTCTTTACTCCTTCCTCTCTCTAGACAAAGTCCTCAATGTTGCTACCCACACTCTCTAGAACCTACTCAGATCCTCCCCCACTTGTTACATTATGTTGATTTCTACCGCGCACCACTACCACCCAGGGGTAGTCTCCAGGCGCTTGTGTGGCTCTGGAAGAATAAGGGGGATGGGGAGGTTAGTGAGGATAGGATGAGAGGATAGGTTCAGAGCCAGGAGGATCCGGCGTCTGTGAGTGTTGTTTTGCATGTGGGAGTTGGTGCGGAGGTCCCATGCGTTGTAAACCATATGGGTAATAATCAGTGTGTCGGGTGTGTGCTACTGTTTGTGTTGTTGCTAGTGTGTTGTGTTGGGTGGGTTGCAGTTGATTGCTCTGGTTAGTGTCCATAAGGGATCCAGGGTCGCGAGTGGGCGTCGCTGTAAGACTATGTGGTGTCTTGCATTGTTGACGATTTATGGACTATGTGGGGTGGTTCACTTTAGGTGTGCTTCCAGCATCTCAGAGATGGTGGGTGTGAACATACAATTGACTTGTGGTTTGTTTATGTGTAGTGTGGTTAGCCCAAAGTCTGGAGTAGTGGTGTTCGTTATGCCGGAGGAGCAGGAAGGGGAAGTGGGTTAGTAATTCTTTCGGTTTGTTGGAGCTTCTGGTGTGACTCTTTGGTTGCCGTCTGATTGTATCTACCCAGGTTCTTGGTTGTGGTTTATCAGCCCATCTCGCCTCCTCTCTAGTTGTTTATCTGTAATGTTCCTGCTGCGGGTGTCCCTTTGCGCTGTTGTTGTGTGTTGAATAACTAGGTTCCAAGTTGTTTCCTGATGGTGATGTGGTCTTCTGTGGTCCTAGTTTTTTGGGCATGTTGTTCCAGAGGTTAGCAATTAGACGTGAGAACGCCGTTTCTCCGAATTTACTTTTCTTTCGTAATGTTTTGCCTCTATTTGTAGGTCGTTGCTGGATCTTGGGTCCCTTCTTGGGACCTACCAGCAACATGCTGCTTGCCTCTGCATGCACATCTGCCCTCTTTTCAGATTCCTTCTCCGAGTCTACAAAGCTACCAATGGTCTTGCTCCTCAGTACCTGTCTGAATGTATCTCAGTTTACTCACCATCTCATTCCCTCTAATCCTATGATGCAGCCACCCTCACCATCCCATGCCCTCCTTGTGCCTCCTCCTGCTTCGGCTCTTTCTCCCTACTTGCCTCGCTCCATTGGGACCCACTGGCCACAACAATCAAAGCCCGCCAAACTGTGGATCTCTTCGAAGCTTGGATTAAAATTCATTTACTTGCTAAAGAGGGAGGTCCCCCTGCCCTCTCCTCCACCCCCCCCCCTTCCTGACCCCACCACTGCCTCTAGTGATGCATTTATGTACCGTGGCGGCCCCCGGCAGGTTGCAACAACAGTGAGGGGGTGATATTAGATTCCACCGGCTGGATATTAGGTCTCTACTATTTTAATGTTTTTTAAAATTGAACTTCTATTACAACTTATGACTCTCACTTGCTTTTAAAGATCGTATTGTGATTTAACTGTGCTGGGGGTGTGAGTGCCTTTGGGGATTCTCCTTTGTTCGGGAAAGGCATTCATTCTGCAGACTAGTCTGCTTTCTATTTTCTTTACCACTCCTCCGACGCGTCATCCCTGCCATGGCATTCATGTGTAGGGGAAGCCACCCACTCAGCGGACGGGAGCAGCGGACGGGCGCAGTGGGCATGGCTACAGCATGCCGAAGGCCTGCTTAAGGCAAGGCCATCTGAGCCTGTCCGGGCCACGGCAGTGCCGTGGGTTTGGCCTGTCTCAGAAAAGGGCAGGGGCAGCCCTCTATTAAGGGAAGAATCGCGTAATAGCACACAAGTGCTCTTCGATCGGGCTGCTCTGGTGACTTTGGCCCCTAAGGAGACGTGCTTCCCGACAGCGTTTCTAGGGTTCTCTCCCACAGAAACTGAGAGAGTAGAGACTGCTTTGAGATCAGATGAGCAAGTAAACAGTCCTAATGACAGTAACTTAGAAAGTATTAGTAATAAACATCCTTCTGCTCTTAGGGGCTTTTCAATGAATGCAAGATCTGCAGTAGCACACAGGGATGATATAGCTGCACTTTTTCAGGGGTCGTCTCCCGATTTACTCTGTATCACAGAGACCTGCTTTACTCATCAGCTGAGCCTGATATTGTGCAATGGCTCCCTTTGCATTATGCTATTCTTCATCTTGACCGAGCCCCCTCCCCCCAGGAATAGGTGGGGGCTTGGCTTTCATTCATTTAGCATCTCTAACCTTTCCGATACTTGCTGTGAGCCATAATCTTCCCTGTGAACTGTTGTTGACTCGGAGTCCGTGGTCACCCAATATATCAATGTATCTACTGGTGGTTTACAGGCCCCCCCCTCCCTATCGTTCGCCAATGGTGCTCTTGATTTCACACAACTGGTTGCTCATCTGGTCTTGACATACCCTGATGTGTTTATTATGGGAGATTTTAATGTTAGACCCAATAATACCACTGACATATATGCAAAAAATGTGATTAGCACTGGCTGATTTAGGACTATCTTTGTGTAATCATATAGCAATGCATCGAAAGGGAAATGTACTTAGTTTCATGTTTTCGTCTGAGAAAGATCAGGTGGCAGTATTTACTCCATTGCCGGTTCTTTGGTCCGAACATGTTGTTCTTCCCTATACCATTTTCTGTGCTACCCCTGCTGGCGGCACACCTAATATTTCCTGCCAACGGCGGCGTTGGAGGAAGGTATCTCCTGCCACTGTTGTTAAACATCTTGTGGGAAGCACTAGTGATTTTATTGCTAAAGAGAAGCAGGATCCTTGTGATGCTCTGGTGAGTGTGATGATAGAGGTGGCAAAGAGAAGCAGGATCCTTGTGATGCTCTGGTGATGTGATGCTAGAGGTGGCAAAGAGAAGCAGGATCCTTGTGATGCTCTGGTGATGTGATGCTAGAGGTGGCAAAGAGAAGCAGGATCCTTGTGATGCTCTGGTGAGTGTGATGCTAGAGGTGGCAAAGAGAAGCAGGATCCTTGTGATGCTCTGGTGAGTGCGATGATAGAGGTGGCAAATGCTCTTGCACCAATCAAAGCTAGTAAATCTCGAGCTAAGCCTTCAGCTCCCTGGTTCAATGGTGAGCTGAGGACCATGAAGCAACTATGCCTCCAATGGGAACGCATATGGAGAAGGGGATATGACTTGGGCTCTGAGCTTCTCTGTAAGCAGTCAGTGCTTCAGTATCAGGGAGCCGTCCAAGCCACTAAATCTCAACACTTTGCTGAGCGGATTATATCAGCTTCCTGCTCAGCACGAGAACTCTTCAAAGTAGCAAAAGGGCTCTCATCTGTATCCCCTTCTATTGATCCTCTGCGCTCACAAGCAGAGTGAGATCTCATTCATTCTTTTTTTGATGAAAAGATTCAGAGAATTTGTAATTCTGCTGCGGGTAATGAGACAGATGAACGTGAAGATAGGTTTTGGAAGTAGCCGAGAAACAAAATAGTTATTCCTGGGATGGATCAGTTTGACGTTGTTACAGATGATATGGGCAGGGCGGCCCTTCAGAGGTTGAAGTCGTCCTCACCGGCCGACTTGATTCCTCTCTGGGTGCTTCTAACCCTATCAGCTGAGGTCATCCCACATTTTACTGCAGCTTTGCAGTCTTCTGTTTCTCTGGGCTTTGTTCCCGAGGCTTTGAAACATGCTCTTGTTTCCCCTCTATTGAAAAAGCCTCCGCTAGATCCAGCCTTGGCCTCTAATTGTCGGCCAATTTCACTGTTACCATGTGTCATGAAACTTATGGAGGCCTTCTTACATCCATTTCAATCTGGCTTCTGCCCCATGAGGGGTGCGAAATCGTTAATGATTTCAGTCCTGGATGACTTGGCATGCCTCCAAGACCGCAGGGAGTTTGGAGTTTGATATTGCTCGACCTCTCCGCGGCCTTTGATACTATTGACCATGGTATTCTGCTGAAGGGCCTGGAGAGGATAGGAATTTCCACGGCACCACTTGCCTGGTTTACGTCTTTTCTTTAGAAGTGCACGCAAACAGTGTCGTTATTTCCTTTTCAATCCTCTCCAAGGTCCGTGACCTGTGGTGTCTCCCAGGGGTCTTCCCTGTCCCAGCTGCCTTTTAATTTATATCTATGTCCCTTGGCAGACTTAATTCAGGACAACAAGGAAAGGTTCTAGGCCTACGCCGACGATACACAGATACTCTTTCAGCTAGATTCTCCAGAAATAGATCCCCCATCTTGATTGGGGAATTGCCTTAAGCAGTGGGGGACTGGATGGCAAAGAACTAGTTGAAGTTGAACGGTGCAAAGACTGAGATTATGATAACAGGTGCTGCTGAATCGCAGGCAGCCTGGTCCATTGACGTTTGGCCAGACTCTCTTGGCCCTTGTCCGGCCACTATCAATTCTGTCAAAAGTCTTAGTGTTAAATTTCAGGGTTAAAACGGGTAGTGCAGTAGTTGGGGTGGGGTAAGAATCATAGTGAAACGTGGGGTTTCGGGGGACCCCCCAAATAAAAAAATTAAAAAATCTCTTTTTTTGTTATTTATTTTTTATTAACATTTTTTGTTATTTCCTATTTCGTTAATAACACATGGAACCAAAGCACTTACACCCTTAGGCTAATGTTACTTTTTGTAAGTCATCTGCTCTCTTATATACATTTTGTTTCTGTTTCTTTTGTTTTGTCCCTCGTATATGTCCTATTCTTTTTGACACCTTCATAAATTGGCTCTTTACTGGTTCTCATCTTAATGCTACTGAACAGCCACCGTTCATGGGAATGCTTTCACCATCTGAAAATGTGTTGCTGTAAGTCATTTCTGATCGAAATTGACATCCCTGTTTTTCAAATAAATAAAAAGAAAATAGAAATTTGCTTTTATGATATAAATCACAGAGCCCTGCTTGAATCTCAGAGACACATTCACAGTTTCTATGCGCGGCATCCTGCAGGCTCACATAGACATCAGATTAACAGAAACTATTTCCTGACTCTGCACCACGTGGCCATGCAGGATAAGCGAGCAGGGCGCGCCTCCCTATGCTGCTCGGTTTGTAGGCCAATAAAGTAAACAGAAACAAGCTACAGTTTCCATTGACATCTGTGCAGCAAGCCCACTCACTCAAGGGTCCCCATGCTCGGTTCCCTTCAAAGAAGAGTTGCTGAACATGCATGGGGAACCAGCGCCATGTTCACAATGTGTTTGTTGTTTCTTACCGTTAATGCACCCTCCCGTTGTTCATGAAACTGGTCACCAGAGAGCAGACACACCAAGGAGGTGGGCAGGAGAGTCCTGAATACTCAGGGTTTGGAATTCAAGATGGCAGTTTAGGCATATACCGATGTCTAGACTTTAAGTTCCCCATTTGACTCGGGTAATTCTTTAGCAACGCCCAATGACTAGGCTACAGCCATATACCCTGCCAGGCACAGACCACTGTGGGGAGCCCAACAGAGGTTACCCCGGGATATGAAAATCCAACTGCTCAGTAAAAGGCTGTGGATGCTTGGAGAAGGAGGTTGTGGGAGGCAGTTGGAGCAAGATGGCAAGCCTTCAAGGAGATGGTAGTGAGAATTTGGAAAAACATGAGTGGGAGAGAGGAGTAGGCCGGTGTAAAGACTGGAGGGGGGTTGTCTGTACTCCTGCTCTCTATATGGCAGAGTGGAGGCACAGAGCACCCCAGCCAAGATTCTCTATTGTTGGTAGCAATGGACGAGCAATAAAGGCTTAGCTCTCAGCAGGTGATGAGGGCTGGTTCTTAAGTACAGTGTAGCCCCCAAGCACCCACCAAAGGAATGTCCACACACTATGTTAGTCAAAACACAGTTCTTTATACAAATAAGATTCAAGTTATGTACTCAATCACAATAACACACTTTGTGCTCCAGTTAATCTTCAATGGCACATATATACAGTTTTCTATGTGGTACCACAATTATGCTTTGATTCCATTAAAATGCATTAACTGTACTCAGTTCAAATGTCATAAAAATCAGTAGCTAAAGTGAAGCAACCATAGACATAGGAGGAAAGCAGGTTGGTTAAAACAATAGGCAGAATACTGGCCCCGTTACCTAGACACAGTTCTGTGTGAGTATCCCCCCACCTGGGCAACCTGTAAATAAAGATATAATACAAGCCCAGCCCATACATTGTTCACATGAGTCTTATTTCCTTCTATAATAGTTCTACCACCCCAATGTACCTGGAATAGCAGAGTTCGACGTCGGGTCGTCAACGGATCCTTCTTGAGTGGCCCCCTTTAAGACAGGAGCCACGGATCGCCGATAGTCCTCGAAGAAGGCGACCTTGGTGTTGAGGCTGCAGCTTTCGGTCCTGGCAGTGCTCCTTGACGATCGGTCGGGGACGTCCTGCGAAGATGAGGTGTGCGGTGCACCTTGAAGACGATAGCTAGTTGCCACAAAGAGTCTATGAAGAACTTTGGCCCAGCAAGTGCGCCGAGTCGTCATCGTCTATGCAGTCTTTGGGTGGCGGGAAACCCACCAGCGGATGCTCCTTGGCGCGTCAGCAGCCTCGACTTTCTCCAGCGGGACAAAGCAGTCGAAGGTGCAAGCGAGAGCGTCCTTGAATTCACAGTGTCTTAATCAATGGAGCGTTGCAGCTCCGGTTGTCGTCGGCATGGTGCTGAGCAGTCCCTGCTTCTGGGCAACTCGCTTCGACGGGCCTCCAGCGGTTATAGCAAACCAGCGAACCCTGGTCGACGATGGTGGACGGCCGTCCAGTGCTTCTCCTCATTCTCCTCGGTGGTCCCAGTTTCCGGTTGACATTCTTTCGAAGGCTGGCATCCAGGGTGCTTTGGTGAAGGTTAGCAGTACACAATGGTACCTCATGGTTCAGGAAGAGGGCGCCTAACCAGGTCCTCTCTTGGATCAGTTCTTGAAGACACAGGTGCTTTCAGATTGTGATGAAGGTAACAGCAGTCAACCTTCTTCTTCCGGCTTGGCTTCGAGATTAAGCATCAGTTTCGACTTCAGCTTCCGAACGAATTCTAGCAGTGAGAGGCCCCCAGATATACTGTTCTGTCTCTCATTCACTCTGCTGGGTCACACTCAGGCAACCAATCACTCAGAAGGGCATTCAGGCAGCCAGGCAGCCAATCAGGCTCACAGTGCATTCAGGCCATTCTCCTCCCTCCAGACGCTCACAACAAGGAATGTGTATTGGGACAAGTACTCAGCCATTCAGCACTGCACACTGCATTCATACCGGTTTCAGGGAGGGCTGCCTCATTCATTGTATTACACACCAGAAAACAGACACCCATTAAATGAAGTGCATATTGGTCACACACTCCATTCACCCAGGTCCCACCGCAAGGGTGTGCCCACAACATACAGTCACTGGGAAGGCTCCAGCCAGTCTGGCTGTTACTTCCCCACAATACCATATATGGAACTTCCACCCAACAGCCAGTCAGGGGGAAGGGACAGAGAAGGGCTTCCCAGGATTTTGGGAAAACAAGGTAACAAGCAATAGAAAGCAAGAGGCCACAGGGGCCATCTTGTCCTTTATCTGGTTGAATTTGTATACCATTAGGTGGGTGGGTGGTGGCTGGAGGTGAAGGTTAGGAGGAAGCTGAAGGTGAACAGAGGGATGCAGTTGGAGGTGGACAGTGGGATGTGGTTGAAGTTGTATAACATTAGGTTTGAGGGTGGTGTTTGAGGGTGAAGGTTAGGAGGAAGCTGAAGGTGAACGGAGGGATGTAGTTGGAAGTGGACAGTGGGATGTGGTTGAAGTTGTATAACATTAGGTGGGTGGGTGGTGGCTGGAGGTGAGGGTTAGGAGGAAGCTGAAGGTGAACAGAGGGATGTAGTTGGGGTGGACAGTGGGATGTGGCTGAAGTTGTATAACATTAGGTGGGTGGGTGGTGGCTAGAGCTGAAGGTTAGGACAAAGCTGAAGGTGAACAGAGGGATGTAGTTGGGGGTGGACAGTGGGATGTGGTTGAAGTTGTATAACATTAGGTGGGTGGGTGGTGGCTGGAGGTGAAGGTTAGGAGGAAGCTGAAGGCGAACATAGGGATGTAGTTGGAGGTGAACAGTGGGATGTGGTTGAAGTTGTATAACATTAGGTGGGTGGGTGGTGGCTGGAGGTGAAGGTTAGGAGGAAGCTGAAGGTGAACAGAGGGATGCAGTTGGAGGTGTACAGTGGGATGTGGTTGAAGTTGTATAACATTAGGTTTGAGGGTGGTGTTTGAGGGTGAAGGTTAGGAGGAAGCTGAAGGTGAACGGAGGGATGTAGTTGGAAGTGGACAGTGGGATGTGGTTGAAGTTGTATAACATTAGGTGGGTGGGTGGTGGCTGGAGGTGAGGGTTAGGAGGAAGCTGAAGGTGAACAGAGGGATGTAGTTGGGGTGGACAGTGGGATGTGGCTGAAGTTGTATAACATTAGGTGGGTGGGTGGTGGCTAGAGCTGAAGGTTAGGACGAAGCTGAAGGTGAACAGAGGGATGTAGTTGGGGGTGGACAGTGGGATGTGGTTGAAGTTGTATAACATTAGGTGGGTGGGTGGTGGCTGGAGGTGAAGGTTAGGAGGAAGCTGAAGGCGAACATAGGGATGTAGTTGGAGGTGAACAGTGGGATGTGGTTGAAGTTGTATAACATTAGGTGGGTGGGTGGTGGCTGGAGGTGAAGGTTAGGAGGAAGCTGAAGGTGAACAGAGGGATGCAGTTGGAGGTGTACAGTGGGATGTGGTTGAAGTTGTATAACATTAGGTTTGAGGGTGGTGTTTGAGGGTGAAGGTTAGGAGGAAGCTGAAGGTGAACGGAGGGATGTAGTTGGAAGTGTACAGTGGGATGTGGTTGAAGTTGTATAACATTAGGTGGGTGGGTGGTGGCTGGAGGTGAGGGTTAGGAGGAAGCTGAAGGTGAACAGAGGGATGTAGTTGGGGTGGACAGTGGGATGTGGCTGAAGTTGTATAACATTAGGTGGGTGGGTGGTGGCTAGAGCTGAAGGTTAGGACGAAGCTGAAGGTGAACAGAGGGATGTAGTTGGGGGTGGACAGTGGGATGTGGTTGAAGTTGTATAACATTAGGTGGGTGGGTGGTGGCTGGAGGTGAAGGTTAGGAGGAAGCTGAAGGCGAACATAGGGATGTAGTTGGAGGTGAACAGTGGGATGTGGTTGAAGTTGTATAACATTAGGTGGGTGGGTGGTGGCTGGAGGTGAAGGTTAGGAGGAAGCTGAAGGTGAACAGAGGGATGCAGTTGGAGGTGTACAGTGGGATGTGGTTGAAGTTGTATAACATTAGGTTTGAGGGTGGTGTTTGAGGGTGAAGGTTAGGAGGAAGCTGAAGGTGAACGGAGGGATGTAGTTGGAAGTGTACAGTGGGATGTGGTTGAAGTTGTATAACATTAGGTGGGTGGGTGGTGGCTGGAGGTGAGGGTTAGGAGGAAGCTGAAGGTGAACAGAGGGATGTAGTTGGGGTGGACAGTGGGATGTGGCTGAAGTTGTATAACATTAGGTGGGTGGGTGGTGGCTAGAGCTGAAGGTTAGGACGAAGCTGAAGGTGAACAGAGGGATGTAGTTGGGGGTGGACAGTGGGATGTGGTTGAAGTTGTATAACATTAGGTGGGTGGGTGGTGGCTGGAGGTGAAGGTTAGGAGGAAGCTGAAGGCGAACATAGGGATGTAGTTGGAGGTGAACAGTGGGATGTGGTTGAAGTTGTATAACATTAGGTGCGTGGGTGGTGGCTGGAGGTGAAGGTTAGGAGGAAGCTGAAGGCGAACAGAGGGATGTAGTTGGAGGTGAACAGTGGGATGTGGTTGAAGTTGTATAACATTAGGTGGGTGGGTGGTGCCTGGAGGTGAAGACCAGGAGGTGTTTAGAGGCAAACAACAGAAGGCAGAGGAAGCAGAACTGAAACACCAGGTCTGGGGCAGGTGTGAAGGGATGAAGCTCACAGTAGGAGGAGGGACCAGAACAGTAGTAAAGAGGAGGAACATGAGAATAAGGCCTGGCATCAGATATGTGCCCCAAGCCACCATTCATTGGCCACATGTGAGTAATGGAGGCCCCGAGAAGAGAAGCTGTAACTATACCCATTATCCCTGGCAGAGGCAGAGCAGCGATTACAGAAGGTGAACCAGAAAACTGAATTACCTACCGACTAGTGGTGCTGCAGGGGCAACCGGGGTGAGACGCTGGACAAGCAGGGTGTGCGATCCCCTAAAATCCAATTGTACGGACTTAAGGATTGGCCCCATGGTAGGTGAAGAAGAGAGCAGGAAACCGGTAAGCCGGAGCTTTGTTCATCAAGAGCCATTAAACTTTTAAATGTTTTGTTTTTCATATCTTGTGTTTCTTTGTTTCAACTCTGTTCCATTCAAGCTCTGTGAGCTTTCTCGTTGGAAAATACCTCTGGCATCACTCATCACAAAGAATCACTGCCAGGGATAACAAATAAAAGCACTCTCTCTGCCACATGAGTTGAGGTCTTAACATCCGTATTGCCACAGAAATCTCAGTGGGACCTTTAACGTCATTACCATATCACACTATCTATGTTTAAAATGTAACCTCAGGATCAACACACAAGTCAATGTAGACAAAAGCGCAACTGTCCTGAAACACATGCTGTGCAGAAGATGTCGTCTCCATGCTGATTCAGTTAGTGTGGATTACTGATACTTGACTGCTAATCTAGCATACTCGATTATTTGTCGCACTAAATCTTTGTGACAAGTTTAACATCATGATATCGGAAATTACATTTTACCCAAGAATGGGCAAGCCTTAAAGTGCTGGACTCGAATGCCACTCCGAACAGTGCAAAAAACAGTTTGATTTGACTCGAGTCATTCGAGTCGCCATAGAAATGGCTTGTGAGTGAAATTGAGCCAGTAAATATCCAGTGCGACCCCTATGCAGATTGAATCGGCTCTAACCAATTCCAGCCAATTGCTTACTATCATTCAAAATGGGGTAAAGCTTTTCTGAAATATGTACATATATCGATTCAAATTAGTTTAGTATTTTCCAACCACAGGAAAATATTGATTGAAACTATAATGAGTCGGCTCGACCTAGTAAGATTAAATTAAAGCAGAAAAAATGCCTGTTATGAACAATATTCTGAAATTAAGCATTTCACCAAAAATACCAACAACCTCCTAATGAGCCCCAAATATCTGTGCCAGATTTCTGTTTTCCTTCTATAAAATAGTAAACCGAAAGTAAACGAAAGTACAGTTTTTCATTAAAGAAAAGGCTGTAACTAGAAACATAAAGTGCAGCTTTTCAGATAGATGTGGATTTTAGGAATTGATTAGTTTAGATGAAGCAGAACCATCCTAAGGTCTGTCCCTCTCCTCTCTCTGCAATAGAATTGTCTCTATTGCATCATGTCCTTAGCCACCAGTACCCCAGAATTCAATACTACCAAAGAGTATTATTTGAGCCAAATAGAACCATCAAATACTCATGTCTATAAGAGCAGCTCGAAATCCTGTTTAAAGTTTTGAACCATCTCGAGCTTCAGATCCAAATGGTTTCAATCGTCTGAGCCGATTCAAACTCAGTTTATAGGCTAGTACCTGATTTAAGCCCGTTCACACACACCTAGTTTTACCATTTTGAAGCACCGTATTGGCAATGCTTTTGACATTAAAATCGTCACAGTGGGAACATGATCATCACCACTATCACACATCATCATCATCACACATCACCTCTATAAAGACACTCACGTCATTATCACACACAATCTACATGGGGACTTTAACATCATTATTATCACACACCATCTCTGTGGGGATCATACCATCATAATGTATGCACACACCATCTCTGTGGGGATCGTACCATTATCATATATGCACACACCATCTCTGTGGGGATCGTACCATCATCATACATGCGCACACCATCTCTGTGGGGATCGTACCATCATCATACATGCGCACACCATCTCTGTGGGGATCGTACCATCATCATACATGCACACCATCTCTGTGGGGATCGTACCATCATCATATATGCGCACACCATCTCTGTGGGGATCGTACCATCATCATATATGCGCACACCATCTCTGTGGGGATCGTACCATCATCATATATGCGCACACCATCTCTGTGTGGATCGTACCATCATCATATATGCGCACACCATCTCTGTGGGGATCGTACCATCATCATACATGCGCACACCATCTCTGTGGGGATCGTACCATCATCATACATGCGCACACCATCTCTGTGTGGATCGTACCATCATCATACATGCGCACACCATCTCTGTGTGGATCGTACCATCATCATATATGCGCACACCATCTCTGTGGAGATCGTACCATCAGCATATATGCGCACACCATCTCTGTGGGGATCGTACCATCATCATACATGCGCACACCATCTCTGTGGGGATCGTACCATCATCATACATGCGCACACCATCTCTGTGGGGATTGTACCATCATCATATATGCACACACCATCTCTGCGGGTACTGTAGCAACATCAAGAAAAAACACCATCACTTTAGTGATTTTAACATCATCACACACACACTAGCTCAGATGGAGACTTTAAAATCACCATTATCGCACAATATATCGATGAGGACTTTAACATAATCATCATACACATCAGTGAGTACCTGAATATCAGTATCATGACACACAATCTCTATGGAGGCCTCAACATCACACACAATGTCCATGGGCCTTTAACATCGTGATAATCACACACCATCTCTATGAGAGCTTCTCAACATCACACACACTGTCCATGGGCCTTTAACATCATGATAATCACACACCATCTCTATGGGAGCTTCTCAACATCACACACAATGTCCATGGGCCTTTAACATCGTGATAATCACACACCAGCTCTATGGGAGCTTCTCAACATCACACACACTGTCCATGGGCCTTTAACATCGTGATAATCACATACCATCTCTATGGGAGCTTTTCAACATCACACACAATGTCCATGGGCCTTTAACATCGTGATAATCACATACCATCTCTATGGGAGCTTTTCAACATCACACACAATGTCCATGGGCCTTTAACATCATGATAATCACATACCATCTCTATGGGAGCTTCTCAACATCACACACAATGTCCATGGGCCTTTAACATCGTGATAATCGCACACCATCTCTATGGGAGCTTTAATATCGTTTGGGAGCTTTAGTATCGTTTAATGTCCATGGGCCTTTAACATCATGATAATCACATCTTCCCAACATCACACACACTGTTCATGGGCCTTTAACATCATGATAATCACATACCATCTCTATGGGAGCTTCTCAACATCACACACAATGTCCATGGGCCTTTAACATCATGATAATCACACACCATCTCTATGGGAGCTTTAATATCGTTCTTACCATAGAACATCTCTGTGCTGTCTTTAACATCTTTATTATCACACACCAACTCTGTAGAGACGTTATCACACACAGACATGGCTACTCGGGTTTCAGACAGACAGCAGGGAATACACACGCTGAGCTGACCGGCAATTTCAAACACCTGCATGAGAACGCTGACTTATGCTCCCATGGCAATGCATTTTCAACGTTGACTCGCTCTCACACTTGCTATCCCATTGCAAGTCTCCTACTCGCCCGTGGGTAGGACCCATATTAGCTAGATCCTGCATCCTGTGTGCCCCGCCTCAGGGAGGCACTGCATGCTTGGCAAAGTTAACGGGCCCAGTGACTTCACCAGAGTGCTTCTGTACTGAGACATTACCTCCGCAGGGTGCTCACACACAAACAAGCTTCTTCTCCCTCAATCATTAGGGGTCGCTGTACTTTGGTCCCGAGGAAGGTGGCACATGGATTTTTCTGCCGCCGAAACGTAAAGCCCCCTTTGAAGCATATATGGCACATAGAATGAGGCTCTACAGTTACTAAACACATAGCTGTAGCTCTACGTAGACCCCTGGTTCATGATTAGGTGGTCGAAGATCTAGTATTGGTCTCTTTTGAAACTAGTCAGATAGTAAGGACTGTGATAATGATACGCCATTTGTAAATTCCCTGTCACTTGTGTCTACCCATATTTTCTTGTCCTTTCTCTCTAATATTTTCCCTGTTTTTCTTCAATTAAGCAATTACAACCATTCATGACCAAATGTTTTTATTGTATGTTTTATTGGATGCATGTATTACTTTTCTTGCATTGATATTTCTGTAAATCATTGACTCATTGAAAAGATATGAAAGTGATTTTATTTCTGTAAAATAAAACAAATATCTTACCTGTGAACCACAGGGTTTCAAAAACAAAAAAAGGAATTCATTAATTGTTCATAAAATAATTGGCTTTGAGTAATTAAGCGACATTCTGGAGTCAGTTTGCCGCATGAACTGACCGGGTGGTACTCAGCAGGGTAGTGTTATATACTCCCGCCTCCATCACATATGACAAAAATGCAATTAATTAATTTCTCTTAATTTATATTATTCCTGGCGGGGCAATTTCCTTTGTTTATCATTGATAGTACCCTGGCCCCGGCCAGAGTTGGGGTTGCCCTGAAGCATTTATCCGGTTATCATTAATATCACACAGTATCTCGATGAGAGACTTTAACCTCTATGTTCTCAGACACCCTCTCTGCGAGTACTTGAGCATCATTAATTGTCACGCACCATCACACACACCATCTTCATGGGGACATCAATAGTATCATTTTCAGGCACAATCTTTGTGGGGACTTTCCCGTCACCATAATCATGCGCCCACCCTATTGGGAAAATAACTTCACTGTCATAACACAGACTCAAAGTAAACGCTAACACCTTTATCATCACAAACTCAACGGGCGGCTTTTGAGCTAGACGTGGATGTTAAGAGAGGACACCACTGGATGAAAGGTACGAGGCATAGAGGCCTGTCTCATGCTCTCTCTGCAATGGAATGGCTCCAGCCAGGAAATAATGGCCTCGCTGCATCACTTCCTTACCCACCAGTATCCCAGAATTCCCCAATACAATAAAGTATTATTTGACCTGAGCTGAACCATCAAATACTCGCATCTAGAGGAGCAGCTGAAATTCCTGTTGAAAAGCTCTGAAGCATCTTGAGCTTCAGATCCAAATGCTTTGAATTGCTCGAGCTGAACTGGTCAGGAGAGAAGGCACTTTACCATCCCTAATTTTACCATCTTTAAACACCATATTTGCAATGACTTTGACCCTACCACCATCACACGCATTTCATGGCATCTGATCGCCATTATCATCACACATCCTCTCTGTGGGGACTTTAACATCACAATTACAGCACATCTTTGTAACTACTCTTATATCCTTATTATCTCAACTTCACCAACTTCTCATGCAATGTGTGTAGGGACTTTAAAATCATCATAATCATGAACCATGTCTGTGGCATCCTTAATGTCATTATCATCACACACCATACCTTTAGGGAATGTACCCTCATTATTATGACACACTCTCTCAGTGACACACTTTATCATTACTGTTATCACACACCCTCTCTGTGGGGACTTTAGCATCATTATAATCACACACCCTCGCTGTGAGGACTTTATCATCATTATAATCACACACCCTCCCTTTGAGGACTTTAGCATCATTATAATCACACACCCTCCCTTTGAGGACTTTAGCATCATTATAATCACACACCATCTCTGTGAGGACTTCAATAACATTATTATCACACACCCTCACTGTGAGGACTTTATCATCATTATAATCACACACCCTCCCTGTGAGGACTTTAGCATCATTATAATCACACACCCTCGCTGTGAGGACTTTATCATCATTATAATCACACACCATCTCTGTGAGGACTTCAATAACATTATAATCACACACCCTCTCTGTGGGGACTTTAGCATCATTATAATCACACACCCTCTCTGTGGGGACTTTAGCATCATTATAATCACACACCATCACTGTGGGGACTTTAGCATCATTATAATCACACACCATCTCTGTGAGGACTTTAGCATCATTATAATCACACACCCTCCCTGTGGGGTCTTTAGCATCATAATCACACACCCTCTCTGTGAGGACTTTAGCATCATTATAATCACACACCCTCTCTGTGGGGTCTTTAGCATCATTATAATCACACACCCTCTCTGCGGGGACTTTAGCATCATTATAATCACACACCCTCTCTGTGGGGACTTTAGCATCATTATAATCACACACCCTCCCTGTGGGGTCTTTAGCATCATTATAATCACACACCCTCTCTGTGAGGACTTTAGCATCATTATAATCACACACCATCACTGTGGGGACTTTAGCATCATTATAATCACACACCCTCTCTGTGAGGACTTTAGCATCATTATAATCACACACCCTCTCTGTGGGGACTTTAGCATCATTATAATCACACACCCTCTCTGTGGGGACTTTAGCATCAGTATAATCACACACCATCGCTGTGAGGACTTTAGCATCATTATAATCACACACCCTCGCTGTGAGGACTTTATCATCATTATAATCACACACCCTCCCTGTGGGGTCTTTAGCATCATTATAATCACACACCCTCTCTGTGAGGACTTTAGCATCATTATAATCACACACCATCACTGTGGGGACTTTAGCATCATTATAATCACACACCCTCTCTGTGAGGACTTTAGCATCATTATAATCACACACCCTCTCTGTGGGGTCTTTAGCATCATTATAATCACACACCCTCTCTGTGGGGACTTTAGCATCATTATAATCACACACCCTCTCTGTGGGGACTTTAGCATCATTATAATCACACACCATCTCTGCGGGGTCTTTAGCATCATTATAATCACACACCCTCTCTGTGGGGTCTTTAGCATCATTATAATCACACACCATCGCTGTGAGGACTTTAGCATCATTATAATCACACACCCTCTCTGTGGGGACTTTAGCATCAGTATAATCACACACCCTCTCTGTGAGGACTTTAGCATCATTATAATCACACACCATCTCTGTGAGGACTTTAGCATCATTATAATCACACCCCATCTGTGGGGACTTTAGCATCATTATAATCACACACCATCACTGTGGGGACTTTAGCATCATTATGATCACACACCCCATCTGTGGGGACTTTAGCATCACTATGATCACACACCCTCTCTGTGGGACTTGAATAACATTATTATCACACACGGCCTTTGTGGGAACTTACCCTTTGAGATAAACATGCACCATCCCTAATGGGAAATTAATTTTCCTATCAAACCACAGCCTCAAAGTAAACAGTAACATCTTTATCATCGCGTCAATCCTGGTTAGTGGGTATGGTTCTGTGGGCAAGATGGTGATTGCGAAACAATGAAACATCAATTCTAATCACTGCCTCCCCTCCCCCAGCTGCAGTGTGTGATAATGGGTCATTCATGTCAACCTTCTGTGCCCCAGTCCTCGTTTCCGACACATTTGGAGGCTTTTGTGTGCATATTTTATGGGCAATGCCATACCATTAGCATCCATGCGATGTGCATCCCATGGATGATGGCAGCTACTCATATAGAGGAAAACAATTGCATAATGTGCAAAGATTGATGTGCATCCCAAGAAGGATGGCAGCTACTCATAAAGAGGAATACAATTGCATAATGTGCAAAGATTGCAGTGCATCCCAAGGATGATGGCAGCTACTCATGTAGAGGAATACAATTGCATAATGTGCAAAGATTGCAGTGCATCCCAAGGATGATGGCAGCTACTCATGTAGAGGAATACAATTGCATAATGTGCAAAGATTGCAGTGCATCCCATGGATGATGGCAGCTACTCATATAGAGGAAAACAATTGCATAATGTGCAAAGATTGATGTGCATCCCAAGGATGATGGCAGCTGCTCATATAGAGGAATACAATTGCATAATGTGCAAAGATTGCAGTGCATCCCAAGGAGGATGGCAGCTACTCATAAAGAGGAATACAATTGCATAATGTGCAAAGATTGATGTGCATCCCAAGGATGATGGCAGCTACTCATATACAGGAATACAATTGCATAATGTGCAAAGATTGCTGTGCATTCCAAGGATGATGGCAGCTGCTCCTATAGAGGAATACAATTGTGTAATGTGCAAAGATTGATGTGCATCCCAAGGATGATGGCAGCTACTCATATACAGGAATGCAATTGCATAACGTGCAAAGATTGCTGTGCATCCCAAGGATGATGGCAGCTACTCATATAGAGGAATGCAATTGCATAATGTGCAAAGATTGCTGTGAAGCAAACATGTAACCATGTGCATATGAGTCAATTCAATTCCAAATCGGAATAATGAAATAAGTCCCCACACGAGATGGTCCAGCACACACGATTAACAAAAAGCATTTTTGCAAAGATGAAGCTGGATCCTGTATTATGATTTTTTTCCTGAACATATTTCTGCTACTAGCATTATATATATATATATATATATATATATATATATATATATATATATATCTCCCCGGCGTGCCCTCCATTCAGGGGGACATGGAAGAAGCCTGAGAAATGACACCATAGGGGTAAGGCAATTCTATTAGTGTGAAGGATGGGCAAACATGGGGGAAGAGATTCTGATAATGCCCCAAAAAGAGATGCATAACATATCATGGAAAACTTGCTATGTACAGGTTATCCAGCCTTCCCATGATGCAAGGACTTGCAAAACACTGAACTTTAAAGATTATTTGGGAATGGAAGTCTGCAGTGCTACCCATTAATCGTTAGGCTGATAAAGTGTGCAGCCAAGTTATACCCTTCGCTGGACCCTAAGAGCCGAAACCAAAAATGCAGATTTATTCTGTTAGTATAAAACATGGTTATGATCGCTGGGCTCTACTGAGTCCGGCCCCTCGGACCCCCGGCTGCCGACAGGGTTTGCATGCTCATTGATAACTGTGACTGAAGGTAATGACATCATAGGTGGTTTAGAAGTAGTAGTAGTTTGTCATTTGTATAGCGCCTTTATCCATTAGTATGGCCTCAACTCGCTTGTTACAGGGACCCTAACTCTCCTGTAACAGAATAAATCCACATTATAGTTTTGGCTCTTAGGTGGCGCTTTAAGCAGTGCCTCTAAACCGAAACCATTGTCATGGGAAGTGAAGATAGGAGAGGGGTGGGATGTAGGAGGGACACACATCCTGTAGATGTTGTTTGACTTTTTATCCACCTATTGAATGGCCAAGGCCATGCTAGTCCCTATAGCCTTTCCCTCCCAATATCTGCCCCGCTGCAACCAAAACACACCCCCAGGATATTGTTATTTCTAATCAGTCCTCTGAAAGGTAAAGGTAATGACTTAATTGCAGCTGTAAATCAGTCCTCCAGTAATACAAATGCCCTAACCAAGTGTGCCTTCAGCCACTTGATTTATAAGCAACATGTGCGTCCTAGCCTCTGTTCAATGCACTGAATTTCTGTTCAAACACCATTTGCAAATCCAACAGTTTTAGCTCCTGCATAGGCATTGTTACATAGGCATTTGCCTGGCACTGTGATAATAAAACCTGGCTTTGAGAGGCTTACCCGACACTCACCGGTCCTTTGGCGTCTTCTCCGTCAGCTCCTGCTGCCTTTTTCCTGCTTCACCGGTTGGCAAGTCAGCTTCTGCGAGCCCGGGCTCTCAGTGGCACCCCGGCAAGTCTGCTTCTTCTGCACGGATGCGGACGTTGTTCCTTCTTCTTCTGTGCTTGCTCGCAGATGTTTCTACTCGCTTCCCAATACGCTGGCTCCCACACCTTTGGTAGCCTAACGGCCCGACTTGCCTGGGGCTCCACAGGTTCTCTGGGCCTCGGCTGGCATCCTGACTTTCTTGCAGACCCCACCACGGCTGCCTCCTCACGACACGGGTCCCCTACTGGTCGCTCCCATGCAGGCCTCCCTGTTGCTCTCCCTGCTGTTCCACTGCTGTTGCACTGGTCTCCCTTTATACACCTGCAACCACTCAACAGATTACAGGTGTGGACTTCCAATTCGATTTGCCTGACCATAATTAAAGGGACATGCATGACCCTCGCAGTACTCTGCAGGCTTCTTCCTCGTCCCAGTACCAAAGTGCTGAAATAAAGTTTGAGTGTTCATTACTCTGTCGCCTCTTCCTCGTCTCAGTAAGGCCAAAGGTTAAATGTGGAGAAATGAGGGGAGCTGCTTTTCAATAGCCTATAAAGGCCAGGGGAGGATTAGGTTGGTTCTCAGCAAGGAAAGGGTGATACCATGTCTCGCCCGTGGGCACCCCATTCCCAATCCCCAAGGTCTTTCCACCCAGGTGATCCTCCCTTGCTTCTCCACCCCCAGGTTCAGGGCCTTTCCCTGGCCACATGAGAAGGGGATCCAGGGGGAGTAGGAGTGAGGATACCCTCAGGTTTCTCACACTACACCCTGTAGTTTTGGGGAGACTCAGGAGGTAACACTTGGCATATAACAGAAACGGGTACATACCAGGCTGATCTTTGTGGTGACAGGTAGTCACAGGAACTGTAGGGGCGGGAGCGGGCTCAAAGCCAAGTGACACAGAGAGACAGAGATGGGAGGCAAATATACTGGGTAACACAGATTGATCATAATAAAGGATGAACTCGAATATGATAAGGGGTTTCCATGAGATTAAGGAAAGCCCTTGGGATTGGTATCAGCAGATTACTCTTAACAATCATGCAGCAGCGTCATGGGTAAGACGTGCTGATGAGATGGGTGTACTCAATGCACGCGTAAAGCTGGAGACCATATACTGAGACAGGTAAGACTCGAACAAACCAGACTAAGGCAACCAAAGTCTTCTCCTTCTCTGATCTTAATGGAGACCAATGCAGGGGTCCCACTGTATACGGATACACAGCTGAGACACAACAGTGGCCCAATTTGTAATCAAGACTGAAAAGCAGAGTGGCTAGAAATAACTAAGTACAGGATAGGCAGAGAAAAGAAGCAAAGAACAGAACCTGTAGACAGAGGCTGTAGGCGGAAGCTATACAAGCACTACTTAGAAGGCACACATGAATGCTGGCATAGAGGAAATCTTGGACCAAGAACCAGAACAGGTATCAGGGACTTGGCCAAAGAAAGTTGCCACACAAATGTGGAAACTTAGCATACTAGCAATATCATGAAACATAAAGCTTTAGTCATAGGAAAGGTAGACGGTTGCTGCTAACTCAGTGAATACACAGTTCAAAAAACTCAGTGCACTAGTCATTCACAAGAGAACAAGAGAAAAAGCCGCTGCCAACTCTGCGAATACGTGGTTCATGAAACCCAGTGCACTAGTAACAGCCAAGATAAGACATTGCTGCAAACATGTGGTTCAGAAAACAAAGTACACTAAAAAGCAGGTAAACTAAGGACAAGGGAGCTGCTTCGATTGTCACCAGGGGGCGCATTACATAAGTCGCTATTGCCAGGTGGAGGGGGCCCTCCCTATACCCTGTTCTCTCTCGTGCAGGAGGGGACATGCTTCTTTTAGTAGTTGTGACATATCCTCTGGATTCCCGAGAGACCTCCTTCTGGAACCTCACAGGTGTTACAGATATTGAGGGGACTAATAGCTTTTCTTTTTATTGAAATGCTGCACAGTGGCCATCAGTCAGTGAAATGTCAGTGGCATCTGGATGCTGTGGAGAATCCTGTGGATCCCTCACTAAACCCTGCCTAGAGTCTCCTCCCAGGTGGCCAGGAGAGGGCAGATGCCTCCGGATCCCAATCCTGGGGGTGGTGTACGGCGGGAGGACCACCGTGGTGGGGCACAGGCCCAGGGAAGTGGGGAGATTCCGCTGGGTGAGATGCAGTATTCTTCTTTAGAGAGGAATATATGTTCTCCGGACTGAGAAACCGGAGGGTATTCTCCCAGTAAGACCTCGAGACTCCCTTATTCAGGTGGCCAGGACACGGCCATCGTTGTTGGATCCAGTTCCTGGGGTGGACCAGTGGGGAGGATCACCTGGGTAGGGGAACCCGGAGTTATGCTAGGGGGAAACCCAAGGTAAGATGCGGAAGAAGAGGGGGATGAACTACCTGTGGTTTTCTTTGGTTATTCCATTTCTACATCCCTTCCATCCATAGAAGATCCCTTGGTCAAGTTCTATCGACCCTACTACACCTCTAATAAACCAAATAGAAGTCCAAACCCAGTGGCATCTCAAAACCGCATCTCTCAGAACCCCTGTTTCCCTGTTCCCTACCTGCAAACTCCCAGCCATGCTTTTCCACGCCCCTCTAGTCCGTATATTCCACACGTCCCATTTGCTCAGGTAAAATACTACGATTCCCACGATTGTTCAGGTCACGATCCCAACTATCAGTTTACCCCGCAAAACCTACCAAGGTCGTCCCTTTGATTATAATTTTCCGAATTCTCACAAACCCTCCTGCTTATTTCACAAACCTTCCCTGTCCTGTAAAATATTCTGACACTTCAACCCTTTAACTTTCTAAAACGAAAACTGTCTTGCCTCATGCAAGACAGCAGACTGATCCAAATGTTTATTTAACGTGTCCCAATAGGAGAGTCAGGCAATTAACTTGAATAACCCACACCTGACAACCCTTTCCTTTCCCCATAGGGATAATGGGTGGAGCAGGAGAAAGCAATACGAGCAAGGGGAGCATAGCGGACAACACAATGAGACGGCTAAACCAAGGCGGCAGTTCAGATGAAGGAGAAAGGTGGCGGGAAGAGAGAGGGAGGCGAGGACAGAAAGAACCTTGCCCTTTTCGTCCAAGACACGCAGAACCTTCAGTGAGGAGCATCTAAAACCGCGGACAATAGCCCCAGTGTCATGCTGCAGATGTCAAGGGTACACAGGGCCAGCCTATGCTGATAAAGCAGAGCAGAGGAAGCTCCCGCACCCGTGGTGCCAGCCTTGACTCCACAGTGAAACAGAAAGCAAGGCGATTAAGCACACCCAATGAGTTGAGGGGAGAATCGAAAGAAGCCAGGAGGTGTTGAATGAGAATCGCAAAGTGGCAAGTTTTGAAACTAAAGTAATGAACTTGAAGTGAACTGTGAAGTACGAAGGGGGAATCAGCGACAGAGGGAAATCGACACCACACGTGGGTGTCAATTTAAGAGACTCTGGTCGAGCCCCATGTTGATAAACTACAGAAACCAGAGGGCTATAGGAAGGCTGCCAAAGGAATGCAAAGTGGTCATACCAGAGGGTTGAGCAAAAGCCCTGTTCGTTCGAAAGACCTTGATCCGTGAATGGGCAACGAAGTGAGGGAAGTGAATACCATGTAGTAAATAAGGAGAAGAGACGTGATTTCCGTTAACATTTGAAATTAAAAGGGACTGAGCCTGGACGAGGGAGATCCGGGGTGACGCTAAACTCAACACCGACAGTCAAGAGAGGTCCGAGCCCGAGCGGGGGGGATCCAGCGGTGAAGCCGTCACTCAAGGGCTGGAAGTCAACAGAGATCTGAGTCCGAACTAGGAGATCCGAAGTTAAGATATGGTCCAAAGGTTCTATTGTGCAAAGGTCAGCACCAGAAGAGGGGGGAACTAAAAGGTG
This sequence comes from Ambystoma mexicanum, assembly GCF_040938575.1. Classification (NCBI taxonomy): domain Eukaryota; kingdom Metazoa; phylum Chordata; class Amphibia; order Caudata; family Ambystomatidae; genus Ambystoma; species Ambystoma mexicanum. Next base: position 770,555,921 of record NC_090938.1, on the reverse strand, counting down.
AGACTGTCGCCCTATCTGAGATATTGTGGAGAAATAATATTGAGAAAGGGGTCAGCCCAGAAGAGGGGGACCCAGGGGTGAAGTCGTCACCCTGTGTGAACTGTAATTTACAATTGAGAGAGGTCAGTCCAGAAGAGGGGGACCTAGGGTGGACTCATCACCCAACGAATATTGGGAACACACTTTTCATTTGTTAAAGGAACTTTCGTATAAATTGTTTGAACACCTCAGACCCGAAGGCAAGAGAATTTCTAAGGAAACGAGACTTGGCCATTGACATCTTGAGAACTACCATTGGAACTGTCTCGGGCTGGTGAAGCCCGAGAGCATACTGTGCTCCAAGCTCCAACCTTACCCTGTGCTTGAAACATGGGGAGGGGAGACCCAAGCCATTGCCTACTGATTTATCATTTACGAACACTTCTTTCTTTCTTGAAAACTATCCCACACCCCCTTTTGTAGTAGTTGTAAGGTTTGGTAATAGGTTTTCTTAGTACAGGCCTTTTTATTTGACTTGACATCACTAGGACTGCCTTATTTTCATGTGATGGTCGACTCCTGTCCCCATCTTAGATTTAGGCTTAGATTTTTTTCCAATCTGCATACTCTCTTTATTGTTCAATAAACACCCCTGAACTGTGATCACTTGTGTCCGTCTTACTTTTGGTCACCATGTGTTTCTCATATATGTTGTCAGCAGTGGGATATGGTCCAATTGATAATAGTTGGAGAACCCACTTTCATGAAGAAACCCCAAATATAAACCTTCATACCCCTCTGCAATCCTCAGACCAACCCTATCAAAATTATTTTGCCCTCAAGGGTGAGAAACCAATGGAAGCATGACAACTCCCTTTCCACCCTTGGAACAGAAAATAGGAGTTACATTTTCCCCCTTAATATCTCAAGCAATATCTGCAAGACAGCAGACTGATAAAACGGTTTATTTAACATGTCGCAGTAGAAGAGTCAGGCAATTAACCAGAATCACCCACACCTAACAACTCTTTCCTTTCCCCACAGGGATAAAAGGTGGAGCAGGAGAAAGCAATACGAGCAAGGTGAAGAAAGGCGAGCTTAGAGGGGCTCTGTGTCCTGAATACATCCCACTTCATTATTGTGCACTGACCATAAGCAGTAAGGGACCTGGGATAACGATTCAGTGCAATCTAGAGACATACCTTCCTTGGGGTCTGAATCTTGGGACGGGACCCCCTGAAGTGCACCTAACAGCCTCATTTTTCCAGTGACCCTCCTGCTTACAATAATTACAGGCTCTGAGGCTCACAAATCCGCTACTCTGGGGATCCTGTCCAACACCTTGTCCTCTCCCTCTGATGCTTATTCCCCACACCCTCTGGGCAGCCCATTTCCATTGTTGGGGCCTGGAAAGGGATGGATCCCCTGCTCTACGCACTCCCAGGTAAACAAGCAGCAGGTGCATCACAACTCACTCACCCCTTACCATCCAATCCTACCATGAAAACACTCAGTCCACACCCTGCTCCCATGCACGTCCAACTCATAGAACCTCACCCACACCCTCATCACCACCCACATACCACCTCCAAAACACACATGCACCCTCATGCTCATCAATGCTCATTCTGTGGTACCAAATGCAGTAGACATTGCTGACCTCATCACCACCCAACTTAGATGCACCCTTTATCACAGAGACATGGTTCACCCCCACCTCCTCACACATCCAGGATATATACTACTCCCAACAGGTCACAGCACGCAACTCAACAGTGCAACAACTGGTAACTAAAAGACTGGTGGTTCAAGACCAACCTGTAAAGTCAAGTTATAACATCTATTGGAATGCAAAATACTATCTTGACTTGTGAGCACATTGCAACCCATGTTTATGTGTGAGATTGTGCATTCTTGCTGGCTGGCAGTACTGAAGACCCTGTTGACCTCTCCAGGACGGAGTTTACAAATATAAAGTACTCTCAGGGCGGGGGCAGGGACAGAACACTCAATTCCAGGACAGTCTGGTCACCCTAGGTAAGAGTAATCTTGGGAGGCGGATGAGAGAGACTAGGGAGAGGGACTTTGTCTCAGTAGACAGGCTCAAGAGGGATTAGGTGAGAGAGGACTTGAGAGACAGCGAAAGGGACTCCTACTCAGTGCACAGACTCAAAAGGGAGAAGGGGAGAGAGGAAAGAGACAATACATTGCACACTACAGACAGTGTGGCCCCTGAGAGAGAGTGGGTGGAGAGAAAGAGGGGGTGGAGAGAAAGACAGGGAGTGAGCGTGAGACAGAGGGACAGTCTCAGAAAAAAACACAGAGCAGTAAAGAGACACAGACATAGAGAGAGACACAAAAGGAGCGAGACACATACGTAGACAGAGACACAGACATGGCGAGACAGGGACACACACAAGCACACACTCTCTCATAAAAAAACGGCACAAAGCACTGGGGGCAGTTTGGTACCTCTAGAATTTCTTGCCATTAGAAGCTCAAGGGTCATGGGAAGTGCCTTATTTCTCGTTTTATTCCATGGTAACATGATTCATTGTATACACTGCCCGGGATATACTCTAGTCCTGTAAACTTGCGAAAGTGCTACAGAGGCAGGTGTGAGGAAGGTGGTGATGAACCCAAGAGTGTAACCTGTGCGAGATCAAGTAAAAGTGAGCAATCTGTGAGTACCATCTCACCAGCAACAGTGGGAAAGGAGCAGAGATGAGCCAAGCCTTAATCAGCTTTATAATTCCTGAAGAAAACACTGCTTTTGACAAGAAAGAACCCAAAATCATGTCTGCATGTATGTAGTTTAGAGGAGTGCTGATCTGTAAGCACTAGAAATCCGATACACACCCACAAACCTCACCTTCCTGCACCCATTTCCACAGAGAAATGGCAGGCAATGATAATGTGCACCATGTCTTCAGTTAAGGTGTCAGCTGAAATTATAACAGGTCTATCCGCCCAAGACAGAATTCAGCCCCTAACCGACCCCACCCTTCTCTGGTGGTTTCACAAATCAAAAGACGGACAAAAAGGGGCTAGAAAAGAGAATTTCCCATGTAGAAATGAATTTGCAACTCAAATTTAACTATGCAACATTGAGATGGCACTGCAGTGACAATACTCACTGTATCATCAGGCTCAGAAAGGTGTCGGCCATTTTAGACATTGCTTCTTTTACCCCATTCAAAACATGCCCCTGTTGCTGCTCATAGCTTTCAATATTGTAAAAAATTGATAAAAACATATGATTGCTTTCCTCCAATCAAAAGAATATTTATTTATTAGCTCTTTGTTTGAATTTCACATATTGCCATTAAACATCTAACATAGGAAAGCAGGGCAATGTTAATCATTTTTAATAATCATATATACCAGGATAGAATAATAGTTAGAAGAGGCTGAATTTGTCATCTCCAGCTACTTTCATACTGCTCTGCAGACTTGTCTCTCTCATTATTGTGATCTTTTATTCATTTCCCCCAAAATATTCTCTATGAAATTGAAAATCTGGTCTCCCTGAAGAGGGTAAATGTCTTGGAAAATCGATTTGATCAGGACAGCATGTTTTCTCTTTGATGGAGAACCTCCTCTCGCAGAATGGTAAGGCATGTTCTCCCGGGATGTGGCACCCACCTCCGTCGCCATGGACGCCAAGTTTCCTCATCATGGAGGCCTTGTTCTCTGCTGAGGAATATTAAAGACAAAATGCACCCATTTTAGGATCAGTGAAGCAGTGGAAAGAACACATCCTGATACTTTCTTGCCTACTTTTAGAATATTTCCATTCTAGTTATGCACGTTAAGAAGAGCATTGCCTCAAAAATATAGATGTATGTTTCTTGTGAATGAGGATAGTCGGGGCTCTAATACTTTGCTAATGCACACTATGGAATTGCATTCCAACCCATTCTAGGCAAAGTGTTGCAAATGCATTTCCTGCAACATCAGTACATCCAAGATGTTATAAGATACTTATACGATAATCACAACTCATTGGCCACCTGGATAACAGAGATGACGTCCCGAGCTTCTTTGGAACGATGAACATAAAGATATCCAAAGCAAGGACTGTATTATAAATCAACATGTGGAAAATGTTTGCAAGCTACTTCCCCTGACGATTCTGCATGATCATTTGCATGGCTTTATAACATAATATGGGGACTTCAGCTAACTGTCTATTGACACATAGATATAAAAGAAGTCTGAGAATATCATGTGACCTCTTCAGTCTATCTGGAATCGAGCTTGCCCGCTCTAGTGTAGCGGCTCAGACATTGAAATTGCCACAGGAAACGTTCATTTCATGAACGTCACAGAAGTGCGCAGGGTGGAACGATGGAAAGAGAAAGAGGGAAGTGGATTGACATGAGGAACAGAGATTCAGATATCGTTACTTGTAGCACAGGAAGCAATTAGCACATTCACATGAGAATGGGGTGTACACTCTGTGCTTACGCTACAAGGGTGAATTCTATAGTCTTTGGCATTTTTGAACTACAAACATGGCTATGACCAAATTAAGCAATCTTTGAAAGTTGGAATGTATCAAAAAACATAAGCCACAGGAAGATGGTCAAGGGGACCGAAACATGTACCGATAGTGGCATGATATACTATGGACGCCATTAAGGAGCTTCTTTTTTAACTTAATTGAATGGGCTAAAATTAATGGATCATCAAATCAAAGATGATAAAACAGCTGGATTAATAGGCAGGAACATTTGGCTAAGAGTGTTATCCCCTATGCATAACTGTGTACCCCATATGTGAATCTTTTTCAGGGAAAGTGCACATAGGTGTGCCAGTTATTGCTGGGTTCTCATGGCATGCCCATGTGCAGGCTTTACAGGTAAACTATTTCACCCCCGCATAAGAGGTACAAAGGTCCAGATGTTGCTGTTAGACCGATGATTTAGCCAATATTAAACCTCACAAAAACTCCTCTAAACAACCACAGACACTGGAGACAGACTACATTAAAAAGCAATACAACCCTTCGAGTGTTCTTAGTACCTGGGTATAAACACAAAAAGAGTGGTCTTGATTTGCTACAACATATATGGGATACATTACTCACCATAATCATATTTCTGATGAGTGTATCTGCTTAGATTCACATGCTATGCATAGGCCGACATCTAGTGGTAGCCCCAGAGTATTACATTTTTTGTTTTCGTAACTTGAAAAAGGGACGTCGACGGGGCGTGACAGTAATACTATCCCTATTGTGACGTCCACTATACCCATGGTCCTTCATGCGTCGATGTCCGTCATATTGTTTTGTTTCTAACATGAGGTAGCATGAGGTGTAGCGCGAGTACCGATGTAATAAAGCAGATAAGAGTATATAAGCCAGCAATCACCTATGCATCTTCAAGTCCATGGGGGAGGAAGGGTGGGCGCATGTGAATCTAAGCAGATACAAGCATCAGAAATACTATTAAGGTGAGTAATGTATCCCTTCTGAGGCTTGTGGATCTGCTTAGATCACATGCTATGCATGGATTAGTGAGCAGTGTCTGGAGAAGGTGGTGGTTTGTGAGAAGGTACAGCAGCAAATAGATGTGTTAGAACTGTGCACTAGGACCCCAACCGGCCCATAAAGCTAGGGGTTGCCCAATAGCACTTTAAGATGAGTAGCAGCACCCGTGAGATGGATGGGGATGCAGATTAATACCCTCGCATGGAATCAATAATGACAACTCAATAGTTTGGCAAAGGGAGTCCGTTTAATGACAAATACAAAAAACGGGGAGTTCCTGAACATCAGCAATCGCTCGATCTTTCTTCTCGCTTCACAACTTCAACGAACTTCATAAAAAACACATCTTTTAAACTGAAAACTCGTCATCACTGACGTGTAACGCTTAAAATGTTGCATGCAATTCTATTGGTTATAGGAAAGTAACTTTAATATAGGTACTATGTCTGTATATGGTAATGAAGGGAGGGGATTGGATAAACAGTGTCAGGTGGGGCATCTGAGCCCTTCCTTCAAAATGGCTGTGTAGACGGCACTAAAAGTACAACATCTCATTGGTTCTACTAACTATAGGACCCTAGATTACTTGGTCCACTATGATTGGGTTGGCATCAACCCTACTCATACTTTTCCACCAGCCTAGCAGCATGCAGAATAGCCGGCCAGGTGCAGGGAGCTCCTCCGCTCCAGTCTCCTTCCAATTATTGCAACAATCATCACTTCAGTAATCATGTTTCAATTATTTCTTTGTATCTTGGCATCGAGACTGCTTCTTGGTCTGGAAAAGTGAAGGCACCTGGGCATGGCACAATTCCATGCATAGGTGTGAATGTTTCATCCCTTCTGCTGGCTCGGTCACGTGATTCCGACACTGTGAAAGTCGTCTTCATTTGTGTATTTGATTTAATTTTGCCAGCCATCTGCCTCCTGTGGCTTATCTTGACCTTTCAGAATAGGATACTCTGTTCTTCTCTTCATTAAATGTATCTACTATTGGCCTACTTCAGCTGGTACAACCTTGGCTTCTTGGCATGACTTGTCTTCGTCTGAGTTTCTGTCTGTCCGTAATCCTCGATTTTTCTGCTGCAAAGCTCTCCTCGTGAGACCTTAAGTAACCTTTGGTCAGTTCTGCTCTTGTGGGTAGTGGAAGTATACTTAAATACAGTTCTTTTCTTGAGGTCGATATATATAGGTGGCGCTTGCTGCACTCTATTTTACTATTAAGCTTTAGCAAGCCTCACGATTTTGTTAGCGTCTTGTGGTTCCTTGCATATGTACACATGTAAGCTGGCTGAATATCTGCATCACGCTTATGGCATAAGCATCTAACATTTGACATTGTTATTTCGCTTTAAACTCAGGATGTAACTTATCCATGGCGTTTCGTCTCTTTTCATCATTCATAGGTCGTCATATCTTTTATATGTGAGTCAGTCCGGATTCTTGTGATGTCACTATTCGTCTTCTTTTAACACTTTCTTGGCGTCTTCCGGTATTGCATTTTGACAATCGAAATTCTGTCTCACTTGTCGATATGGTTTTCTCAATGGGTACCTTACTGTCCAAGGTTTCTTAGGTGCAGGTACTTCAATAGGTGCTGTCAGTCTGATAGGTACTGGGCAGAGCCCCGTTGTTGCTCTCTGCTGGTTTATTTGCTCATCATACGTCACATATTTTGGCGTGAACATTCCTGGCACCTCAAAGTGGGCGGTGGGGGTGTGAATCGTGTTTGGGACCTCCTCTAAAGCACCGCTTGCCCCACCTGCGAATCTGCTTTAGAATGTGTGCCAATGCAGCAGTGCTGAGTAAAAGTATGTATAGAGCTCCATGTAGCTGCTTTGCAAATAGCGTCCAGCGGGATGTTTGCAATAAAGGCCAAGCCAAGGTAGCTCCCGTACCCCTGATAGTAGAGCTGTATGCATTTCACTATCCAGTTGGAGATGGCATTTTTTGAAGCATGGTCACCTTCCCAGCCAGCTGCTATGGAGACAAACAGTTGGTCTGTTTTTCGTAGCGGTTTTGTCTTGTTTACATAGTATAAAAACCGCCCTCCTTACATCTAGTGTATGGAGGTTTTTCTCAGCTGAGCTTGAAGGGTTTTGAAAGAAAGCTAGTAGTTCGATAGACTGATTGACATGGAAATTAGAAATGAACTTCGGTGAAAACCTAGGGTGCGTTCCTAATACCAATTTGTCTTTGTGGATAACAAAGAAAGGGTTTTGCACTGACAAAGCTTGTAGTTCACGGACTCTCCTTCTGGAGGTGATAGCCCCCATAAAAGCAGTTTTATATATGAGGTGTTTAAGGCTGGACTTGCGCGTATGAGCTTTGCAAGTAGCACATTTAGGTCCCACCATGGGGGCAGGTTTGAAATGGGAGGGTGGAGTCTTTTTACTCCCTCCATGAATGCCTTGATGACCGGGATCTTCCACTCGGACACCTTACTCTGAGAATTGGTGTACGTGGATAGAGCCGCTAGGTGAACCTTGATTGGGTTAAATACTAGCCCCGAGTCTAGTAAGTGGAGCATGTAATGAAGAATGTGTGATGGCGTACCTTTTTCGACTGGCACCATATTACAAATCCTTTCGATTTGTTAAAATAACAGTGTCTGGTGTTTGGTTTTCGTGCCTCCTCGAGGATTTCCATACACCTTTGAGGTCGTTTTAAATGGCCAAACTCTATGACTTCAGGAGCCTAGCTGCCAAGTTCATGGATTGAGGATGTGGGTGTAACGTTGTCCCCCCGTGTTGGGTGAGCCTGTTGGAGGGGCACATGCGTATGATTGGATCGCACATCGCCAGTTTGCGCAGATGCGGAAAAAACAAGGTTGTCTCGCCCACATAGGAGCAACCAGGATAAGCATCACTTGTTCCTGGTACATCTTGTTCACTATTCTGCTCAGTAGCAGTGGTGGGGGAAAAGTGTAGGCAAATTTCCCTGATCAACTCATCCACAGGGCGTTTCCCTTGGATCTGGTTTGGGGAAACCTGGATGCGAAGTCTGGACATTGAGTGCTGAGGCTTGTGGCGAACAGGTCTAACTGAGGATAGCCCCAGAAGGGAAATATGTCGTCTGAAATGTTTTTTCTGAACTGCCACTTGTTCTCTTCGGGTAGAGGATCTCTGCTGAGTAAGTCTGCCAGAGAATTGAGTTCCCCTGGAGCGTGATGCGACACTAGGAACATGTTCCGCTTGAGTGCCCACTTTTATTTGGGCTAGCCTGGACAGACTTGGAGAGTCTGTGCCTGCCTGCTTGTTTATGTAAAACATAGCAGTGGTGCTGACTGTGAGGACTTGTACTGTTTGGCCTGATAGATGCACCTGTAAAGCTTGCAGGACTTTGAGCAATGTTAGTAGCTCTAAAAGATTTATGTGATTCTGGGATGTGATATGGGTCCACAGGCCATGCGCTGTGTGGTGAAGGTAATGGGCTCCCCACCCGGTGAGTGATGCGTCTGGTGTGACAATCGCTTGCACTGCAGGGTTGTGAAAAGGTTTTCCCTTCAACGGATTTTCCTTCATCCACCAGCTTAGCGCTTTAGCGAAACAACCACTAGATCGTCCCACTGAACGCTTGCCTGAGACGACTGCTTCGCTAACCGCATTGGGCGCATGCGCAACCGGGCGTGCGGGACCAGGTAAATGGAGGACGCCATCATCCTGATCAAGTGCATTGCTTTGCGTACGGTTATTTGGCAACCGGCTAGATACTTACAGCAGTATGTTCTGCACTCTTTCGTTTGATGGAAAGACTAGACCCTCTTCTGCCTTTATGACAGTTCCCAAGTTTTGTTCTGCTTGGAACAAGACTTGATGTTTTCTCGTTGATTGAGAATCCCAATTGGAACAGAAGATTCATTGTTCTCTGGGTATTTTGCTTGCAAATTTGGGGGGATTCCCCCGTTATCAGCCAGTTGTCCAGATATGGGTAAACTGGGATTGATTCTCTACGTAGGTGCGCTGCCACTACCACTAGTACCTTGGTGAATACCCTTAGAGCGGAGGCTATGCCGGAGGGTAGCACCTTGAATTGGTAGTGTTGGTTCACCATTTTGAAGCACATGAATATTCTGTGCAATGGCAACATTGAAATATGAAAGTATGCATCTTTCATGTCCAAGGTTGCCATGTAGTCTCCCTGTTTTAGCAGTGGGATTACTTCTTGTAGCGTTGTCATGCAGAATTTTTGTGGCTCGACATAGGTGTTCGCAGGGCGCAGGTCTAGGACAGAGCACATTGTTAGGTCTTTTTTCGGCACAAGGAAGTACATTGAATACATACCCTTGTTTACCTGGTTTGCCGGGACGATTTCTATGGCGTCCTTTAGTAGCAGTGCTTTGACTTCTTCCAACCGGATGCATTATTTTTCCTGTGTAGTTTGTCTTTGTCTTGGCGGGTGGTTGACTGGTGTTTGTATTAGCTCTATGCAATAGCCCCCCACCATGGTCGAAAGTACCCACTTGTCCGAGGTGATCCCCGTTAGGCAGAATCCTGTGCAGTGCTCTTAGGGACCACTACACACAATTAAGACCACAGGTGGCAATACAAGTTTTACCTTTGGTACAAGCCTGTACTACTAAGTTATAGTGGTAGCAGTAGCAGAGCAGCCAGGCTTATCTCAAGAGTATATGAGCAGCAGCCGAGATTACACAAAGGGACCACAATTACTGTGACTCAAGCAAACACTGACTCAAGGTTTCAGGTAAAAAATATAAGTACATTTATTTTTAAACCATCAGTTATAAACACAACACTTCGTTTAAACAAAACCACACGTTAAATATACTACAACTAACCAATTCACTTTGTACAGTATGTCTCAAGGTAAGTACCCTGTGTTTGAATGAACCAGTGTTATGAACAAAACACAATACCGCGGATACTGTTGCGATCACTTTTTGACAGTTCGGTCTACTAAATAAACGCATATCCGTGACATGAAATGGTACCGGGGCAAAAGCACACTTAGCATCTGAGATACCCAGAGGGAGTTGGAGGCAAAAATCACAGGCAATATTTAGGTTAGGCAGACAGCATCGAGAAACACTCAGAAACAGGAGTTCAAAAGTCAAAGGGCCGGAGTCAGGGTTAAGTGACACCGGAGACCTGTTGCCGAAGATCACACCGTTAGACAGTTCACAATTCAGCGTAGCCCAGAAGTACTTTGATATTGTCAATGTTCGGAAGCAAAAGTTATAAGAAATAGGGAAGACAAGGGCAAGCCTTGAAGATGAAGAAAAGGCGTTCACCCAGTTTCTTCGAGCCGAACACAGTACCTTATTCCAATGGTGCAGCTGTTGCCCTGGTGATTGTTCCTGTTGGTTTCCCGAAGACCCACGATTCCTGGAGCTTCGTTGTGAAGGAGGACATCTGAAGGGGGTCTGCACTTCACAGGGATGAAGCCGGCAGCAGCGACAACGAATAAAAGGTGTGCTCCTTAAAAACAGGAGAGGCTCGGCAGGTGGCTATCCGGACCACTACAGCAGTGTGCAGCGATTTCGACCACGACGGAGATCTCTGTCTGAAGAAGATGAGCTGGTTATCCCCACCAGGCTCAAGGGAAGAAGACTCCGGACTAGATCTTCTCTTAGTTGTTGAAGGGTAAATAGCTCAGGACTGCAGCAGGGCTTCACCGGGATGTGGTAGTTGCAGCAGCCTTCGTTCTCTTGCAGTTCCAGAGGCGACTCTGACTTCTAGCCCAAGAGACCTGCCTTTTATGCGCAAAACCCCCATTCACACAGCCTGGCTTTCAATCACGCAGCAGGGGGGCTGTCCAGCCGGGACAACCACCTCAGCCAATCATGGCAAAGTGAGACTTGGGTTTCCTAGGATACCCTGTGCAGGGGGTGACTACACCCCTTCCCCACATTCAGTCTACCTAGACACCCAGCCGCCAAGAGGAGGGCTTCCCTGCAGAAGCCCGCCATAAGACGGTGAACAAAGAAGGTGAACCTAGTTTGCCACGCAAAGTAAAACACAAGAAGGACTTTAACAAAAAGAAATGGCGAATAAACCCGACCGGAGCCAAAAGAAAGATGATTTGGTCAAGCGGGTTTATGCTTAAGGCTGCTAAAATAGCCAAAAGCATTACCACGTTTATCTAATATAATCGCGGTAGAAATGTTAGGGTAGATACCACTGCCACCAGCCAAGTCTAAATGTTAAAAGAGCAAAACAATGCTCAGGGAGGTACAGACAGAAAAGGGGTACAGATTAGCCCTTTCCAGTACTCCATGTAAGATGGGGTGTACTGGGTCTGTAGTAAAAGTGACTATGTAAAGTAAATGGCTAATTTACCTTTCTCTGGGGGACAGTAGTCAGCCCCAACAAAAATGGAGTCAGAGGGCAGTCTTAAAGAAAACCCTGGGTTACTACACTGAAGGTGCTGTGTAACCCATACAAGAACAGGGGCACTTGGAGTGGTGTGCTCCAGTGCCCAAGATCACACAATGAGTAAAAACACATAGGCCAAAACACATGAAAGAGTGAAAAAAGGATGTACACTCTTACCAGGTGGAAAAAATAAACACCAGAAATCCAGCAAAGCTGCTGGGGGACTCACTAGGTGAGGGAAATTAGCCCTAGAAGGAGAATTCACCCTTACAATCCCCTGCCACACGTGGGCAAAATGAGAAATACAACCTCCTATCGGAGAGGCATGGGAGGGAACCTGTAGCGGGTGGTCATTGCTTAGGAGGGGTGGAGCCCCCTCTTGAGGATGATCTGCCCCTACTTCTGGACCTTCTTTGGCCCCTTTGAAAGTACTGTTGGGAGGACTGCCCCTGTGGAGAACCCAAGGACGAACGTTGCCCACCCTGGTTGTAATTGGAGGACCGCTGGGTGTTTTGTCCTCTAAACGGGCGTGTATTTGAACCTCCTCTCTGCAGGAAGGGTTTGTTAGTGAGTTGTCCCAGGGATTTGAGGGTGTCGTACTCCTCTTTTGCACTTTTTAGTGCACCCTCGACCGCTTTCCCGAATAAAGCATTGGGCATTATGGGCATGTTTAAAAGGGTAGCCTGCGTCTCCAATTTGAAACCTGATTGACGTGGCATGACTGGCATGGCATTTGAGAAGGGCAGCTTCTGCCATAATTCAGCCCGCATGGTCTGCTGCGTCTAAGTTGTTTTTAAGAATGCAGCTTGCTACTTGTCTCCCTTCAGCAATAGTCTGTAAGAGCTGTGTCTTTAGGGGCTCTGGAACAGAGTCTATTTGTTGTGTGACCTCATCCCACATGTGGCAATTATAGATGGATAACAGCATAGTGGTGTTAGCTTTTCTGACTTGATAGGCAGCCGAGGAAGCTACTTTCCTGCCCAGGGTGTATGTAGATCTTCTTACTCTCCTTGTCAGGAGGGGCTTCGGCAGAGGCTAAAGGTGTTCGAGTTCTCTTCCTAGTGGTGGGGACTACTTGAGAGTCAGGCTTTAGCTGCCCTGTAATGTATAATGGCTCCGATGGGGCTGGTCTAAACATCTTTTCAATGCGTGGGTTGACCGCCCATGTCAGATTGGGGGTTAGTAGAGAAGGCTGAATACGCCTCTGGACAGATTGAAGCATTGGAATGACCTGTGCTGCATATCTCTTATCCCCGAGGATGTCTTCTACAAAGTCTTTATCGACTTGAGCTTCCTGGGTATATAAAGTGTTCTGCAGCCTTTAAGAGCAGGTCATTGTATTGCAGCTGGTTGGCCACTGAGGAATCAGCCACTGGTTGGTCAGTATGGTCTGGGATGATGTATACCTCATCATCATCATCATCATCATAGTATTGGTCTAAGTCCCCTGTGTCCCCTTGGTCTTCTGGGTCTGAAAATTGCCTGGGTCTTGTGAGCCTTGCGTGTCAAAATAATACGTGTCCTGAGCCACGCCCTGATATGACGAAGTATTAGTATGTGTAGCGTCCAGGCAGGCTCTTTTGTTATCGGGCTGCTAGTTAGCTGCTTCACCTTGAGGGGGCCCTGATCAGGGTGTCAGTCAAAGAAATGTATAAAACTGCACATTCTCCTCATGACCCTATCAAATTGTTCCGGGGTCCAATGGGAGGAGCTTGGCAACACTGAGGGGGCAGGTGTAGGCAGAAGCTCTGGAGCAGGGGGCTGTTTGAGATGCATTGCCCCACAAAGGGTGTCCTTAGGGGTAGAATAATCCCATCTCTTTGAACCTTGTTATTTCGAGCCACGTGGCGTTGAGTACTTTTTTGATGTTCTTTCTGGCATTCAGTAGGGTGTTATATATGTGTTTTTTTTATTAAGTTGCTCATTTTTTAGCTTTTTGCAGTGCCGTTGATGCGTCTTTCGACACACACACCGCCAGAACCCGAGGACTGCATATTTTGACACGGTGTCGGAAATGGACTTTGGCGTCTGTTTCGGGGGCCTGTCATGTGGTGATCGCGCCCGCGATGGCTCAGAGGATAGGGAATGTTCTGACCTTCCCTTCAACACTGTGTGGCTTATCGGTTGACGACGTGGTCAACTACGGGGGATGTTCTTGGTGTGGCGTGTAATGGAGGTGCTTGAGCCGCCGAGTGTCGTCGCCATATCAGAACCGCCGGCCGGCCTGTCTGTTGGAGTCTGGGGCTTGCACACGGGAAACCATTGGATCCTGAACGCCCTCGGCGTCACTTAGGACGCCAACAGCGCTGGAGGCTTCCTCGCTGTGCATGGAGGCCTCGGGCTGCATGGAGTGGCGAGTCCACCATTTAGTCTTTTGGTCCTTTAAAGTTTTTGGCCTAAACAGTTTGCAAGACTTGCACTGTTTTTATGGTGTGGTTCCTAGGGAGGCAAAGGTTACACGCTCAGTGTGAATCCTTCCAAGGAAACTTCCTGTTACAGGAAGGACAGAATTTAAAAGGAGTATTTTCCAAAGTGTAAAAAGATGGCAGCCTGGCTGAATACAAGGAAATAGAGGGGAATTTTTATTCTCTAAAGTGAGATGGAATATGAACCTCCCCCAGCTCTTGCTACTGTACAGGGCCGAGGCCCGTTGGGGCCTAGATAGGCCGCAGACAAAGTTCGTCGAGACAGGAGTCGTCGTCGTCGATGGATGGTCTTGTCCTCGAAAGCAGTTGCCGGAGATCTTGGGGTGTACGATTGTCGAAAGGACAGAAAGAAAGTCTAACTTTAAATTTAAACTTTTTCTAAGTAATGCGACAGACAAGAAGGAACTCTGCGAGATGCATCCGAAAAGGATGAGGAAAAACACAATCTGAGGAACCTCGACACATGAAGGACCATGGGAACAGTGGACGTCACACTAGGCATAGTATTACTGGCACGCCCTGTCAACATCCCTTTGAAAAGGGACATTGACAGCATGAGGTGTGTATGTGAGAACAGGAAGGTAAAGAAAGGTGTAAGATGTCCATGTACCTTCAACTACTAAGAGGGTAGGAAGGGTGGGCGCATGTGAATCTAAGCAGATACAAGCATCAGAAAGACGATTACAGGTTTGTAATATTTGTCTTTTGAGGCTTATGGATCTGCTTAGAATCACATATGTTGCATAGACCGCTTACCCCACCCGAGAATCACTCTTTGTACGAGTATCCACACAGCAATGTCGCGTGAAAGTGTGAACTTAACTCCAGGTTACTTGTTTGCAAATAGCCTCTAATAGCACATTTTCAATGAAAGCCAGAGTAATACCGGTACCTTGAGTTGAGCGTGCTCTGGGTGTAAACGGCAAAGTGTTATTAGGTGGGAATCATGGATGTGTTCTTAACAGCACTTTGTCTTTATGAATGGTTGCAAATGGATCTTGAACTGAAATAGCTTGCAGTTCACTGACTCTTCTTATTGAAGTGATGGCCATTATAAAATCAGTCTTATAGGTGAGATGCTTAAGACTAGCTTTATGCATAGGTTCAAAAGGGGGACCCAAAAGCTTAGTAAGGATTACATTTAAGCCCCACCCTAGGGCAGGGTTTGCGACTGAGGTGAGCTGGAAGCTATTTAGCTCCAGCTTGTGGCCTAGAAGAGCCTGGATAGCTTCACTCCAACAGCTACCAGAAGCTACTTTTGACTCCACAGGCCAACTGATGCCAAACAAACACACTGTGATGGACCACTCAGGCGAGGTAGTTTAGTTCAACAAAGGTCAGTCTTTATTGACTTAGAAGGAAAAAAAAAATGATCAATCAATCAAGATTTCAATTTCTCTTAATAAAGTCCAAGTTTGAAGTAGTTGTAGGTTTCCTTGGAAGGTAAGGTCGAAACCTGGGTTTAATCCTCATACGTCCAGCGGTATGGGGCTCCTGTCTCTTCGCATCCAATACAATTCTGCAAGAAAGAGGAGAATTCACACTCAGTCCCTCTTCTCGGTCTGCCTTAAATAGGGGCTGGATACCCCTGGACCAATCAGGGCCCTCCATCCATCTTAGGCTTGGAAAAAAAAAAACACAAGCCCCACCCCCTTCCTTCTGTAACGCCGGTTGCCATGATGTAATCCAGCCATGTGCCGTGAGGTGAAGACTGGGGTTTCTGCCTTTAGAGCCCTCAATGCTAGGTAAGACACAAAAGCTCCTGATATCCCTACCATTTGTGTCCGGAGTACCCGCTTTCCGTATTGACAACGGCCGTTCGTGAGGCAGCTCATATGGTCTTTTCGCCCTTCCCCGAGACGCGACCTCACTGCGGCTTCCCGGCCGAACCACACCTGTACATTCTTCGCCCCGCCGGGCCAAGAGCATCCGCTGGCCGCATTCACGTTTCTCCCATGGCCGGGCCGCAGCCACAACCACGTTGTTGCCAGCCTGAATAGACCTCTCCTCCCCGTGTGGTCCAGTACTCCATGTCGGCATCTGTCACCTCCACTCACTGCGTGGGGCAGTGCTCCGTGTCGGCATCTGTTCCCGATGAACGTTTAAAACGCCATTGTCAGAGCTCATGTTCAACATGGTACCATCAGTGCCTATGTCTGCATCCCACCACATGGACTCCATATTTCCTACGGCCCCCTCCTCAGTATTGGGTTCCATGCTTCCTACGCCCCCCCTTCTCAGTACTCACGCCCCCATCCTCAGTATTGGGTTCCATGCTTCCCACGCCCCCCTTCTCAGTACTCACGGCCCCATCCTCAGTATTGGGTTCCATGCTTCCTATGGTCTCCTCCTCAGTACTCGGGCCGTCACACACACCTATGTCGATTTAACTCTCTGAGTTTGTGACGATCTATAAATAAGCATTTGGACATATCTATACATCATTTAAAGCATAATGGGTCATAAAAAAATTGACAAAGTGAAATGTTTGCGGTTTATGTGTAAGTTTGATTTGCAGAACGCTATGCGTTAGCTCCTGGTTCCTCAGTGGTAGCTCCTGGTCAATGCTGGATACCCATGAGCTGCTTTTAGCTATGGCTCATCAAATCCTCAATTTGATCCCCGTAGGGGCGGCGTTGAAATTAACGACGGAAAACCTCCACCAAGATACCTTGCTGTGTGAGGTGGGGTATGCTAAGAGTGCGGCTAGATGGACTTTAAGAGAGTTAAACACTAACCCTGAATCCAATAAATACAGCAGCTAGTGTATTACATTAGAAGGTGACCAGTCAATGGGGTTGACATTACTTCTTTTGCACCATAACACAAAGTGTTACCATTTGTTGAAATTACAATGCCTTGTGTTCGGTTTACGTGCTTTCTTTAAGATGTCCATGCATCTTTGAGGTAAGTTTAAATGTCCAAGCTCTATGACCTCAGGAGCCAAGCAGCCAAGTACAGTGATTGAGGCTGTGGATGGAGGTTTGTTCCCTGATGCTGGGACAACATGTTACTTTTACTTTACAACATTTGTTGAGCGCATTATGGACCCTCGGGCATAAAGGCACTGACAGGTGGACAAACATGTAACATATAAGGTTGAGCAAGAGGGGCCGGTGGAAGACGAGATTATTCAAAAAGATGGGTTTTTAGCGCTTTCTTAAAAGGTACGTAAGGTATCAAGAAGTCTTTGCTCTTTTGGTAAATTGTTCCAGAGTTGAGGAGCCGATGAAAAGAAAGCCCCCTTCTCGGCTTTGACATTTCTACATCTGGGCTGAGTAAGAAAGTTTTGACCATTGGATCTGAGACCCCTACGCAACGGTTTGTCGATGATGGAATTCTGCAAATAGGCAGGCATGTTGCCTAACCTGCACTTGAAGGTTATTAAGTAGCTTGAAAGCTACATGCGCTTCCACTGGAAGCCAGTGAAGTGAACGTCTGGCACTCGTTACATGGTCTCTTCTGGAGAGACCCAAAACTGCTCTAACTGCTCTGTTCTGTATTATTTGGAGCCAATGCAATTGGCGTTTATTGATTCCCGCTAGCAGACTACCACAGTAGTCTATCTTGGCACCAATTAGGGCTCTGGCGATGATCTCTGTGCTTCCTTGGGTGATGAGTGGTTTGAGATGATGTAAGAATTTAATGTAGTATGTAGAGGAAGCTGTTATACTCGAGACTCCATGGTTAATGATTGGTCCAGCGTAACTCCCAAGATTTTGAGTTTCGGTACAGAGGCAATAATGTTGGTTCCGATTCTGAACAAGCCGTAATTACCATCTAGTTTTTTTATTGCTGCTTAGCTCTCCACTATCATGAGTTCTGTTTTGCTTTTGTTAAGTGCTAAGTTATTATTGAGCATCCCGTTCTCAATGATACTAAAGATTCTATTCAGTTCTTGTTCATCCTACGTGTGGGTACCGGAAAGTGGAACGACACATTGTGTGTCGTCAGCATAATTACAAAACATTATGCCCTCCGATTCCAGTTCAGAAAAACACAGTGTCACAAACAGGTTATAGATGCAAGAAGACATACTGGCACCCTGAGGACTCCGAAATGTACTGGTATTGGCAAGGCTTCTGCTATATTAGAGCAAACTCTGCTAACTCTGTTTACCAAAAAGGAGACAATCCAAGAGACAGCCAGGGGAGAAAAGTTGGCAACATCTGTTAGTCTATGCTTCAAAATAGAACGATCGACTAAATGGAACGCAGCCGATTGATCCAACAAGACTAACAGGGATAGCAAGCCTTTGTCCAGTCTCTTGAGCAAGTTGGATTTTATTTCAAGAAGTGAGGTTTCAGTCCCAAAACCAGTTCTGAAGCCTGATTGGTGTTCATTCAAAATGGGATACAGATTTAAGTGGTCTGATATTTGTCCGTAACCCACTTTGTCTAAAATCTTTAAAAGAAAGGGTGTATTCAAAATAGGGCGATAGTTCAAGGGATTGTTCCTGTCTATTCCTATTTTATTTAGAATGGGTGTAACCATAGTTTGTTTCACATTATCGGGAACCATCCCTTTGTCCAGTGATTCGTTAACAAATTTGCGAATTGCTTTTGTGAGGATAGATGCACATGTTTTTATGATCACAGAGGCACAAGCATCGCCTTTACAGTGAGACCGTTTCAATTTCTCAATGACTTCTTGTAGTGCCTCTTCTGTTATAGGGTGGAAATGAAATTGGGGAATGGTCGGTTGACATTTACAAGGGTTCAGAGATTCACTTGGGGGATTTACTGGGAAATTCTTCTTTCTTTCCCACATACCGGCTATAATTCCCAAGAGTTTGTTGTGCATGCCTTCCTGAATTTTCTGGCACCAGGGAGCTTCCCGAATTTCTAATTGGTCAGCTGGTGATGGGACGGACTCTTGTTCTTTTAAGATTTTAAAGATTTCCTTAGTATTTGAGACTGCTTTATCTATTCTTTGATTGTAATAGTTTTGTTTTGCCAATAGGATTGCTGATTTGTATGTTTTTGCTAAATTTTTATATGCTGATAACAAGCTTCATGACGGCGCAGATTTCCAAAGGTAAAAAGCCTTAAGAGCTGTGGCCTTAAGCTTCCTGAGGTCACTCGAGAACCAAGGTTGGCTTTTTTGTTCTAGATGCTTCTGTTTCTTACATTTTAGAGGGGCTAGAATTTCAGAGTTGTAGCCCATATTAGAAGCAAGATTTAATGACATGGTCAATAAAGTCGAATGTAGAGAGAAGTTAGTGTCGAGATCTAATAAAGGCGAAATGCTGTCCACTGTGAGATGTTTACGGTTGCGTGACAACACGTGTATGTTGGACACATTTTTGAGTTTCGTAGGAAATTGAACTGTAATGGAGAAATAAATAAGTGAATGGTCAGACCAGGGGCATGGAATGATGTTTAAATCATGACACAAGATGTTGGTAGTCGAGATCCAATCACGTGTGTGCCCCAGAATGTGGGTAGTTTTAGTCACTTGTTGCTCAAAACCTAGTTCTGAAAGAGTCATATGAACCTGTGAGGCATATGGATCTTCAGGATCGCCTAGCCAGTGATTGAAATCACCCATTATTATAAATTGCGATAGTGGTATGAGCCCTGGAAGCACCTAGTTGGTAAGAGCCTCTATCCAATTTCCTTTAGTGATGGGGGACGATATAGGAGAATAATATTAACTGTGGCCTCAGGGGAGCGTGGCTAAATGGCCGTGTGAAAGGACATGCCCTAGAGGAGCTCCCGCAGATCAGACATCGATCCTGCAGAAAAACGTGGCATTCAGGAGAAAATGCATGCTGGCAGCGCACCCATGGATATGGTAATGATTTGTACACATATCGGGCGCCTGAGGGGTCCGATTGGTGGCGGAGAAAGGAAGATATATCCATCGAAGTGCAGCGAGGTGCCCGAGACCTGAGGGCAGGCAAGATGGCGGACCAAGGACAAAGGGCCATAAACTGACCATGGGGCCGCGGCCGAAATTGCAAGCTAGTGCGGCCGAGTTCAAGCCCACTACGACTTAAGGGGACTTGTGCTGCCCAGCCTGCAAGCAGATCGAGGGACCCAACTGGGGAGCCCTGCCGGATTGAGGAGTGGGCACCTGAGCCCGCAACGAATGCAGGAGAGGCAGAAGGACTTTGCTGACACTGGTCGCCGGATACAGTGCAGGACCGCAGGGGGGTCGCTCCTGGTGACGCTGCTGCCACAGCGCACGGAGCAGCGGGAGGACTGGCGCTGTGCGCTCGGGGCATCGGGGCTGGAGCCCGTACACCCTGTTAAACGGAGGCCCCCGCAAGGTCGTGGGCCTGGAAGGGGCCGAGCAGGGCCAGAGACGCTGGCCCTAAGTGACCCGGACCACAGGGGGAGGAGGGTGCCAGAGCGCAGCCCAGCCTGCAAGAAGATTGAAGGACCCAACAGGGGAGCCCTGCCGGATCGAGGAGCGAGCGCCGGAGCCCGCGACGTGTGCAGGTGAGACAGGAAGACTTTGCCGACACTGATAGTTGGACTCAGCGCAGGGCCGGTGTGGGGGGTTGCTCCTGGTGGCGCTGCTGCCACAACGCATGGGGCAGCGGGACGGCCGGCACTGTGCGATCTGAACACCGGGGCTGGAGCTTGGGCACCCGGCAAGCGGAGGTCCCCGCAGGGCTGCGGGCCCAGACGGGCTCGAACAGCACTGGAGAAGCTGGCCCTCGGTGACCCGGACTGCTGGGGAGGAGGTGCCAAAGCCCTTCCTGCGTGGCGAAACAGAGACCTGTGCCGGCTAGACCCAGCGGGCGCTCGGGCTGACCGAGCTGCGACCTGCTGCACCGAGTAACTGAGCCAGGGTACATGAATCAGTATAATCCCCGGGCACTGGGGGACACATTATAAGATCGGAGTGCCTTGGCGGTGGTGCCCTGTGGAGCTTCTTTGAAACACTTCAAGCACACGGGAGCGGACTCCCAGCCCTGGAACGTGGAGACTGGCCTCCAGTCTACTCCGGCACCCGTGACAATTGAGTGGTTGCCAATGCAACGCACAGGCAGGGGAGGAGGAACCTGAGAGCCTGGGCCAAATGACACACGAGGAATGCACTAGAGCCGGGAACATTCATCAGAGGCCAGAGTCCCCACGCGAGTGTCCACGACAGAAAGAGAGACTAGGTGACAGCCCTGGCAGGGTCCCCGTGTTGTGAAACACTGTTGCCCATAGAAAGGGGCAGACAAGCCCAGTTTGATTCAGGGCATACGCCGCACACGAGAGAGCACGCAGGAGACGGCCTATACTGGCATGGGGCACGGTGGATGCGCCACTGCTGGTCAGGGAGCTATAAGATCCTGCTGAGGCCCGGATCACACGGGTGTGAAACCAGTGGAAACGCCTGACCACCGGTGACAGCTGGAGCTACAGCGTACGCCTGTACAAGTGGATGGGGCCAGGACAGATACGTGGGAGGACACAGCCCACTTCAGGAGTGTAACTGGCAGTCGGCACATACCCCCGACGTGGCTGAATTGGGCCCAAACACAGGGAACCATCCAACACGGGGTAGGCCTGCAGAGGAGGGGCTGTCGCGTAGGCCCACGTCAAGTTGGGACTGGCCATGAACGACTCAAAGTGGCACTGGACCTCAAGGTTGGTGCTGTCCTGGAAGAGGTGAACCTCCTCAGACAAGATGTTAGGACATTGGCGGACCGCACCGGAGACCTGGAAAAAGAGATGGCCCCGAACACAGCAGATTGTGCCGCCCACAAATCGGAACTTCACGCCCTGGTGCAGCGAGTGGGCAACCTAGAAAGCAGGGCGGAAGAAGCAGAAGGACTTGCCCGACGGAATAACATCCGCATTATAGGTCTGCCGGAAGGAACTGAAGGGCCCAACCCAACGGAATACGTCGAAACTATGTTATTGCAGGAGATAACCGGAGGGGTGCTCACCCGGGATTTTGCTGTTGAGAGCGCACAGGGCCCTGATGAGGAAGCTGCCGCCGGGGAACCCTCCGAGGCCACTGATCGCAAAGATCCTGAATTACCGGGATCAAAAAAGGATACTTGAATTGTTCCAGAAGGGTGGAACAATTGAAAAGGGGATAGCGAAGATAACTGCATACACAGACTACACCCTGCAAGTGCAGCGCAACAGGAGGAACTTTGGAGCGGTGAAAAGAAGACTGCCAGAAACAGGCCACAAGTATATGCTGCTTTACCCGGCCAAACTAAAGGTGTTCCACAAGAACAGAACCTTGTTATTTGATACTCCGGAAGACGCCATGGGGTGGCTGGACATGCAGAGCTGCCCCCAGGAATCGGGCATCCAGACAGGAGTTGGAGAGGATAAGTAATACAAGGTGATGCCACCCAGGGTGACATCGTGCAAGACACTGGGACTGGAATATAGACAGGGAATGGGCTGCTCAGGATGTACATGCATGCAGGATCCGCTTGAACTGAATGTCACGCACGTAGGACCTGGGAGCCAACCCATGCACCCCCACAGCATTAAGCTTAGTTAGGTCACTGGTAGTCCGGTGACACCCTGCCGGGTTCCTGTCCTCAGGTATTCCGAGGAGGGACCAAACGCGGGTGGGCCTGAGATCCAGGGATGGAGATGGGCATTTGTTGGGGCTGGGCGGGGAGGGGAGAGGGTAAGGGTTGTGTGCAGTGGGTCATAGTTGGGGAAGGGAGGGAAGGGGAGGTTGTTGGGGTTGGGAGGGAAAAGAGCCAGACTCAGTGTTATCAGAAGAGAAATGGGAAACTAAGAAGAGATTTTAGATATAGTTTTCCTAATTCGTGGGTGACGGGGCAGAAGAACATGAAGTGTGTGACAGTTTCCTCACTTGCTTTACACAGGGGGCACTGCTCGTGTTTCCTGGCTCCATAAGGCGGTACATGTTGCCACCTTCCAAGAAACCAACCTGAAGTTGATAAAAAGTGTGCGTGCAGGTGGAGGTTTAATCCAGTCCATATATTTTTCGTACCCAAAATGCTGCTGTTCCCATTTCCTCTTCGGCGTCATTTTGTGTGCTGAATTCCTCCTCCTCCTCTGACTCTTGTGCGCCTGCTGGCGCCTCTATGGAAGCCTCTGCCTGCATGGCGTGGGCCGCCCAACATTTAGTACGCCAGTCCTTTAGAGTCCTAGGTTGAAAAAGCTGGCAGGCAGCACAGCATTTTCCGAGTGATCCCGTGGAAGGCACCGATTGCACACCTTATGGGTGTTCTTTCAGGAATAGTTCTTATGACAGGAGGGGCCGAATTTTAAAGGAATGTTCGCCCTGATAAAGGAAACTTGTAAAAGTGTAGGTAGAAAAGCGGGGAGGAAAAAAGGTAGGCATCCTCTAAGAGATATGTGGAATGTGACAACCCCCCCTCTCTCTACTATGTAGGCCAAAGGCCTGAGGTAGGCCGAAGCCGTGACAGCAGTCTATCAGGAGGCTCTCCATGATGTTGGTCTGCCGAAAGCTCAGTCGAGGAGAAATAACTGCTGTCATCGATCACAATATTAAATTTAAGTATTAACAATATAAGTAATACAGACTACAAGTCACGAGCTCCGCAACTTGTGACCGTCCACTGTGGCAGGATTAAAAACAATCGGAGGGACTTGGACGCGTGAAGGACCATGATACTACGAAGATCATTGCGTATTTAATCTGCAAATTTGAGGGGATTCCCCGGTGATTAGCCAGTCGTCCAGATAAGGGTATACTGGGATGGACTTTCTGGGCAGGTGTGCTGCCACTACTGCGAGCACCTTTGTGAACTCTCTTGGTACTGAAGTGATGCCGAATGGGAGTACTTTGAACTGGTAGTGTACTCCCAGCATCCTGAAATGCAGGTACTTTCTGTGAGCAGGGTGCATTGAAATATGAAAGTAGACATCTTTCATATACAACGTTGCCATGTAGTCCCCCCATTCCAGGAGTGGAATCACCAGGAGTGGAATCACCTCCTGGAGCGTGGTCATACAGAACTTTTGTGGTTTGACATATTTGTCCACAGGGTTCAGATCGAGTACTGGGCGCATGGTATGGTCTTTCTTTGGCACAAGGAAATATGTTGAAGAAATACCCTTGTTTACCGGGACACTCTATAGTGTCCTTGTCGAGTAGCACCCTTATTTCTTCCAGCAGTTTCTTTTGCTCTTCTGCTGTTAGTTTCTTTTGTCTCGGTGGGCGGTATGGTGGTCTTTGTACCAGCTCAAGAGCCTCCTGTCACGGTGGACAACACCCACCAATGTTATCCTCTCCCATGCGTGGATGAATTGGGAGATGCGGCTTCCTAGTGGCGTGGCATGGGAGGGGACCTGAAGTGGCGTGTCATTGTTTGGGAGGGGTTGAGCCTCAACCAGGTGAGGGTCTGCCCCTACTTCTCCCCCTTGAGAGTAACCTGAGGAGTGGTGTGCACCCTGGCCCTGAAATCTCCTAGAGTTTGGGGAACCCTGTTGGGAATAGGATTTGTTAGTTAACTGCCCAAGGGATTTAAGAGTGTCATACTCCTCCTTGGCACTCTTGTTCTACAGCATTCCCAAATAATACATTTGGCTCCACTGGCATGTTTAAGAAGGTTGCTTGAGTCTCTGGCTTAAACCCTGACTGCCTAAACCAGGCATGGCGCTTAATGAGTGTTCCCTCTGTTATGATGCGTCCTGCGTTATCCACTGCATCAAGATTGTTCTTCAGGATGCAGAGATTTGCTTGCCCTCTGAAATAGTTTTAAGCAGTTGAGCCTTTAGTGGTTCTGGGACGGTTTCTATTTGGTGTTCCAGCTCATCCCATTTGTGGCAGCCGTAACTAGCTGACAGTTTATTATTGTTAGTGATTATTGTCTGGTATGCTGCAGATGAGGCGACCTTTGTCCCAAACGTGTATATTTTCTTGCGTTCCTGGTCTGGCAGGGATTCTGCCGATGCCAGGGGAGTGCCTGCCCTTTTTCTGGTTGTAGTGACCACTAGGGAATCTGCTTTGAGCTGACCCCTAATATACAGGGGGTTGGTGGGCACGGGTCTGTATAGCTTTTCGATTCTCGGGTTGACCGCCCACGTAAGAGTAGGCATTAGTAGTGATGGCCGGAGACGTCCCGGTACTGACTGCAGGAGAGGTATAAACTTTTGTCCCCCAGGATATCCTCCACCAAGTCCTTGTCGACCTGTGTTTCATTGTCATAAAACTGGTCTTGGTCTTGGCCATAGAGGTCACCCTGAGACCCTGGGTCTGCTTGGTCGTCATAATATGAGTCCGGAGAGGGGTGTTGGTATTGAGAGGTGTTTTGGAATGCCGAGGCCGGATTGCCTAGAGCAGAGGTGCTTGGCTGTGGCTCAAGGTGAGACTTTTTGGCAGGGGGTGGACCTGGTGATGCCCCTGGCTGTGAGGCATCTCTAAGAACTGTCAGTTGGTCGGGGTGTTTGTCCATGAATTCCATGAAACAGGACATTCTCCCTACAATGTTGTTAAATTGTTCTGGTGTAAAATGGAAAAAGGGCGGGAAGCCCGAAATGACAGGGGACCGGGGGGGGGGGTCAGGGGGGGGACATCCTCAACATGGGTGGGCTGGGAGGGAATGGTAGCCTTATTGCGCATAGCCCCAGAGAGGGTGTCTATGGGGTTAAAAAACTTTTTTGGGTTTCTTTAGGGCCAAGGGAGTCGACTTTGCTTCAAGTAGTGAAGCACTGACGTGTTTCTTAATTATGGCTTGTATTTACAGCGTTTTCTTTGGAGATGCCGAAATGCCCATCGCCGCCTGTTCTTCAGCGCAAGAAAGGAGGGCTTTTTCATATGCGGTGTCAGAATCGACCTTCGTTATCGGTTTTTGGGAACTGCCATGAGGCAAAAGCATGTGCGATGGCCTAAAGGACAGTGAGGAACATGAGGCTGTATCCCCGGTCACTTCATGGTCCTTGACGCTCAAGGATGTCATCGAAAGTCAGCTGGGGGGTATGCCCTTAGTGTGTTTGCGTGTGCCTTGGGCGCTGGGTGTCTTCTGCAGCACAGGACCGCCGGCCTGCTTATCCGAGTCAGGAGCCCACACTTGGGGTACCGACGGACCCCGTTCGCCCTTGGCCTCACTCATGACCCCGACACTGCACTCGCTGGAGTATTCTGTTACGTCTATGGAGGCTTCGGCCTAAATGGCGTGAGTGGCTCAGCATTTCGCCCACCGATCCTTTAGGGTTTTAGGCCGGAAAAGCTGACAGGATTTACAATGCTTTTCGGTGTGATCCCTTGGGAGACAGTGATTGCACACTCAGTGCGTGTCCTTCCACGGGAAATTAAAAGGGCAGAAGGCCAAAAATAGAAGAAAGGGAATGATGATATAAACATTCTCTGAAAGAGATCAGTATAAAGAACCTTCCTCCTCTCTCCCTACTGTAATGGGCCGATGCCTGATGCAGCCGTAAAGGCTGTGTCTGGTCATCGATCATCGCTCGTCATCGATGTGGGTGTTTGTCTGGAGCCATCGAGTGGTTAAGCAGTCGTGCAGCAACGCAAACCACATAGGAAAGGAAGGAAGTCTACAAGTACAACTTTAGTTAATCAAAGGCATCAGCCTGGAAGAGAACTCTGCATTTGCGATGACTTCGATGGTGTAAAAAAACAATCTGAGGGACCTCGACGCGTGAAGGACCATGGGTGCAGTACACGTCATACTAGGGATAGTATTACTAAAAATGCCCTGTCGACGTCCGTTTGAGTTTCGAAAACAAATCTTGTAATACTCTGCGACTTCCACTAGATGTCGGACTATGCAGAGCATGTGATCTAAGCAGATCCACAAGCTCCAGAAACATACATCCTGTGATGAGTCACTAGGTGTTGTCACTTCGCCCCATGGGGGAGGACCTTTCCCATGAGGCTACGGATGTGCAACCGCTACCCAATATAATCCCCTGGGGGCTTAATGCGGGAGGGTCTCATGGGGAGGGACTCCCCTCCTGGGGATATGGAAGGCCAGCTGGGAGATAGTCGGCAGAACACCCCTACCCAAACCTTCCAGGACCTCTACCATCTTCCCTCAGCCCCCTCTGACTAGCACCTTCAGGTGTTATTGTAATATTATAACCACTACACCTACTGAGACAAAGAAGGTTTGTAGCAACATGAAGATTACGCCTGACCCAAGTACTGGCTGAAGAAGATGTGCGAAAGCATCAAGAGTGAGTCATGGACAATAACAAAGGACTTTAAAAGGACCTCAAATATACCAACGGGTATCACAACTGAGAAGGGACTTACATTGTGGGCAAACCAGCCCCGGAGCAGCAGCAGGGGAGGAAGCTGTGGAGCTGGGAGCAGAGAAGTGGCAAAGACCAGGAAGCCGCGGACGCCAGCGGAAAGCAGAACGTACCACTCTGGGACTTGACGTTGATGGGACCAGACAGACACCGGCGAGGCAGTGGTACGACCTCCAGGAGGAGGTGGCCCATGCAGCTCGCTAACTGTACCGACATTGCAAGGAGCCAGAAGACGCAAAGCCGCCGAGAACGGAGAGAAGAAGCAGACTGTTACAGAAGGGGAAACGAAGACCAGCTCCTGCCCTGGGAAGAGCCACCGCCGTATGACAAAGCCGTGGTGTCACGCCGCGCGCTCGCTCGCGGGCGCCACTTACCTGTCCTGGGGTCCCGGGTCCACGGCCGCAGCGGTCTCCTCCCTCATGGAGGCTGTACCCGCGGTGGCGTCTCTCCTCACGCCGACCCGCGGTCCGGATGGGCTCCGTGGACGCCGCCATCTTGCGAGGATCTGCGCATGCGCGGATCGTCAGTATTCGACGTCCCGCGCATGCGCAGTGTCGGAACATGCGTTCCAAGCCTCGCTTTGGTCCCGGGCCTCAAAAGAGCACCGCATTCACAGGGACAACGCGTCTCAACGCGGTTGTTACTGTGTATGCGCTGCTGGAGTCCTGGTGTTCTGCCTCAGCCTCCAGTTTCCTGCCTTGCCTTATTCTGCCCAGCCCTGTCTCTTGCTCCTTGTCCCTCCTTTCCCTTGCCTTCCTGTTTTGCTGGGTCCTTGTTTACCCTTTGGTTTAGGGTGTTTTGGGTCCTTGCTTGCCTCCTGGTTTAGGATAGTGAAGGTCCTGTCTGGGTTCTTAGCTAGTGGGACTCCCCTGTCTATCCTGCCTGTTCTTGGAGTCTGTTCTCCTTACCTGTCTTGTGCCCTGCCGGTACCTGTGCCCTGCTGCCTTCTTGGATATTCCTGTGTTCAGCTCCAGCTATCATCGGTGTCATCCTCAAGCCTTCTCAGCCAGTGGAAACACTGTCCCGACGTCACGCAAATACTGAGAAGTGCCACCCGTGGCGTTGGGAGTTGGTTCAGTGCCATCCTGGCTTATATCGTCAGGAGGGGATTGGATTAATTTCTCGCGCTACCCATTCATCGGCGATAGATACACCGACATACTGGCAACCTCAACTCCACGGCCTACTGGAAGAAAAGGTAATCAGCGATCTCGTGAAGATTCGTTTAACAGATTGAGACGCCTATCCTCCAGTCCCGACATGGACGACATACAGGAACTACGCGAAGAAATGCGTGCCATGCGTCTTGAAATGACCACCCTCCGCCAGGAGAACAACACCCTCAGACAAGCGTTGGACCGGAGTTTGGCTAATCCCACTCAATCAGCTATGCCACCTGAGAACTCCATGGCTTATACTACTCCGATGAAGTATGATGGTGACCCGCGTCGAGTGGCAGAGTTCTGCACACACTGTCGGATCCATTTCCAGTTCAGATCAAGTCATTTTGGTCAAGACAAGGCTAAGATCGGGTATATCCTTGGAAACCTAACCGGCAATGCACTTGCTTGGGCCGCACCTTTGGTCTCTACCAACAGTCCCTTGTTGGATGATTTCGCTGCCTTCGAGAAAGCCTTTTTGGACGTCTTTAAACCGCCCAATTTGGCAGCCATGGCCCAGAATCAATTAATGGAGATCAAACAGGGGTCAGGCGACATAATTCACTACATCAGTCGGTTTCGACAATTAGCAAGCGATTCACAATGGCCCGAAATCACTCAAAAAACCTTGTTTCGTCGGGGACTACGAGAAGAGTACAAAGACGAATTGCTGCACATTCCGGAACCAGAAACATTGCCTGCATTGGTGGAACAAGTCTTACGTATTGACCACAGGTTAACTGAACGACGGAGTGAACGTCGCAGGTTTGACAGGTATCAACCCGTCCCTCCAGTACTGAACCCTGGACCAGCTATCCCTACCGATGTGGGTCCAGAACCCATGCAGTTGGGTGCCATCCGAGGCCCGTTGTCCGAGGCCGAAAAGAAAAGAAGACGACAAAAAAACTTGTGCCTGTATTGCGGTGGTTCTCGCCATTTTCTAGGCACCTGCCCACTACGCCCTCTGAAGAAACAGGAAAACTAACAGGCCCGTTGCTTGAGGTGAAGGCAGCAGCGGGCCGCCTTTCTGTATCTGACCTTCCTCCCATGAACCCGGTACCCTTGTTGGTCCTGAAAGTCGGTGTTGCCTGGCTAGGGAAGTGTATGAAAACCCGGGCCCTTCTGGATTGCGGAGCATCCGGCAACTATATCGATGCCTCGTTCGCGATTGCCAATGGGATCCGTTTACATTACAAAGAACGACCAACTGTGGTCGAGGTGATCGATGGTTCTGCTTTGTCCTCCGGTCCAGTCTGCCAACAGTCCGATCCCTTGTGGCTCTCTGTGGAAGGGCATCTCGAACGGATCTCATTGGATGTCATCAAGTCTCCCTCTTTTCCGGTAGTGCTGGGCTTACCTTGGCTGTTATATCACAATCCTCAGGTCGACTGGACCGCTCGCTCCCTGGTGTTCTCTTCGACACGTTGTCCTCGGGATTGTGGACTTCACAAAACCTTTCCTGCAATTTTGGAGTCCCTCAATCCTGCTGACGTATCTGCCCGCTTATGTGCCATTCAGTTGGTACCTCAAGAATATGCTGGATACCACAAGGCGTTCACCAAGCCTGAGGACATACCATTACCACCCCATCGGCACTTTGATTGTTCCATTGACGTACTGCCTGGTGCGGTCATTCCCCACGGCAAGATCTATTCGTTGACTCAACTCGAGAAAGGCGTCCTACAGGAGTACATTACGGACTGCCTCAACAAGGGTTACATAGTGCCGTCCAAGTCACCCGCAGGATTCCCGTTATTCTTCGTCAAGAAGAAAGAGGGCACTTTGCGCCCTTGTATCGACTATCGTCAACTGAATGAGATCACGAGGAAGGACAGGTACCCATTACCACTCATCCGGGACATCATCGAATCCCTGAAATCCGCACAAATCTTCACCAAGCTGGATCTAAGAGGGGCCTATCACCTGGTGCGGATTAAGAAGGGAGATGAGTGGAAGACGGCCTTCAAAACACCTATTGGTCACTACGAATACAGGGTGATGCCGTTCGGCCTCTGCAACGCCCCGGCCGTCTTCCAGCGGTTCATGGACGATGTCTTTTCGGACCTTATTGGAATATCGGTATGGGTATACCTTGATGACATTCTGGTTTTTTCTGACACTCGTACTGCACACATTGCGCATGTTCAGGAAGTTCTCCGTAGACTAACAGCTAACGGCCTGTATGCCAAAGTGGAAAAATGCCAATTTCATAGAGAAAGCATGGAATTTTTGGGCTATGTTATCAGCAGCACAGGAGTACAGATGGATCCCGCAAAACTACAAGCTATACGAGAATGGAAACAGCCACATGGCGTGAAGTCACTTCAAAGATTCTTGGGCTTTGCCAACTTTTATCGACGCTTCATTCCACGCTTTTCTCAACTTGCCAACAGCCTAACACGCCTGACCAGCACCAAGGTGCCGTTTCTCTGGGACACGCAGGCCGAGGAGGCATTTCAGGGATTGAAAAGATCTTTCATGTCGGCTCCTGTTCTTAGACATCCAGATGATGAAGAGCCGTTTGTGGTTGAAACAGACGCTTCGGACTACGCAATTGGTGCGGTCCTTCTACAGCAAGATGCAATCACGGGAACAGAGCACCCGGTGCCTTACTACTCAAGGAAATTGTCAGTGAGCGAGAGAAACTATGCGGTGATAGAAAAGGAATTACTGGCGATAAAAGCAGCTTTCGAGGAGTGGCGACATCACTTGTTGGGTGGGAGACACCCGGTGGTGGTTCGCACAGATCACCGTAATCTACAGTTCCTGCGCTCTCTACAATGTAGAACCTCCCGTCATGCTCGTTGGGCCTTTTTCTTCTCACAGTTTGATTTCACCGTCACGTACATTCCCTGTTCCCAGAATACTAAGGCTGATGCCCTGTCTCGGTCTCTGGAAAACAACGTCGAAGGTGCCAAGGAACCGGAGCCTCTGATAGCGACAAAACATTTTCTATCGATGTTGACTCCCCAGCTCCAACAGTTGATAGAGGCCACACGTACGGATCCCTCAAGATCACAGATACTAGAACGCGCTGACATCAGAGAACGTGACGGCTTGTTGTTCCTCAAGGATCGTCTGTACGTTCCCACCTTGGAGCTCCAGAAAATCGTTCTACAGAATTGCCATGATTCTGTCACTTGTGGTCACCGTGGAGTCCGCACAACACAAGAACTGGTTGCACGGCAGTATTGGTGGCCTGGATGGGCCACACTGGTAAAGCACTACGTGGACTCCTGCCCTGTATGTGCCCAGACCAAGATTCCTCACAAAAGGCCTATTGGTCTCCTGAAACCCACGCCTACGCCTCCGTACCCTTGGCATACCATCGCCACGGATTTCATCGTTGACCTGCCCCTGTCTGGTGGTTTCACGTGTATAATGGTGGTGGTGGACTGTTTCACCAAGACTGCTCATTTCTTACCCTTTCCTAAGCTGCCCACTGCCTCCCAGATGGCACGACGTTTTCTACACGAGGTGTATCGTCTTCATGGTCTTCCGGAGAAGATTCTATCAGACCGGGGTTCTCAATACATCTCATCCTTTTGGGGCCAACTGTGTCGGCATTTGGACATTAAGCGAGCCTTGAGTTCCGGCTATCATCCGCAGACTAATGGGCAAACGGAACGCACCAATCAAACCCTTGAGCAATACCTACGTTGTTATGCCAATGCCACCCAAGACAACTGGTCAGAATGGTTGGACACCGCGGAGGCAGCTTACAACAATGCTGTACATTCTGCTACCGGACTCAGCCCCTTTTTCTGCTCCACCGGTCTTCATCCCAGACTGCTGCCAGTCCGTCCTACATCTTCCAGTGTCGCACCATCTGCAGATGCCCTGGTGTCCCTGATCCGCGATCAACATCGTCTGGCGGCCAGTACCTTGGCAGTGGCACAGGCACGTATGAAGGAGCAGGCTGACAAGAGACGGAGCCCTGAGCCTGTCCTTCATGTTGGAGACAGGGTGTGGCTATCCTCCAAGAATCTACCAGTACGCAACTTACCTGTGAAACTAGCTCCCCGCTTTTTTGGTCCCTTTCGCATCATTGGACGTATTTCGTCTGTTGCCTTTCGTTTGTCTCTGCCTCGTTCTTGGAGGGTCCATCCTGTCTTTCACGTCTCCCTTTTGAAGCCCTATGTGCCCGATGTTATGGGTCGTACCTGTTCCCGTCCTGCCCCGATTTTGGTTCGGGGGGTTCCTGAATTTGAGGTGCAGGAGATATGTGACTCACGGATTTGGTGGGGTGCTCTGCAGTTCCTGGTCAGCTGGAAAGGTTATCCTGCTTGTGACCGCACTTGGGAACCGTGCTCCTTCGTGCATGCACCACGCCTGGTTCGGGACTTCTATCTCCGCTATCCTTGGAAACCCGGTGCTCCAGGGTTGTCTGGGAGGGGGTATGGCGTCACGCCGCGCGCTCGCTCGCGGGCGCCACTTACCTGTCCTGGGGTCCCGGGTCCACGGCCGCAGCGGTCTCCTCCCTCATGGAGGCTGTACCCGCGGTGGCGTCTCTCCTCACGCCGACCCGCGGTCCGGATGGGCTCCGTGGACACCGCCATCTTGCGAGGATCTGCGCATGCGCGGATCGTCAGTATTCGACGTCCCGCGCATGCGCAGTGTCGGAACATGCGTTCCAAGCCTCGCTTTGGTCCCGGGCCTTAAAAGAGCACCGCATTCACAGGGACAACGCGTCTCAACGCGGTTGTTACTGTGTATGCGCTGCTGGAGTCCTGGTGTTCTGCCTCAGCCTCCAGTTTCCTGCCTTGCCTTATTCTGCCCAGCCCTGTCTCTTGCTCCTTGTCCCTCCTTTCCCTTGCCTTCCTGTTTTGCTGGGTCCTTGTTTACCCTTTGGTTTAGGGTGTTTTGGGTCCTTGCCTGCCTCCTGGTTTAGGATAGTGAAGGTCCTGTCTGGGTTCTTAGCTAGTGGGACTCCCCTGTCTATCCTGCCTGTTCTTGGAGTCTGTTCTCCTTACCTGTCTTGTGCCCTGCCGGTACCTGTGCCCTGCTGCCTTCTTGGATATTCCTGTGTTCAGCTCCAGCTATCATCGGTGTCATCCTCAAGCCTTCTCAGCCAGTGGAAACACTGTCCCGACGTCACGCAAATACTGAGAAGTGCCACCCGTGGCGTTGGGAGTTGGTTCAGTGCCATCCTGGCTTATATCGTCAGGAGGGGATTGGATTAATTTCTCGCGCTACCCATTCATCGGCGATAGATACACCGACATACTGGCAACCTCAACTCCACGGCCTACTGGAAGAAAAGGTAATCAGCGATCTCGTGAAGATTCGTTTAACACGTAGAAGGTAATGGGTGATATGGGCTGGCCGGAAGAGATGTGGGGAATGAAAGGGGTTCTTTGAGAAGCACCGGAATCACTGAGGCCCGGGGAGGGGCCAAGAAGGGTCTGAAACCCTACAGCAAATGAAGAGTGCATCCGAGGAGGACTTCTTTATCCAAGTTGCATACTGAAGACCAATGACATACAGAAAAGGGTGTGGGACCCTACAGTATATGAAGAGTGCATCTGAGGAGGAATTCCTCGTCCGAGCGGCATACCCAAGAACACCAACATACAGAAAAGGGTGTGGGACTCTACAGTATATGAAGAGTACATCAGAAGTGTGCATCCTCGTCCCAGTGGTGTCTAGGGGACCACTGAGGCACAAAGAAGGGTCTAGGACCCCATGCAGTGTGAAGCAAATACGGAAGGAGAACCAGGGGAAGGGGGTCATTCCCCCTGGTCTAGAAGTTAGCAGAGAAGGGTCTGTAACTCTCTAGAAAATAAAGTACAAAATTGGAAAGATTCAAGAGCCATACAGTTGTTGTATCAGAAACCAGGGGAACCGAGTCATTCCCCCTGGTTTAGAATTGATGAACCTTCTGAACAGTAAATAGCGGCAAGGAGAAGGGAGTCATTCTCCTGGTAGTTGAATTACTGAGGGTATGCCAAAAAGGATGCCAGGAGAAGGGAGTCATTCCTCCGGGCTCACAGAGTGAATATTAACATTCAAGCCAGTCAGGGGAAGGGAGTCATTCTCCTTGTCCACCAGAGTGTGACACTTTGCCTGTGGAAATACTAAACAGCCAGGGGAAGGGAGTCATTCCTCCTGGCCCAGCCCTTTGGTTTAATAGACTTTCTTTCCAAGGAAGTTTTGATACCATATTTTCAAAGAAACCACGATATCCTCTTTTCTTCACAAGAACCTGCAACATTCACCAGGGGAAGGGAGTCGTTCTCCTGGTGTGAGCACTTTACTGCATTTATTAGAACTCTTTGGATGTAGTGTAAGGGATATAGACAGATTCTTGACACAGGACAGTGAACTTTCAGGTGACGGACATTCTGACTTTCCTTTAGTTTTAGGTTGAGGCTGGGAAACCCCCGCAGAGATAGCGATAGATAGGTTTTTGCAAACCTCAATATATGTTTATAGCCCACAATATGTCACCTCCTGGCCAGTCTCCTTATTAAGACACCCTTGCCTTAAAGTCTCGTGCCCCCCACCCAACATCACCCCACCTATCTCAGACAGCCAGGCAAAGCTTTTCTATCTTGGTACCCCTGGAGATGGGAGGAGGGGGTGGGTAGAACTGAGAAGTTTGGACTAGTCTAAGCAAATGATGATCCTAGAAATGAGCCAGGAAGTCAAGGGCCCAACATCCTGCACTCACAGCAGAGTCCTGCAAACAGGGAACTACTTCCCCCATTCAGACTCTCCCAAATAGCCTAAGGCTGAACAATGAATTATGATGAAATTCCCACCAACAGCACAGAATGGATGGTCTGAAGTGGATGCTGACACTGAAGAACAGAAGCCGCACGAGGACCCCTTCTCTCCCTCCTAATCCTACAGTTCTGTGCAGCTTTAAACCACACCTGCTCCTCCTTTTATCCAGCTTCACTCAGACCCCATAGTAATCTAGATCATACCTGGGACACAAACTAAACCTGGACAGAGAGCCTTGTGCCTTTTTCTGATTAGCGGAATTTTAATGAATCCCCTAATGAGATATGCTGCACTTTTACAAAAGCATATAGGATGGCATTCTCCCAGTTGCCACCGGGGGCACTTTAACAAATGAGGTGAGCTTTCTGAAGTCCCCATCCTACTACGTGCAGGAACGAGTCACCAAAGACTGGGCTGACCTGGTTGTTACCTAATGTGCCTCCCAGAGGTTTAATGAGGAGGGATCCTGCCAGCTTGCTGCCCACCCAGAGGCACGGTAATACAACATCAGGGGTTACATTGTGGGATGTAGGCCAGTTGAACTACAAGTACCAAAAAGCCTTGCAATGGGCACCCTCAGCCCGGGGACTGAAGCGACAGCCATGTCATTGAGAAAAGCATGGGTTCCGTGAACCTGTGGTGTTCGGGAGGGATGGAGAACGGTTTATGAACCTTGCCTAAAAGAGTGAGCCAGGGAAGGCATGGATACTCTGTGCTCCAGCACTCACCCAGGGAAGGCATGGATACTCTGTGCTCCAGCACTCACCCAGGGAAGGCATGGATACACTGTGCACCTGTACTCACCCAAGGAAGGCATGGATACCCTGTGCACCTGTACTCACCCAAGGAAGGCATGGATACCCTGTGCTCCAGCACTCACCCAGGGAAGGCATGGATACTCTGTGCTCCAGCACTCACCCAGGGAAGGCATGGATACTCTGTGCCCCTGCACTCACCCAGGGAAGGCATGGATACTCTGTGCTCCAGCACTCACCCAGTGAAGGCATGCATACTCCGTGCTCCAGCACTCACCCAGGGAAGGTGCTCCAGCACTCACCCAGGGAAGGCATGGATACTCTGTGCTCCAGCACTCCCAGTGCTGCCTCATCCTCGGTAGAGTGGAGGAACCATTCACCATGCAGACAGGGATTCCAAGATGGCACCAGAAACACCTTGAAAACCTCGCCAGCCATTATTTAACAACAATAAAAACGACCAGATAATAATACAAAAGTTTGGCCATTATATAACGAAGAAGTCTAATGAGGGATTAACCAATCAGATTTGAGATTTCAAACATGAGGAACAAACTAGCAGGAACACCACTGGATGCCAAGCCCCAGTCAAGGGAATGTTAAAGGGACTGGGAAAGTTCAGCGAAGGAGAGAATGTCAGACGAAGCAGACATGCTTACTTGCAATCCCTCGACACAAAGCGACCCCCCTGGAGCATGGAGATCCCTTGGGGAGCAAGGAACCAGGAAAAGAATACTGCCTAAAGGAAGGCAGTGATAATCTGGAGGAAACTCAGAGAAGCCAGGCTGGAAGCTTCCCAGGAAGCCCTGGGCAGAGAGGCTGGCCTGGATGCTGGAAAAAACATCTTCCAAACCTCCAGGGAATTGACAGGCTGAGGATGTCTGTGATGCTGGAAATGCATCGGAGGGACAGGGCCTCTGTATTCTTGTCCTTTACCGCTTTTTATCGTGTGTTCTGTCGTGTTTTCTGTGCAGGAGTTCATGTGGGACTCCTGGCGGTGCAGCTCTCTCTCTTTCGGTTCGGTGAACAGACCCATGGGATACCGTTATGGCACCCATGGGTAGGGGTGCAACCCTGTGCCCCTAGTGTATGTTTATGGGCACCTGTGTGTGACCCCACAGAGCAGGGTATGCGCTGGTGGCAGCTCCGTGCTGAAATGACTGGTGCCCTGCACGTCCTCCATTTTGGGATGCCCAGGCCCTGTCATTGGAATCGGTAGATTCCTGATGGAGACAAAATGGCCTCCATGGCCTCTTACCTTCCATCGCCTGTTACCGTGATCTTCCCGAAGTCCCAGGAAGCCCTGCCTCTGTCCCTTCCCCCTGACTGGCTGTGGGGTGGAAGTTCCATATATGGTTTTGTGGGGAAGTGCCGACCAGACTGGCTGGAGCCTTCTCAACAACCGTATGTTGTGGGTATGCCTGTGGGTGGGACCTGGGTGAATGGAGTGTGTGACAAATATGCATTCTATGTTGTGGCTGTCTGGTATCTGGTGTTTGACACAATGGTTTAGACAGCCCTGCCCGAAACCAGTATGAATGCAGCTTGGAGTGTTGAATGGCTCGGTATTTGTCCCAATACGCATAACTTGTTGTGAGTGTCTGGAGAGAAGTGAATGGCCTGAATGCACCGTGTGCCTGATTGTCTGCTTGCCTGCCTGAATGCCCGTAGTCGTGATTGGATGCTCGAGTGTGACCCAGCGGAATGAATGGGAGATCAACAGTATATCTGGGGACCTCTCACTGCTAGGAATCGTGTTCAGAAGCTGAAGTCCACTACGACGAGTAACTGGAGTAACTGAAACTTAACCTTGAGCCCCGCTGGATGAGAAGAATTGATGTTGCTCTCCTTCGCAATCTGAAAGCTGCTGTGCCTCAAGGACTGACCCAGAGAGGACCTGGTAAGGTGCCCTCTTCCCGAGCTACGAGGGACCATCGTGCACAGCTGACCTTTGCGTAAGCTCCCTGGTAGACAGTCCTTCGACAGGCTGCCGACCCGATTCGGGGATTGCTGTGGAACTCCAAGGAGAAGCGCCCGGACTGTTGTCCACCACTGTCGACGACCGCCATCGCTGACTGGAGCAGCTGTGCTCCCGGTGCCTAAGAACTTCTTTGATCCAAGGACGCTCTCGTCCACATCGTCGCCGCTGTATCCTGCCGGAGAAGGCATGACCGTCGACACGCCGAGGAGCATCCACCGGTGGGTTTCCCGCCACCCAAAGACCACAGAGATGCCGATGACTCAACGCCCTTGCTGGGCCACAGTTCTTCAACTCTTTGCGTTCCAGAACTATCGACTTTGAGGTGCCCCGTACGCCTCTTCCTTACAGGACGTTTACGCTTCCCCGTCAACGAGCACCGTTAGGAACGACGCGGCCACTTCACCGTCGTAGCTTGACCTGTTCTCCGTCGGACGCTCGAGGACACTCAAGAAGGGCCGTCGATCCCCGACACGGAACGCTACAATGCCAAGGTACTTCGGGGTTGCAGAACTATTTGAAAGTCTAGTGTGAACAATATATGGACTAGGCTTGTATCATTCTTCTACAGGTTGCCGAGGTGGGGGGGGGGATCTCCACACAGACCTGTGTTTAACGGTAGTTACCAGTATCCTGCCTATTGCTCAACCAGCTTGATTTCCTTCCTCTCTCTACTGCTGGTTTCCTCTTTATTTTGATCTGTGTGTCATTCTGACCGTATGCTAATAACGTTAGTGGTACCACTTTAGAATTGTACATATTTACCAGTGTTGATTTTCGGAGTACAAAGTGAGTTATCATGATCGTGTATATGACCTTGAATATTAATAATATAAAGACTGTGTTTTTACTGATACAGTGTGTGGACATTCCTTTGTGGGTGCTTGGGGACTACACTGTACTTAAGAACCAGCTCGCATCACCTCCTGAGAAGCTAGGCCTTGATTGCTCGACTACTTCTACCAATACTAGAAAATCTTGGCAGGGCTCTCTGTGTCTCTCCTCTACCAAACAGAGATCGGAAGTACAGACCCCCCCACCGGTCTTTACAGCTGGTGGCAGCGGTGGGATGCTTATAGTTTTAAGACTCAGTGTATAACTGTCCCACTTACGAAGGAAATCTGCACTTTCTTAATTTAAGATTTAGTCGTGTACAAGATAACTGCATTACAAGCAATGGAGTCCATTGCAAATGGTAAATTGACTCGGATGAGCTTAAAGGCTCTCCAGAGTGCTTGTGAAACCAGGGAATTAGACTTTGTGGATAAGTCTAGGGCTGAGTTGATAGCTGCCCTGGTGGACTACCAGATCGATTGTGAAACTCTTGAAGGGGGAATGCAACCAATGAGGACTCTACCCCGGGGGTTGTCGCCGAATCTGAATCTGGGAATGCCACCATTCCTGCTGCCTCTGTTCCAAACCCCAGCAGTTCTTTAGAGCTTGAGTAATATCGCAAGTTGGAAATAGATGCTTAGCTTGAGAAAGAGGAGTTGGCACAGCAAGTGGAACTCAAGAATAGGGATCTGGAACTCAAAGACAATGACACTGAATGTCAGCGAATCCAGTTGGAGAAAGCTCGAGTGGAGACTTCAGCGAAACCAGTTGAGAGTGTCAGGTCCCCAGCAACCAAGTTTATGAAAGATTTGGTTGGTGTGTATGCGGAGGGTTCTGATATCCTCCAATGGATTGAAGAGTTTGAGATGGCTTGTGCAATTCATGATGTTGATAAGAGAGATTGGGCTAAGTGTTTGTTAAGCAGAGTGCCTCAAACTGGATATGACTGTATTCTGAAACTGAGAGTGGAAGAAAGGGGTCAGTATGAGTGCATGAAGTCTGCTTTAATTGCCAAGACGCCTACCCAATATCTTAAACGGCTCAGGGATTTTAAGAAACGAGAGAATGTGTCTTGGGTTGACTGGGTGAGTGCTGCGCACATGAACATGATGGGATGGATTGATGGTTACAAAGTGAAAACGTTTGTTGAACTGCCTCACCTCTTGTTTTTTGAGCATTTTTCAGAAGCTTGTTCACCAGAGCTGCGTCAGTATGTTGCTGACCAGAACATTTTGGACCCCTTTAAGCTGGCTAGGTTGGCTGACAAGTGGGTCTCCCACCGGGTGTCCCATAAGGACTCCAGTGGGAAGGACAAGGACAAAGAAAAGGGGGCCTCTCAGAAAGCAGAGGAGTCCCAAAAGCAGTCACAGTCGGGAAAACCAAAACCTTCCTCTCTGAAGACCCAAAAACCTAGTGGGGATAGGTCTGTTGTGGGTGGGAGTAAGAGTAGTGGTCCGCCTGCTGCAAAGCAGGGTCCCAGTGGCTCCAGTACCGTACCCCGCACTCCTGGCACTTGTTGGGATTGTGGGGCTCTGGACCACCGAAGGGGTGACCCCAAGTGTAAGGGTAAGGCACTTGGAGTCCAGGCTGCCAGCCTGACCTATCCCTACTCCGCACCTGAGGTGGAGGCCACTGTCCTCCCCTCCTCTACTGGAATCACCTTCCGTGCTCCCGTAGAGATTTCCTTAGTGTCCCTTGGGGCCTGGAAAAAGTACGCAGAAGTACTGGTGACTATCCCACAAAACACTCATAGGTTTTTGAGAAGTGTCCTCTTGAATGTCTAGCCTTCTAATGGTTTGAGAGACACTGGGGCAAGCATGACAGTGGTGGGCAGGACCCTGCTCAAGCCAGAGGACTATATAAGTGCTCCTCCGAGAACCACCAGGTTAGCAGGTAGGCCTCCCAAATTAATCGCTTGTAGCCTTAGTCAACATTACGATTGGAGACAAGACAGCAAAGCTTCCGGTCCTGGTTCAGTACAACGTGCCTGCAAACATTTTGTTGGGAAACGATTTGGTTGAATTAGGGATGATCACGGATGGTTTACTCATGGCTGCTGTGGCGGTCACCTGATCGCAGGTCACACAGGGTCTGGCTGCGAGCCCGGCACCCTCGCCGATGGGGAAACCCAAGGCACGAAGGAAACGGAAAAGTAAGAAGGCCGCCTCTGTGGAGGAGCCTGTGCTCTTCCCACTGTTTCGACAGCCCCCATTGGGATCCATGCTCCGGACGGGCTGGGTCCAGTGGTGAATCCCGTCTCAACTCCTGTGGGAGAAGAGCCAGAAGACTTTCCTGTGGGAGAGGCTCGTAACCCGGAGGATCATCCTGACCTTCAATGCTTGTTAGCTGAAGGGGGACCCTCCTGGGCGGACTTCTGTAAGGGACAGAGAGAGTGCCACTCTCTCTCGAGGGTCTGTGGACACAGGCCCTGTGCCAGGAACAAGGAGAAGTGCCTAGGAAATTTCAGATTTACTGGGAGGGTGAGCTCCTTGTTAGTGAGCCCACTAAGACTGAATCTGGCGCCCTCGAGAGGTTGGTGGTACCCCAGGTTTACACGCCCTTCCTGCTGCAGTTGGCGCATGAGATGCCTTTGGCTGGTCATCTTGGGACCAAGAAGACTAAGCAGAGGCTCTCTGCCCATTTCTACTGGCCACGGATGGGAGTAGAAGTGGAGTCCCACTGCAGGACCTGCCCAACTTGTCAGTTGTCTGGCAAGACTGGAGGCAGAGTCATCACCCCACTGCAACCATTGCCAGGGGTTGGCACACCGTTTGAGAGGGTTGGCATCAACATCATCGGTCCCCTTCACCCGATGTGGGAGGGTCGACATCGGTTCATCCTGGTCTTGGTCGATCATGCCACCAGGTACCCTGAGGCTATACCCCTTCGGACGGTTACGGCCAAGGTGGTTGCCAGGGCTCTCCTGGGCATTTTCACCCATGTTGGATTCCCTAAGGAGGTTGTCTCTGATAGAGGATCAAACTTCACGTCGAGTTACATGAAACCATGTGGAAATAATGCAGAGTAATTTACAAGTTCTCCACTTCTTACCACCCCAGACCAACGGTCTAGTTGAGAGATTTAACAAAACTCTCAAGAGCATGTTAGGCGCTTTGGAAGAGCCCCTCAGGAAGAAGTGAGATCTTCTCCTGCCATGCCTGCTGTTTGCTCACAGAGAGGTACCTCAAGAGGGTGTTGGTTTCAACCCTTTGGGATTACTCTTTGGACATCCCGTGAGGGGGGCCCTTGCCTAGATCCAAGAAGGTTGGGAGGCCACTCCTCCAGGTCCCGCCAAGCAAGAGGGGGACTATGTGTTAGGCCTCTGATGGAGGATGACACAGATGATGGATCAGGCAACAGCAAATCTTAAGGCCAGCTAGGAATTTAATAAATACTGGCATGACCTTAAAGCATCGCAAGTGGATTGAACTCCGGGACAGGAGGTCCTTGTGATGGAGCCTACCAAGCCTCGGGCTTTGGCAGATAAATGGACTGGATCCTTCAGGATCATCTCCAAAATGGGCGAAGTCAATTATCTGGTTGACATGGGAGCCTCGAGGGTAGCCCCTCAGGTATTCCACGTCAACAGGCTCAAGCCTTTCCACAGGCGAGCAAGTCTCATGTCTCTTGCTAGCTTCAGGGCAAGAAGAGGATGAGAGTGAGCCCCTTCCTGATTTGCTACATAGCAACCCTCAGGGTTGCTCCGTGAAGGGAGTACATCTCTCTCCCGATCTGACAGCAGAGCAGCAGAGGGCCTGCAGGGCTTTGCTGCGGCAGTTCGCCTCTCTGTTTTCACTGACGCCAGGCCTTACACCGTGGTGTAGGCACGAGATTGACACTGGTGACAGTGTGCCTGTCAAAAGCAGGTGCTACCATATGTCGGATACCGTCAAGAACCACATCCAGGTTGAGGTAGCCAAGATGTTGGATCTGGGTGTTATTGAACCCTCAACCAGTCCCTGGTCCAGTCCCGTGGTCCTTGTCCCCAAGGCAAGTTCCCAGGCAGGTACCAAGGATTGGAGGTTATGTGTGGACTACCGAGGAGTCAATGCCGTCACCGAAACTGACGCATACCCATTGCCCCAGGCTGATGAGCTTGTGGACACGATAGGTGCTGCCAAATTTGTGAGCACCTTCGACCTCACCTCAGGCTATTGGCAAATAGCTCTGATGGACCATGCCAAGGAAAAGATGGTGTTCTCAACACCAGAGGGACTCTACCAGTTTAGAGTCATGCGTTTCGGGTTGAAGAACGCCCTTGCCACTTTCCAGAGATTAGTCAACCATGCGCTTAGTGGGCTGGAAGCCCTTTGTGTGGCTTACTTAGATGACATTGCCGTCTACAGTTCCACTTGGGAAGAGCATTTGACGCATCTGGATAAAGTGTTCCAGGCGTTAAAAAGGGCTAACCTCACTATCAAGGCCACCAAGTGCCAGATAGCTCAGGGGAAAGTCACGTATCTTGGTCATGTGGTAGGAGGGGGTCAAAACCAACCTCTCCCCAGTAAAATACAGGATGTACATGACTGGGAGACTCCCACTACTCAAACCCAGGTGAGAGCCTTTTTGGGCCTCACTGGGTATTATCGCAATTTCATGGTATACTATGGAACGATAGCTGCACCCCTGACAGCTCTGACTTCGCCCAAACAACCGAGGAAGGTTAATTGGACCGAAGACAGTCAGAGGGCCTTTGGTGGCTTGAAAGAAAGTCTGTGTAGGGCACCCGTGTTGTGTGCGCCTGATTACAGCAAGCCCTTTATGGTTCAAACTGACGCCTGCGACACCAGAATTGGAGCGGTCTTGTCCCAGTTAGATGACAAAGGAAGAGAACATCCGATCATATTCATCAGTAGACAACTTAAGGGTAGGGAACTTAGGTGGGCTACTGTTGAAAAGGAATGTTTTAGTATAGTTTGGAGCCTTAGGCGCTTTAGACCCTACCTTACCGGGTCTACCTTCAAGGTCCAAACCGATCATAAGCCCCTTAAGTGGCTTATGCAGATGAAGGCTGAGAACCCGAAACTGCTCAGGTGGTCCATTAGTCTGCAAGGGCTAGACTTTAACATTGAGCACAGACCAGGGAAGAGTCACGATAATGCAGATGGCCTTTCCAGAAGATATGTTGACCGTCTGGATGAGGGTGCCTATCCCGTGGGAGATTAGGCACCCTAACCTCAGTCTGGGGGGGGCACTGTGATGCTGGAAATGCATCGGAGGGGCAGGGCCTCCGTATCCTTGTCCTTTACTGCTTTTTATCGTGTGTTCTGTCGTGTTTTCCGCGC
The DNA here is from genome assembly GCF_040938575.1 of Ambystoma mexicanum. Classification (NCBI taxonomy): domain Eukaryota; kingdom Metazoa; phylum Chordata; class Amphibia; order Caudata; family Ambystomatidae; genus Ambystoma; species Ambystoma mexicanum. The sequence goes on along the minus strand of NC_090938.1, from coordinate 770,511,759 downwards.
AGGAGTTCATGTGGGACTCAAGGCGTTGCAGCTCTCTCTCTTTTGGTTTGGTGAACAGACCCATGGGATAACCTTATGTCACCCATGGGTAGGGGTGCAACCCTGTGCCCCTAGTGTATGTTTTTGGGCACCTGTGTGTGACCCACAGAGCAGGGTATGGGCTGGTAGCAGCTCCGTGCTGAAATGACTGGTGCCCTGAGTATCCTCCATTTTGGGATGCCCAGGCCCTGTCATTGGAATCGGTAGATTCCTGATGGAGACAAAATGGCCCCCATGGCCTCTTGCCTTCCATCGCCTGTTACCTTGATCTTCCCGAAGTCTCGGGAAGCCCTGCCTCTGTCCCTTCCCCCTGACTGGCTGTGGGGTGGAAGTTCCATATATGGTAGTGTGGGGAAGTGCCGACCAGACTGGCTGCAGCCTTCTCAACGACCGTATGTTGTGGGTACACCTGTGGGTAGGACCTGGGTGAATGGAGTGTGTGACGAATATGCATTCTATGTTGTGGCTGTCTGGTATCTGGTGTTTGACACAATGGTTGAGACAGCCCTGCCCGAAATCGGTATGAATGCAGCTTGGAGTGTTGCATGGATCGGTACTTGTCCCAATACGCATAACTTGTTGTGAGTGTCTGGAGAGAAGTGAATGGCCTGAATGTGTTACACTCACCTGGTATCCACGGTGACGCCACCCAGCCAGTTGGTCGTTGGTGCCCTTCTCAATGATTCCCTGGTGTGATTCTCGGTGTCGATGGGACTCTGCCTGGAAATGAAGACTATATTAGGACTGGACGATCAAGGTAAGTTTTCCCCCACCTCCCTTGTGATTTCAGCCCCTCCGTGGGTTCTCTTCTCACCTGGTTGTTGGAATTGGTGGGCTCTCCGTCCTGCTCTCTGGGCAGGGGCGCGTTGTCTTTTGTGGGCACGTGCGGTCCAGTTACTTCACTGAATGCGGGCCTAGTAATGTCTTTCAGGTAGGTCTTATTGCGATTGATGGCATTGTTATTCTTGCATGGCTGGTTCTCGCCGGTAAACAATGGTGCACAAAAGCGCTATGATGCGGTAAGGATGGCGCTTTGCGCAGCACAGCGATGTCTTGTCCTCACTGACCTGTGCTTTTCTCTTTTTCGTAGGTCGCGGTGTGTTCCCAGCGCGGATGGAGTTCCGGAGCTATGCCGGTCGAAAAGCAACCAGGTAAGTCTCTAAGCGCTTCGTGGTTGTAATGCCTCTACTACCTCCTTTAATTATGTCTTTCTCCCTTTCTCAGGTCCATCGATCCGGGCCGCAAACTCTTCCAACGGAGCTGCCCAGGAGCTGCGAGCAGTGAAGGATGGAGATTGCAGGTAAGATTCTGCTGCTAACAATGTTCTTTGTTTTTTCTGCAGGTCCGGAATTCGTCAGTCTCGTGAGAAAGCTTGACACGGTGAGCGTCACGTTGCTAGTAGCAAAGTAACGTGAAGCGTGTTGTCTTGTTCAGGTGTGGTTTAAATAGCCACTGCAAAGTAGTCCAGGTCAAGTAGTCCCTAGGCCACCACACCCAAAACACTAGACCGTATAGCTTGGTTCTAGGAATCAAGCTATGTGGATGCCTCCATGTTGGCTGAAAGCCTAAAAAATAAAGTAGTTTGTCAAGCAGATGTCTTTCCTTGTTTATGAGCCTGGCGCCAAAGGTGCCAGGACGGGCCCCAAGAGGGCCTGAGAAGTGGATGCCAGGCCTTATTAGCGATCCGAGTTCTGATCCCACCTGGCCAAGGGGCTTGCCAGTGGGGAATCAGGGCTGAGAGTCGTGACAGCACCCCCCCGCAAGGCCCCTCCCATGGTGTGTCTCCTGTCTGGTCCAGGTTTACTTCGGAAGTTCTGATGAAACTTCTTGATCAGACGTGGTGCATGGATGTTCTCACTGGGTTCCCAGGATCTATCTTGAGGCCCAAATCCCTTCCAGTCAACGAGATAATATAACTTGGCTCTAGAGTATTTAGAGTCCAGGATGCCCTTGACTACGAATTCTGGTTCTCCATCAATTAGTATATGTTGAGGTGGTGTCTTGATTTGTGTACCGGGTTGCATTGGTTTTAAGAGGGACACATGGAATACCGGATGGATTTGTAGATTAGGTGGTAATTCCAATTTGACAGCTGCCGGGTTGATAATTGCCTTGATGATATAGGGTCCCAAATATCGAGGATGGAAGGTCCGGGTCCCTTTGATGGGTACATATTTGGCGGCTAACCAAACCTGGTCTCCGACTTGATAGTCTGGGGCCTCTTTCCGATGCTGGTCGGCGAAGTACCTTTGTTTTTCTTTAGCATGAATAAGATGTCCCTTTGCCTTTCAGAACGCCTGAGTGATGGTTGTGTGAAGAGTCTTTACTGCAGGCATTTCCAGGCTAGCAGGAAGGTCGAGTTCTGAGGTACGTGGATGTCTGCCATACAGGGTGTAAAAAGGTGTTTGTCCCGTGCTAGAATGTACGGAATTATTATATGCATACTCGGCTATCCAAAGTAAGTCCTTCCAATCTCTCAATTCATGGTGCAACATGCACCGTAAATACTGTTCGAGGGTCTGGTTGGTCCTCTCGGTTTGGCTGTCCGTTTGGGGGGTGGTGACTGGTAGATAGCCGGACATCAATCTGTGCCATTGCACAACTTTTCTCCAAAAATTGGATACAATCTGGCTGCCTCGATCGGAGACCAGAACTGATGGGAAACCATGTAGCTTGACAATGTTTTCCAGAAATACTTCTGCTAGGGTGGATGCGTCCGGGAGGCCCTTGAGAGGAATAAAATGTGCCATCTTAGAGAACAAATCCATGACTACAAGAATGGTGTTAAAGCCTTGACTCGGTGGCAGATCAGTGATAAAGTCAAGGGAAAGAGTGTGCCATGGAGCGGGAGGGATGTCCAGTGGTTGTAGGAGACCTGATGGTTTCTGTTTCTGGGATTTATTTTGTGCACAGACGCCGCAGGGCTGAACATACTGGACAATGTCCTTACGCCAGGCAGGCCACCAAAAGTTCTTTTTCACCTTGATGAAGGTTTTAGCGATTCCAGGGTGTCCTTCGATCAGAGAGTCATGATAACCTGAAATGATATGCTGTTGTAACTCCTTCTTGGGTACATATAACCGGTCCCTAAAAAAGGGTAACTGATCCTTGATGCAATATTGTTCTCCTTGAGTTTGCCATGAGAGGAAAGCATCCGGGTTTATTGACTGTCGAATTTCGTTTCATAATTCGGCTTGTGATAAGGTTGTTGTGGGTACCCAAGAGTTTATCTTCTGGTATGATGGGTACCGGGTCTGGAGTTGTACATACCGTTTCATCGATGCTCATTCGAGATAAGGCGTCAGCTTTCCCATTCTTGACCCCTGGTCGAAAGGTGATCACAGTCATATTCGGCGAAGAAGAGGGCCCACCGTAACTGGCGTGAAGACTGGGCTTTGACTGTATTGAGATATTGCAGGTTCCGGTGATCTGTGATCACTGTAATGGTGTGTCTAGCTCCTAGAAGATAGTGTCGCCACACCTTGAAAGCGGACTTGATGGCTAGGAGTTATTTGTCCGTGATAGTGCAATTAATTTCCGGGGGTGAAAACTTTTTTAACCAGAAGGCCACAGGATGCAGCTGGCCAGTTTCTGGGTCCCTCTGTGAAAGGACCGATCCCATTGCCATACTGGAAGCATCAGTTTCTACGACATAAGGGAGGTCTGGACGAGAGTGCCGCAGGATCAGAGTAGAGATGAACCTTTGTTTCAGTTCCTGAAAGGCTCTTTCAGCTTCCTCGGTCCAAGCAAACTTTTTATTGCTTTTTTGTAGCAGTACTGTGATCGGGTGCACAACCTGAGAGAAGTCTGGGATAAATCGGCGGTAAAAGTTTGCAAAGCCTAGCATGCTCTGCATCCCCTTCAGAGATGTTGGTGATGGCCATTGTCATGACCCCCAAGACTCCAGTCAGTAGCATTGGCGGCATCTGGTCTAAGAACATGGCGACATGGCACAGAAAACTGGCTTTTGCCACTGCTTTAGGCAATGCCCCTTCCAAAATGGCCCCCGGGTTGGGACCGATCAATGTAATCCAACATGGCCCCTAGAGGGCCTACCGTGGAAACATCCATGGTGACCTAGTGGTGCTGGGTGGGCTCAGGGCTATATAAACCCCGCCCTGAGCCACACCCAGCGTTTAGCGTTCTCCCCGGCTCTGCAGAAGCGTGACGCTGCCTGTCACGGTACAACTCTGCTCTCATCCCGCGGCTCCAGTCATCTGGGTTCCTCGATCCCAGCAACGCAGAAGAAGCAGCAGGTTACTCGCCGGGTCCGTTCACATCACTGCAAACAGCTGATCTCTCGTCGGCATCGCAGAGGGGAACAGCTGTCACTCGTCAGTAACGCAGAAGGCAGGCACCAGCTGATCTCTCCCTCGTCACCTCGCCCACGTTGCAGCTCCATTCTTCTGCCTGCAATATAAAGCATAAGGGGAAGGGTAGGAGACAGTCATTAACCACCACGCCCCTCCCCATCCAGTGAACTTACCTTGGTCCGCTCCTACTCCCAAAGGGCTCTTCACTACTGCAGGGCTCAGGCGGTCCACCAACCTGCAAGACAGAAGAAGTATGATACTTAGTTAAGTGACAGACATTTGAAGGCTCCCCAGAACCTAGTTGAGCCACAAGGTATATTGAACACTTGCATTGTAAGACTTAATCAGCGCAGAACTGTGCATTGCAGCAAAGGATATATAGAAGGCGGTTGGGTGCGCCGCAGCAGGCCTGGGCCACCTGGACCCAGTGAAGGAACTGGGCAGAACTGCAACACCGCCTAGAACCCAGTGAAGAAACTGGGCAGGACATTAAAGACTCAACCATCCAAGGATGCAGCAGCTCAGAGGAACCTGGAACCTCATTCCTCAATCCGGATTACTCCCCCACATTCCGTCCATTGAGTGACTAAACCTACAGTGGGCAGAGTGAGGAGGAGTGTTTTGGGCAACTGCGAGAACCACAGACCGGACCAGAACCCGTCGACAGACCGGACCAGGCACTCCTGCTGGGCCCCAGAGGTAAGCGTTACAGAAAACTAAACCCACGTTACCGCCTTGCCCGAGTGCCATAGCATCAGAGATCGACTAACTAGCTGCCCTGCTGGGCGAGTTGAGGGCCGAAGTGCACGCTGCAAGCTCGGAAACCAACGCCATGAGGAAGGAGCTGGTTGTGAACAGGGAATGAACAGAGGAGTTGGCAAAACGCCTTACCAGGACTGAGGCTGGACAAACCCCACGGCCTGGCGCACGGGGGTTCACAGGGGACCCTCAAAAGTACAGGGTGTTTATGACCCAGTGTAGGCTCCATTTCTTGTGTCGTCCAGGAGCATTCCCAACAGACCAAACTAAGGTAGCCTTCATCTTGTCCTACCTAGGGGGACATGCCGCTAGCTGGTCAGTGCCCTTAGTTGACCGGGATGACCCCGTCCTACACAATTTCGTTAATTTCCAACAGGAGATGGACAAGCCGTTTTCTCGCCGTACCCGGGGTCATGCCTTGGATGGGGACTTGTTGGCGTACATCACAGCATTTAATCGGCTGGTAGCTGAGACCCGTTGGCCGGAAGAGAAACAAACCACCCTGTTCTATCGGGGTCTGCAAAGCGAACTAAAAGACGTTCTAGCTCAAGTTATGAATCCACCGGATCGCTGTACGGACTACATAGATCTGGTGATACAGTTAGATCATCGTCTGCAAGAAAGGAAGTCTGACCGATCCCGTTTTGTGAATCGCCCCTTGTACCTTCGTCCCCAGGACACACCTCGAACTACCGAAAGCACGCCAGAACCAATGCAATTGGGGAGTATAAGAGGCCCACTAACCAAGGAGGGAAGAGAACGACGCAGGAAACAACAGTTATGTTTGTACTGCGGTAAAGCGGGACATTTCTTGAAGGACTGCCCGAATAAGACACCCCGAAAATCACTGGGAGTCATGGAAACCGAGACAGAGCCGCCAGAGTTACCGGGAAACTACACGGCTCGACAAGACTAGAGACCGGCTTGTCGGGAAAAGAGACGCCAGCGGTCTCGCATCTTACAACACCAGTTATCCTACTATGCCCCCAGCAGCCACAATGGATGCATGCTCTGGAAGCTTACATCGACTGTGGAGCAGTAGGCAATTACATGGACATCACAGTGGCCCTACGGATAGGTGTGTCTATACAGAAACGGGACAGAGTCGATAACATCCTGTCAGTGGATGGAACTCTGTTGTCGTCAGGGCCTGTGACCCAACGTACTGGAAAGGTTGTATTGCTATGCCATGATGGCCATCAGGAACAGATTACCTTCGATCTCATCAACGCTCCCCAGTTCCAATTGATCTTGGGAATACCCTGGTTGATGTGCCATAATCCGGTCATAGATTGGCGTACTCATTCCCTGACATTTTCAACCGCGTGTACTCGTACCTGTTATCCTGCTTCAACCACAGTCCACGAGAACCCTGCACCTGTAACAAAGTCACCAGGAACCGTGCTAGGAATCATAGGGCAGCTACCTCCAGAGTATGACGATTTCCAAGACGTCTTTCACAAGGATCAGGCTAACTCCTTCAAACCCCACAGGCCCTACGACTGCCAAATTGATCTAATTCCTGGAGCACAACCTCCGTGTAGTCGTATCTACGCCCTTACGGAAAAAGAGAACCAACATCTACGTGAATATCTAGATCAATACCTGGCCAACGGATTCATTCATCCTTCCAAGTCTCCTGTTTCCTCAGCTCTCTTCTTCGTCCCCAAGAAAGAGGGAGACCTCAGAACTTGTATAGACTATAGCGTGCTTAACAAAATTACCATAAAGAATCGGTATCCCTTGCTCCTGATTCCTGTACTCTTAGATCAAGTAAAGGGAGCAAGGATCTATACGAAATGGACCTCCGGGGGGCCTACCACCTGGTTCGCGTGAAGGCCAGGGACGAATGGAAGACGGCCTTTCCCACCAAATTTGGGTTGTTCGAGTATAACGTTATGTCCTTCGGACTATGCAACGCGCCAGCTGCATTCCAATACTTTATGACAGATGTGTTAAGGGAATTATTAGTTGTCTGCGCGATGGTGTACATAGATGATATCTTGATCTACTCTAAATCTGTCCAAGAACACGTGCCCCACGTAAGAGCAGTCTTGGAAAAACTATGTCAGCACCGCTTATTTGCAAAACTTGAGAAATGTGATTTTCATGTCACCACTGTGGAGTTTCTCAGATACATTCTTAGCCCTCAGGTTATCCAGATGGATAATCGCAAGGTGAAAGCAATATTACAATGGCCTTCTCCCACCTCAATCAAGACGGTCCAGAGTTTCCTAGGCTTCGCGAATTTCTATAGAAGGTTCATCGCTGATTTCTCAGAGATCGTCCATCCCATAACATCATTACTCCGTAAGAACCACACATTTCAATGGACTGCCGAGCCCGAGAGGGCTTTCCAGCAACTGAAAAAACGGTTCACATACAGCACCTATTCTCAAACACCTGAATCCAGACCTTCCATTCTCGGTGGAAACAGATGCTTCCAATGTGACTATGGGGGCAGTGCTATCCCAGACGGACCCAAAAACCAATCAATTACACCCGGTAGCCTTTTGGTCTCGAAAGTTCAACCCAGGAGAACTTAATTACGCGGTGACCGACAAAGAACTTCTCGCCATAAAGGCCGCGTTCAAGGAATGGAGGCACCATCTCTTAGGAGCGCGACATCCGGTAGCAGTACTTACCGACCACTGCAACTTGCAATTTCTGCGGACGGCCGGAGCCCAAACACCCCGACATTTGCGATGGGCCCAGTTCTTTTCAGAGTATAACTTCACTGTCAGCTATCGCCCCGGGGTAAGATCCGGAAAAGCTGATGCGTTGTCACGAATCGGCTGGAGTACAAAAAAGGACGATGCATATGCAAGCCCTCCTCCACAGCTCATCATTCCGGAAGAAAAGCGGTTAGGAATCACCGGTACTCCTCTGCCTACACTGGAGACCCTACACGAACAGATCAAGGAAGCCATGACCCCAGCACAAGTGCATACATGGATTTCACAAGGTTCACAACAAACTCAAGTTAACGAACTCCCATATTACCGAAATCGGCTTTTCTTGCCACACCTGGCAATGCAGGAACAGGTCATGAACACCTACCATGATGCACTTACAGCAGGACACCCTGGTATAGCCAAGACCATGGCAAAAATCCAACGGTATTTCTGGTGGCCTACATGGCGGAAAGATATAGCACAGCATGTGAAATCTTGTGACATCTGTGCCAGAAGCAAAACACCAAGGACCAAGCCACAGGGATTACTCCGTCCTTTGTCAATTCCACCGATCACGTAGCATACAATCTCATTGGACTTCATCACTGAACTACCCCCCTGTGACGGTTTTAATACCATACTGGTCGTCGATCTCCTAACCAAGATGGCACACTTCATCGCTTTGAAAGGCATACCCAGTGCAGGAACTTTAGCTCAAACCTTTCTCACCAACATTGTTAGACTACATGGCTTCCCTTCGGTAGTTATCTCGGATTGAGGGAGCCAGTGTGTGTCCAAATTCTGGAGGGCATGTTGTGCTAAGGCTCAGATCGAGGTCCGCCTGTCTACCAGTCACCATCCACAGACCGATGGGCAGACCGAGAGGACAAATCAATCGCTCGAGCAGTACCTTCGGTGCATGCTTACACAGACATAATTGAATTGGGTGGAACTACTCTGGGCAGCGGAATACGCATACAATAACACAATTCATAGTTCCACTGGCATTTCGCCTTTCTTCTTGCTGCATGGGCGAGATCCACCAACATCAGCCTTAGACCCACCAGCACCTTTGGACATGCCAGCAGTGAGAACCCTACACACCAACATTAAGGAAACATTGAAAAAGGCCACCCAAGCCCTGCAGGTAGCAAAAGCCAACCACAAGCGTTTCACAGACAGGAAAAGAACCCCAGAACCTTAGTACCAGATTGGCGACAAAGTCTGGTTATCCACAAAGCATATTCAGCTGAAAGGACCCAAGAAATTTCACCCCAGATACATTGGGCCATACCTGATAAAGAACATAGTCAACCCTGTGGCCATGGAACTAGAACTCCCACCGGTACTTCGCATGCACCCGGTGTTCCATGTCTTTTTATTGAAGCCTGTACATCCTGGCACTCGTGACACCCTTAAAAGGCCTCCCCCCGTGATAGTACAGGGAGAAGCCGAATACGAAGTCAGAAATATCATGGACTCCAAGATAGTGCAGAAAAAACTCTATTATTTGGTGGACTGGAAAGGGTATGGAGTTTTAGATCGGACCTGGGAACCAGCTGAACACATGCATGCTCCACGTCTCTTGGCTCGATACCACCGTGAACACCCAGAACGTCCAGGTCCATTGGCTCTCCTTGGGGGGGCCTTTAGGGGGGAGTGCTGTCATGACCCCCAAGACTCCGCATTGGCGGCATCTGGTCTAAGAACATGGCGACATGGCGCAGAAAACTGGCTTTTGCCATTGCTTTAGGAAATGCCCCTTCCAAAATGGCCCCTGGGTTGGGACCGATCAATGTAATCCAACATGGCCCCTAGAGGGCCTACTGCGAAACATCCATGGTGACCTAGTGGTGCTGGGTGGGCTCAGGGCTATATAAACCCCACCCTGAGCCACACCCAGCGCTTAGCGTTCTCCCCGGCTCTACAGAAGCGTGACGCTGCCTGTCACGGTCTGACTCCGCTCTCATCCCGCGGCTCCAGTCATCTGGGTTCCTCGATCCCAGCAACGCAGAAGAAGCAGCAGGTTACTCGGCGGGTCCGTTCCCATCACTGCAAACAGCTGCTCTCTCATTGGCATTGCAGAGGGGAACAGCTGTCACTCGTCAGTAACGCAGAAGGCAGGCACCAGCTGATCTCTCCCTCGTCGCCTCGCCCACGTTGCAGCTCATTTCTTCTGCCTGCAATATAAAGCATACAGGGAAGGGTAGGGGGCAGTCATTAACCACCACGCCCCTCCCCATCCAGTGAACTTACCTTGGTCCGCTCCTACTCCCAAAGGGCTCTTCACTACTGCAGGGCTCAGGCGGTCCACCGACCTGCAAGAGAGAAGAAGTATGATACTTAGTTAAGTGACAGACATTTGAAGGCTCCCCAGAACCTAGTTGAGCCACATGGTATATTGAACACTTGCATTGTAAGACTTAATCAGTGCAGAACTGTGCATTGCAGCAAAGGATATATACAAGGCAGTTGGGTGCGCCGCAGCAGGCCTGGCCCACCTGGACCCAGTGAAGGAACTGGGCAGAACTGCAACACCACCTAGAACCCAGTGAAGAAACTGGGCAGGACATTAAAGACTCATAACCATCCAAGGATCCTGCAGCTCTGAGCAACCTGGAACCTCATTCCTCAATCCGGATCACTCCCCCACATTCCGTCCATTGGTTGACTAAACCTGCAGTGGGCAGAGTGAGGAGGAGTGTTTTGGGCAACTGCGAGAACCACAGACCGGACCAGAACCCATCGACAGACCGGACCAGGCACTCCTGTGGGCCCCAGAGGCAAGCGATACAGCCATTTTAGAATAGCGTCAACCTTATGTACGTCCATTCTGATGCCTTTTGGCAAAGGATGAAACCAAGAAATTCTAATTCGGTGACGTGAAAAAAACATTTCTCCAGCTTTGCATACAAATGATGTTGGCGGAGCTTGGTGAGGACTGAACGAATGTGCCTGATATGATCTTGTTTTGAAGCCGAGTAGACCAAGATGTCATATATGTACACTGAGGCGCAAACGTCAATCAGTTCTCTCAAGACATCATTCATGAAATATTGAAACGCTGCGGGAGCGTTGCATAAGCCAAAGGCATGACTTGATATTCCAACAAGCCATATTTGGTACAGAAAGCGGTTTCCCACTCATCTCCGCTTCTGACTCGGACCAGATGGTATGCTCCCCGAAGGTCTAATTTGGTATAGATCTGGGCATTTTGACTTGGTGTAGCATTTCTGGGATAAGAGGCAAGGAGAAGCGGTTCTTCGCGGTGATCTGGTTTATTGCGCGGTAATCAATACAGGTCCTCAAGTCCCCTTCCTTTTTCAGTACGAAGAACAAAGGACTGGCTGCTGGGACTTAGATGGGCAGATAAATCTGTTTGCAAGGTACTGGTAAAATAGGATTTCAGGTGAAGGTTTTCTGGTTCGGTGAGAGCGTAGATCCTGCCGCAAGGGATTTGTGCCCCAGGAATAAAGTCAATTTGACAATCATAAGGTCTATGCAGCGGCAATGTGTTATCCTGGTCTTTTTGGAATACGTCCTGAAAGTCATGATATTCATCTGGCAAATAATTAGTTACTCCTAGGGTAGAAGCTACAGTATTGGAAGTCTTGGAGATACAGGAGTTGGGTTCCGGTTCAGAGAGTAGCATGCCAGGGAGCAGTTGCTGGAGAAGGTTAATTTCCGTGCCCGCCAGTCAATCAAAGGGTTGTGAGCAACCAACCATGGCATCCCTAGTATCAACCGGAACTGAGGTGCCTTAATAAGATCGAATGAAATACACTTCCGATGTCCATCCTGGCACAGCAAGGTTACTGCAGCTGTGCACTGGGTTACTGGTCCAGAGGCGATTTCTGTCCCATCCATGGTAGTCACCTTGTCCCTGGTAGACTTAGAACACAACGGGAGCCCCATCTCTGCTGCCAACTCTTGATCTATATAGTTTCCAAATGCTCCGCTGTCGATGTATGCTTCTACGGCATGCATCTTTGACGATTGTTGGTGGTTTATTAAAATCACGGGTATCGCAAAGTGTGAGGTCAGTGGCTCTTTCTCATCACTCGACAAACTGACCTCTATGGTTGCCGAGCTTGTTAGTTTTCCGATTCCTTAACTTCATCCTTTTCTGTGGCCCCGACTGTCCTCCTTGGGGGTTTTACTGGGCAGTCTTTCAGAAAATGTCCTGGTTTTCCACAATACTGTTTTGTTAATGGCGGTCGTATCCCTCCGATCTGCATTGGTTCTACGGCGTTGTCTGGCACCCGCGGTGCGTTGTCTCTAGGCCCAACATAAACTACTTGAGAGTCTGCTTTGAACCTTTCTGCTTTTCGGTCCTGCAACCGATGGTCTAGCTGCACGACCAGATTTATGAATTCGGTACAGTCTCTGGGGGGTGGGGGGGAGTCAACTACCTGGGCCAAGACGTCCTTTAATTTGCCTCGTAAGCCTCGCTGGAATAACATGGTTCTTTTGTTTTCTGGCCACCTGGCTTCAGCAACCAGTCTATTGAAAGTAGCAATGTATGTTAACAAATCTTGGTTCCCCTGCCGGCCGGAGGGATAAGAGTTTGTTATCCACTGCTTGTTCCTGGGTGTGGCGAGCAAACAGTTTTTCCATTTCTCTCTGGAACCCCCCATAATCCTGCAACAATGGATCATTATGGGTCACCAATGGCACCGACCAATCCGCTGCACTTCCACTCAGGATGAAAGCTACCCGAGCTTGGTCATTTGGAAATGCAGGAAGGGATATAAGGTGCACACTCTCAGTCCTGAAATATTAGGGATTAAAGGTTATTAGACCAAGGGTTTAAAGGTCTTTTGGGTGCGGGGGAGGAAAAGCAGCCCTAGCACAGGGCTGCATAAATATATAGAAGAGAGAAAAGAGGATCCAAACTGGAACCCTCCCGTCCCCTGCACACCTATAAATTGCGTCAAAAAGACGCCTAAACATTAGTTAAAAAACCTTTTTTGTATTTCAAAATCAAAATATTCAATTAGAAAGCAGATTTAGTCATTAATAATTAAGCAATCAATGGTGTGAATATAAGAACATGCGTAATTTATTCCAAACGCAAATAACAGAGAAAGTTTCATTCATTGTGGACGGCTGACGCGTTTCGAGAAGTAAATTCTCTTCTTCATGAGCCAAAGATCATACAAATGAACTGAAATAAAAAAAATGTTGAAAAAGTATGTATAAGAGCAGGGTATTGTAGTTCAAGAGGCATACTACATACTATGGTACTTTTGCACAATTACATGTGAGCATTGGGCTGGATGTCCCAGATTGCATACCCTCAAGAAAGGACAGAATCCAATTTAGTGCTTATACAGACACTCATATTTCATTAGTATCCAAAGCCACAAGCAACCCAGACTCCAGTGGCTCCAATGTATAATAACAGAGTAATCATCAATGTAATGGAGAAAGTATACAGCCCTGTGTCTAAATACAACTACAAAATCCAGATCAGGCATGCGCTCACCTTATGTGTAAGGATCCTGTGTCCTATTTTGTTAGATGGTGCCTGTGGGCAAGTATTCTTCAATCAATCATAAAGAAATCAACAAATAAAAAAATGCAACGGGGGTCCCAGATGCTGAAAACAACAATACGGGCAATGAGAGGTGTGCATGGATGCACGGTACTGAAATTAGGTTAACAAAAGCTGCATTGCTTAATTAAGTGTTGGAAAAGGTAAGGACTCACCCTGGCGGGGTGATTTTTCGGACAGGTCCAACGGATTCCGAAGAACCCAGTCCCGGGAATATAATGATGGCACGATCCAGTGCAGGATGCGGCACGCTCTAAGCGTCTGTAAGAAAAGCCCAGAGGAGCTTTAGATTAATCATGGCGAGTTTTGAAGTAAACCGCAACACTAGCCAGGCATAGTGTGGGAAGTGAGGCAACTTACTATTGAAGCCGCGGTGCGCGGTCGTGAACAGCGTTCATCAGTCTTTGCGAGGCAGATCGCGGCAAAGCGTCTTCATTCCAGGTCGAAGGTACTCGAGCGTTTGTTAGAGACCGTTGCTAGGCAGGGTACGCTCCAAGTGGAACGAAGGACCGTCCTGCACGGGTTAGACTGTACAAATGAGTGCAGTTGTGTAGAAACAGAAGTCGGACTAGTGAAAGTGTACACAGGCTGGAACAAGCTGCAAATGCACCTCATTTGGAAATGCCCCAGGGCGACAAAGGAAATGAAGGCGACACTGATTTATGAATGCTGCATACTTCCGTGGGTCACCCGAAAACCTTTCTGGTGGTGCCAGGGGAACTGTTCCAGGCAGCGTGATCTGTACTGGTGTGGGGGGATAAGATGGTGAGATAGGATCAGTGGATTTCCTCCAGGCAGAGGAGTCTGACCTGCCTGTGATTGCAAGAACTGTCTGCCGATTTCGACGGTGCGCTCCTTGGTCACTATTAGGTCTCTTCGGAGTGCATTAGTCTCTTGTCGAGCTGAAAGAACCTCAGCACGAAAGTCCCCCAACAATTGGGCTAATTGGTCGATTTCCGATGTTTCCATGGCACCCAGGTGGATTATTTATGTGAGGCTTTGCGTTCTGTTATGCTCACCTGGTATCCACGGGGACGCCACCCAGCCAGTTGGTCGTTGGTGCCCTTCTCAATGATTCCCTGGTGTGGGTCTCGGTGTCGATGGGACTCTGCCTGGAAATGAAGACTATATTAGGACTGGACGACCAAGGTAAGTTTTCCCCCACCTCCCTTGTGATTTCAGCCCCTCCGGGTTCTCTTCTCACCTGGTTGTCGGAATTGGTGGCTCTCTGTCCTGCTCTCTGTGCAGGGGCGCGTTGTCTTTTGTGGGCGCGTGCGGTACAGTTACATCACTGACTGCGGGCCTAGTAATGTTTTTCAGGTAGGTCTTATTGCGATTGATGGCGTTGTTATTGTTGCATGCCTTTTCTCTGTTCTAAAATGTCTCTTTTTATCTCCCCTAGGTGCGCGGAGTGTCAGCTTGGTGAAATGGGTAGGCTGGTTCTCACCGGTAAACAATGGCGCACAATATCACTATGATGCGGTAAGGATGGCGCTTTGCGCAGCACAGCAATGTCTTGTCCTCACTGACCTGTGCTTTTCTCTTTTTCGTAGGTCGCGGTGTGTTCCAAGCGCGGATGGAGTTCCGGAGCTATGCCGGTCGAAAAGCAACCAGCCAGGTAAGTCTAAGCGCTTTGTGGATGTAATGTCTGTACTACCTCCTTTAATGATGTCTTTCTCCCTTTGTGAGGTCCTTCGATCCGGGCCGCGAACTCTTCCAACGGAGCTGCCCAGGTGCCGCGAGCAGTGAAGGATGCAGATTGCAGGTAAGATTCTGCTGCTAACGATGTTCTTTGTTTTTTTCTGCAGGTCCGGAATTCGTCAGGCTCGTGAGAAAGCTGAACACGGTGAGCGTCACGTTGCTATTAGCAAAGTAACGCGACACGTGTTGTCTTGTTCGGGTGTGGTTTAAATAGCCACTGTAAAGTAGTCCAGGTAAAGTAGCCCCTAGGCCACCACACCCAAAACACTAGACCGCATAGCTTGGTTCTAGGAATCAAGCTATGTGGATGCCTCCATGTTGGCTGAAAGCCTAAATAAATTAGTTCCTCAAGCAGATGTCTTTCCTTACTGATGAGCCTGGCGCCAAAGGTGCGAGGACGGGCCCCAAGAGGGCCTGAGAAGTGGATGCCAGGCCTTATTAGCGATCCGAGTTCTGATCCCACCTGGCCAATGGGCTTGCCAGTGGTGATCAGGGCTGAGGGTCGCGACAGAATGCACCGTGTGCCTGATTGGCTGCCTGCCTGCCTGAATGCCCGTAGTCGTGATTGGATGCTTGAGTGTGACCCAGCGGAATGAATGGGAGATCAACAGTATATCTGGGGACCTCTCACTGCTAGGAATCGTGTTCAGAAGCTGAAGTCCACTACGACGAGTAACTGAAGCTTAACCTTGAGCCCTGCTGGATGAGAAGAATTGCTGTTGCTCTCCTTCGCAATCTGAAAGCTGCTGTGCCTCAAGGACTGACCCGGAGAGGACCTGGTAAGGCGCCCTCTTCCCAAGCTACGAGGGACCATCGTGCACAGCTGATCTTTGCCTAAGCTCCCTGGTAGACAGACCTTCGACAGGCTGCCGACCCGATACAGGGATTGCTGCAGAATTCCAAGGAGAAGCACCCGGACTGCTGTCCACCACTGTCGACGACCGCCGTCGCCGACTGGAGCCGCCGTGCTCCCGTTGCTTAAGAACTTCATTGATCCAAGGACGCTCTCGTCTGCATCTTCACCGCTGTATCCTGCCAGAGAAGGCCCGACTGTCGACACGCCGAGGAGCATCCACCGGTGGTTTCCCGCCAGCCAAAGACCACAGACACGCCGAAGACTCAACGTCCTTGCTGGGCCACAGTTCTTCAACTCTTTGCGGTCCAGAACCATCAACCTCGAGGTGCCCCGCACGCCTCTTCCTTGCACGATGTTTATGCTTCCCCGTCAACGAGCACCGCTAGGAACGACTCGGCCACTTCACTGTCGTAGCTCGACCTGTTCTTCGTCGGACGTTCGACGACCCATGACTCCTGCCTGAAAGGGAGGACACTCAAGAAGGGCCGTCAATTCCCTGACGTGGAACGCTACAACGCAAGGTACTTTGGGGTTGCAGAACTATTGGAAAGTCTAGTGTGAACAATATATGGACTGGGCTTGTATCTTTCTTCTACATGTTGGGGGGGGGGATCTCCACACAAAACTGTGTTTAACGGTAGTTACCAGTATTCTGCCTATTGCTCAACCAGCTTGATTTCCTTCCTCTATCTACAGCTGGTTTCCTCTTTATTTTGATCTGTGTGTCATTCTGAGCGTATGCACTTTAATGAGATCTAATAATGTTAGTGGTACCACTTTAGAATTGTACATATTTACCAGTGTTGATTTTCAGAGTACAAAGTGAGTTATAGTGATCGTGTATATGACCTTGAATATTCATTATATAAAGACTGTGTTTTTACCGATACAGTGTGTGGACATTCCTTTGTGGGTGCTTGGGGACTACACTGTACTTAAGAACCAGCTTGCATCACCTCCTGAGAAGCTAGGCCTTGATTGCTCGACTACGTCTACCAATACTAGAGAATCTTGGCAGGGGTCTCTGTGTCTCTCCTCTACCAAATAGAGAGCGGAAGTACAGACCCACCCTCCCGGTCTTTACACTGTCCACCAACGCTCCTCGGGTAAAAGGGAGAAATACCTGAGCCATGGCAGGAGGGCGACAACATTGGCTGCCTCGCAAGTTCCATACATTGGGGGGGAGGAGGGATGGCACCCATTACTGCTGCTATGAATGCAGAAAGAAAACTCAAGGTCTGGGAGAGACCCATTGGGAATCCTGACAAACCCAAGGTCTGGGAGAGACCCTTTGTGAATCCTGACAAACCCAAAGACTGGGAGGGACGTACTGTAAATCCTGATTAATGCAAGGGCTGGGAGAAGTCTACAAGAGGCTGTTGCAAGGCAGAGGAACGGCCTGAAGGAGAGAGAACCATGAAGCTTGAAACCTGGAAGAGATATTGAGACAAAAGGTGAAAACAGAGAGACCGAAAGGATTGACCAGAGTGATTAACTACTACAAGAACATTCTCAGAGGAGAACTTCTAGATAATAGAGTTGGACTTTGAAGACCAGGTTTGTGAAGCCTTTACATTGGGCCAAAACCTTGGAACATTTGTGCTGCTAGTTTAGGGGAACCAAGGGGTTAAAAGACTTTTGAAGATTAGGTGCTGGAACATTTTGTTTGACAACTATTTTGAGACTTTACATAGGAGGTTAGAGCGTCTCAAGTAGAGACAAGAACTTGTAAGAATAAGTTAAGAACTTTATGATTTGAACCAGAATCAACTAAACAGTTGAACACCTGGACGAAAACCCCCACTTTGTGTAGGTACACACTGTCTGCCATTTGCTTTAGGACAATCCCCATTTGTAGGTCATCCCCTATACCTATAGGTGTTTAAATACAAAAATGAACCATCAAATGTCCACTAATAATCAGCAAGTGGCGTGTGTCCTTGCTCGGCCTTACCACACAAAACACACTGCACGCTGGACTCCACTGTCATCCAGAAATAGCTCCTCCTGATTTAAAGGCTTAGGGGAGTTCAGCACAATGTCTGGAACTGGTTCTTTCTGGCTCAACCCCGCTGCCAGTAGCTCTGCTCTAATAGGGCCATTTCTCTTGGCTGATGGGGTTCAGTCACTGGCTGCTGGGGTCTTGCCCATGATCACAGAGACTGTATGATGCTGAACCTTGCACCATAACATGATCACGGAGACTGTATAATGCTGGACCTTGCACCATAACATGATCACGGAGACTGTATGATGCTGAACCTTGCACCATAACATGATCACAGAGACTGTATAATGCTGGAGCTTGCTCCATATCATGATCACAGAGACTGTATGATGCTGGACCTTGCACCATAACATGATCACAGAGACTGTATGATGCTGGATCTTGCACCATAACATGATCACAGAGACTGTATGATGATGGACCTTGCACCATAACATGAACATGATCACAGAGACTGTATGATGCTGGACCTTGCACGATAACATGAACATCATCACGGAGAATGTATGATGCTGGATAGATCTACCCATTTTAAAAAGACTCACCTTTCATCCTAGCGGTCTCAATAATGCTGTAGAAGCTAGTTGGGGTTGCCAGAATATCATGAAGGTTTGGGAGCGAAATCCTATGCTACAGGTGTTTGGAGGAGGATGAACTCGGTCTGGAGATGGGGTATTGCCAAGCATCACATAGAACATGGGTAATGCCATGGACCCCACACAGTAATGAAGATGACAAGGAGGGAGAGGAAGGGATTGGAATAAAGATGTGAAGAGCAGGAGCAGTCAAGCATCAAACAGTGAAAAAGAGCTGCCTCTGGGAACTAGGAGCTATTACACAGCTTCCCACTAATCCAACTTCCACATGAGATACACACTATTTGTCCACTATATATGACCGATTCTGCTTAAAGTTACTTCTAGCTGTTTACTAATACATCTCTACCCAAATTTCCCAACACACATAATAAATGTCACTGAGGTAGGGTTGTGTGGTACAAGTTCCTTTAACGTTGATTTTCTGAAATTCAAAACTTTTTTTTGGCGCAATTAAACCATAACGTCCCTTTAATGTTTTCTTCACTGAATAAATCACGCACAGTGTTAATTGATTGATTAATTATTTGTATAGCGCCTATACACAATGTTCTTCAAAGCGCTTCAAAGAGGGATGGAACATGGGGGAGTACAATTACATTCTTACAGGTCCTTGAAACAATTCAGAATGTGAAATAACCATCATAATCAGCCAGGTGACATTTCAGATAGTGCAAGTGCAAGGAACAATTAAGGAGGAGAAGGGAAAGAATGAGACAAGACAAGCAGTAACATTACTATGCCTGACGACAATCGATGTAGTGCATGAGTATAACGAGAGGAGGGGGAGGGGGGTATGAGACAAGCCTGACGACAATCGATGTAGTGCATGAGTATAACGAGAGGAGGGGGAGGGGGGGTATGAGACAAGACAAGCAGTAACATTACTATGCCTGACGACAATCGATGTAGTGCATGAGTATAACGAGAGGAGGGGGAGGGGGGTATGAGACAAGACAAGCAGTAACATTACTATGCCTGACTACAATTGATGTAGTGCATGAGTATAACGAGAGGAGGGGGGAGGGTATGAGACAAGACAAGCAGTAACATTACTATGCCTGACGACAGTTGATGTAGTGCATGAGTATAACGAGAGGAGGGGGAGGGGGGTATGAGATAAGACAAGCAGTAACATTACTATGCCTGACTACAATAGATGTAGTGCATGAGTATAACGAGAGGAGGGGGAAGGATAAGAATGAGACAAGACAAGCAGTAACATTGCTATGCCTGACGACAATCGATGTAGTGCACGAGTATAACGAGAGGAGGGGGAGAGGGGTATGAGACAAGACAAGCAGTAACATTACTATGCCTGACGACAATCGATGTAGTGCATGAGCATAACGAGAGGAGGGGGAGGGGGGTATGAGACAAGACAAGCAGTAACATTACTATGCCTGACGACAATCGATGTAGTGCATGAGTATAACGAGAGGAGGGGGAGAGGGGTATGAGACAAGACAAGCAGTAACATTACTATGCCTGACGACAATCGATGTAGTACATGAGTATAACGAGAGGAGGGGGAGGAGGGGGAGGAGGGTATGAGACAAGACAAGCAGTAACATTACGATGCCCGACAACAATCGATGTAGTGCATGAGTATAACGAGAGGAGGGGGAGAGGGGTATGAGACAAGACAAGCAGTAACATTACTATGCCTGACGACAATCGATGTAGTGCATGAGTATAACGAGAGGAGGGGGAGAGGGGTATGAGACAAGACAAGCAGTAACATTGCTATGCCTGATGACAATTGATGTAGTGCACGAGTATAACGAGAGGAGGGAGACGGGGGGGGTATGAGACAAGACAAGCAGTAACATTGCTATGCCTGACGACACTCGATGTAGTGCATGAGTATAACGAGAGGGGGAGGAGGGGGGTATGAGACAAGACAAGCAGTAACATTACTATGCCTGACGACAATTGATGTAGTGCATGAATATAACGAGAGGAGGGGCAGGGGGTATGAGACAAGACAAGCAGTAACATTACTATGCCTGGTGCCAATTGATGTAGTGCACGAGTATAACGAGAGGAGGGGGAGGGGGGTATGAGACAAGACAAGCAGTAACATTACTATGCCTGACGACAATCGATGTAGTGCATGAGTATAACGAGAGGAGGGGGAGAGGGGTATGAGACAAGACAAGCAGTAACATTACTATGCCTGACGACAATCGATGTAGTGCATGAGTATAACGAGAGGAGGGGGAGAGGGGTATGAGACAAGACAAGCAGTAACATTACTATGCCTGATGACAATTGATGTAGTGCATAAGTATAACGTGAGGAGGGGGAGGGGGTATGAGACAAGACAAGCAGTAACATTACTATGCCTGACGACAATTGATGTAGTGCATGAGTATAACGAGAGGAGGGGAAGGATAAGAATGAGACAAGACAAGCAGTAACATTGCTATGCCTGACGACAATTGATGTAGTGCACGAGTATAACGAGAGGAGGGGGGTATGAGACAAGACAAGCAGTAACATTACTATGCCTGACGACCATTGATGTAGTGCATGAGTATAACGAGAGGAGGGGGAGGGAGGTATGAGACAAGACAAGCAGTAACATTGCTATGCCTGACGACAATCGATGTAGTGCATGAGTATAACGAGAGGAGGGGGAGGGTACGAAGGGGGTATGACGTGAGGAGGAAAGGAGAGGAACAAAACAAGCAACTGTCATAGTAGGTCAAAGGGCGATTCAGAATAGTGCTGGGTGGGTGGGAGGAGAAGACAAGCTGGGAAGGGGGGAGGCAGACAAGCTGATATCAAAGGTCACGGGACAGATGATAAGAGTAAGTGCTAATGGACATAAAAGGCAGGGGGGAGGGGAGGGCAAGGTGGATGTGAAAGACAGGCGGCTACGACTACTATACACATTGATTAATGTGACAAACTGGAGAAGATATAAGGAGTAAGTGAAGCAAGTAAGATAAGGCGGTAAGAGGAGCAGAGAAACATTATCCAAGTTTTGTGCTAATGTTTAGAGAAGGGGAAATGGTCGGGGGTAAGTGCAAGTAGTTAGTAAAACTCTCTCAGAAAATATAATAATGATTTATTGCCATGAGTCAAAAGTGAGACATAATTACAATGCAAGCATAGAAAGGAACATATCAGTGCACACATGCATGTGTATGTAGTTAGTGCAGCTGTCTAAAGGGATAAAATAAAACTAATATAGAGCTGGAGACCATGTGGTTTGAAAAGAAGTCGCCAAGAGAGAGAACGGCAAAAAGAAAACCATAAAACAGTTTTTAATAAATGCCAACATTATTACTTAAGACCTACCAATGGTTGTAAATAAACCCTTCCTAAATGTGCCATTAGGGGCCAGTGTTGGCTCGGGAATGGGAGACTTGCAGTTACCGAGAAAGCAATAGTAGCGAGAAAGAGACCTACCAATGGATGTAAATAAACCCTTCCTAAATGTGCCACTAGGGGCCAGTGTTGGCTAGGGAATGGGAGACTAGCAGTTACCGAGAAAGATGGTGATTCATAACCAAGTAAAGTGGCTTTCCTGCCATAGAGATGAGCCGTAAAATATAAGTGAAACTCCAAAGGGCAGGAAATATCACTGAAGAAATGACTCCACACCAAGCGCCTATAGCAGGACAGTATATAATAAATATTGCACATAAAACTAACATTGAAAAGCCCTTCTTGTGCGGAAGCGGGTGACGTGTGAGCAAAGTTGCTACAGTTTTGCAATATAAATGTGAGAGCCGCATATATGGGGGTGTAGATAGACTGGCGGGGGGGGAGTAGTGGGGGGTGGTCTAAATCAATTAATTAACAGGAGACCCAACTGTCCCTCCCAGCCACCTCTACTCCAGTGTAGACGCCAAATTACATCTGCAAAACCCCAGACACCGCTCAAACGAGGCTCCCGCCGAAACCCTTAACCCCGCCCCTCGCACAACAAATAAATATATATATCACCTGGATCAAGATACCAGTGCCCCTCCCTTTCAGATACACGACAGTAACCCCAGCCCCCCCAAAACAGAGAACAGTTCCCGCCCCCGTCCCTCATTTCTCTCCCCCACTTCTCAAACATCCCAGGACAGCACCCGAAAGAAGTAATTGCCCCCCCCCCCTTTGCAAGAACTTCAGTCCTGTCTACGCCCCCCTGCAGAAGTAAACTGACAGCTGAGCCCCCCTACAACGGACACTGCAAGGACGAGCAGTGCCCCCCAATAAGGACGAGCCACTGCCCCCACAGCTCCCCCTTACCTTTATATACCGCTGGCCAGGGCCCGAATCCCCCCCACAGACACAGCCCCCCAGTGCCGCGCCCTCACAGACACATGGGCCCCTTATCTGCAGCCTCCCAACTGCCCCCCTCCACAGACACAGCCCCCTTCACAGTCACAGCACCCCTTACCTGCAGTTCCCCCTCACAGACACAGCGCCCCCTTTAGCTGCACCCCCCCAGACACAACGCACCCTTTGACCTGCAGCCCCCCCCTTCGCTGACCTCTCAGACACAGCCCCCCCTTACCTGCAGCCACCCCCCCACCAGACACAGTCCCCCCCCCACCTTTGCCGCCCTCACAGACACAGCCCCCCCCCCTCTTACCTGCTGCCGGGCTCCGCTGCTGTCAGACCCCTCCTGCCCCCGGGAGGATCCGCAGCCCCCCATCGATGCTCCATGTCTCGAAGTAGGGCCGCAGGGTGCGGGGGAAGGGGGCCCCGGGGAAGGTGAAGAGCAGAGCCCGGTCCTGAGCATCGTAGACCGAGAGCCTGCCCGCCTCATAGTCCAGGAAGAGGCCCAGGACCCTGGGGGGAGCGCGGGGGGTCAGGGGGGTGGAAGGGGAGGTGTGAGCCCAGTATTTACCATCCCAGAGCTGCACTGTCCAGACTCCTCGCGCAGGTGATGCTGGGATCTTCCCCTTCCTGGGCACAGACTCATCACACACCCCCAGGGTCCAGCCCGTGCAGCCCCCCACCTCCACCTCCCAGTAATGCCCCCCGGAGCTCAGCCTCTCCTTCCCCAGGACGATGCCGTGTATAGTGAATCTCTGGGGGGTGTCGGGCAGGTCCTGGGCTTGGGGTCCCCATCTCACGCTTCTCCCGTCCGCGGACACGATGAGCCGGGGATGAGCGGTGCCAGAATCCAGAGTCACCACACCTGCAAGAGAGAAGCCCGGCTCAGAAACCAGCCAATCACAGGGCGCCAACAGCCTGTCACTCACACCCACAGCGAGAGCTCAGCCAATCACAGCCTCCTGTCACCACACCTGCAGATCCCGCCCACAGCCCAGGGGCATGCGGCTGTTCCTCCATTCTTCAATGAAACCCCAAGTGACCCCCCAAATTCACGAGATAACGGGGAGAGTCCCCCTCACCCCCACCCACAATTCCCCATTCTCCACCTCCATCTCAGGTCCCAGGGGGGTCTTCGGGTCTGCAAGGGGGGGGGGCGATGAAAAACGAAGAAACGAGAAGAACGCAAGAAGGGAGGAAAGAGCGAGAAAGGCAAAGAGAGAGACAGACAACACCCAAGAGGAGGGAGAGGGACACAGAAGAGAGACAGGCAGAGAGGAGACAGTGAGAAGAGAGGGGGAGAGAGGAGACAGTGAGAAGAGAGGGGGAGACGAGACAGCAGAGAAGAGAAGCTGAGAGGAGAGTGGGAGGGAGAGGGACACAGAAGAGAGGCAGGCAGAGACCAGACAGTGAGAAGAGAGGGAGAGATGAGACAGCAGAGAAGAGAAGCAAGAGAGGAGAGTGGGAGGGAGAGGGACACAGAAGAGAGGCAGGCAGAGAGGAGACAGTGAGAAGAGAGGGAGAGACGAGACAGCAGAGAAGAGAAGCAAGAGAGGAGAGTGGGAGGGAGAGGGACACAGAAGAGAGGCAGGCAGAGAGGAGAGAGTGAGAAGAGAGGGAGAGATGAGACAGCAGAGAAGAGAAGCTGAGAGGAGGGTGGGAGCGAGAGGGACACAGAAGAGAGGCAGGCAGAGAGCAGAGAGTGAGAAAAGAGGGAGAGATGAGACAGCAGAGAAGAGAAGCTGAGAGGAGAGTGGGAGGGAGAGGGGCACAGAAGAGAGGCAGGCAGAGAGGAGACAGAAGAGAAGGGGAGACGAGACAGCAGAGAAGAGAAGCTGAGAGGAGAGTGGGAGGGAGAGGGACACAGAAGAGAGACAGGCAGAGAGGAGAGAGTGGGAAGAGAGGGAGAGATGAGACAGCAGAGAAGAGAAGCTGAGAGGAGAGTGGGAGGGAGAGGGACACAGAAGAGGGGCAGGCAGAGACCAGACAGTGAGAAGAGAGGGCGAGAAGAGAAGCTGAGAAGAGAAGCAAGAGAGGAGAGTGGGAGGGAGAGGGACACAGAAGAGAGGCAGGCAGAGAGGAGACAGTGAGAAGAGAGGGAGAGACGAGACAGCAGAGAAGAGAAGCTGAGAGGAGAGTGAGAGGGAGAGGGACACAGAAGAGAGGCAGGCAGGGAGGAGACAGTGAGAAGAGAGGGGGAGACGAGACAGCAGAGAAGAGAAGCTGAGAGGAGGGTGGGAGCGAGAGGGACACAGAAGAGAGGCAGGCAGAGAGCAGAGAGTGAGAAAAGAGGGAGAGATGAGACAGCAGAGAAGAGAAGCAAGAGAGGAGAGTGGGAGGGAGAGGGACACAGAAGAGAGGCAGGCAGAGAGGAGACAGGCGGGTACAAGAGATCTGCAGAGAAGTGAGGGAGAGACGAGACAGCAGAAAAGCAGAGAGAAGAGTGGCAGGGAGAGGGACACAGAAGAGAGACAGGCAGAGAGGAGAGAGTGAGAAGAGAGGGGGAGATGAGACAGCAGAGAAGAGAAGCAAGAGAGGAGAGTGGGAGGGAGAGGGACACAGAAGAGAGGCAGGCAGAGAGGAGACAGTGAGAAGAGAGGGAGAGACGAGACAGCAGAGAAGAGAAGCTGAGAGGAGAGTGGGAGGGAGAGGGACACAGAAGAGAGGCAGGCAGGGAGGAGACAGTGAGAAGAGAGGGGGAGACGAGACAGCAGAGAAGAGAAGCTGAGAGGAGGGTGGGAGCGAGAGGGACACAGAAGAGAGGCAGGCAGAGAGCAGAGAGTGAGAAAAGAGGGGGAGATGAGACAGCAGAGAAGAGAAGCAAGAGAGGAGAGTGGGAGGGAGAGGGACACAGAAGAGAGGCAGGCAGAGAGGAGACAGGCGGGTACAAGAGATCTGCAGAGAAGTGAGGGAGAGACGAGACAGCAGAAAAGCAGAGAGAAGAGTGGCAGGGAGAGGGACACAGAAGAGAGACAGGCAGAGAGGAGAGAGTGAGAAGAGAGGGGGAGACGAGACAGCAGAGAAGAGAAGCTAAGAAGAGGGTGGGAGGGAGAGGGACACAGAAGAGA
The DNA here is from genome assembly GCF_040938575.1 of Ambystoma mexicanum. Lineage (NCBI taxonomy): Eukaryota > Metazoa > Chordata > Amphibia > Caudata > Ambystomatidae > Ambystoma > Ambystoma mexicanum. Next base: position 770,485,900 of record NC_090938.1, on the reverse strand, counting down.
GGCAGGCAGAGAGGAGAGAGCGGCGGGTACAAGAGAGCTGCAGAGAAGAGAGGGAGAGACGAGACAGCAGAGAAGCGAGTGGAAGGGAGAGGGACACAGAAGAGAGGCAGGCAGAGAGGAGAGAGAGGCGGGTACAAGAGATCTGCAGTGAAGAGAGGGAGAGACGAGACAGCAGAGACGCCGAGAGGAGAGTGGGATAGAGTCTTGGGATAGCGATACAGAATAGAGGTGGGCAGAGAGGAGACAGTGAGGCGGGTGCAAGAGATCTGCAGATAAAAGAGGGAGAGACCAAACAGCAGAGACGAGACACTGACAGAACGGAGAGACAGACAGTAGAGAGACTCACAAAGGTAGACTGGAAACACGCAAGAGAGGAGACCGACTGTGAATGTCGGATAGAAATAGAGACATATTGCAGATTAAAGACAGAAAAGAGAGAGCAATAACGACAAAGAGACACGAGAGGGAACCGCCGGAGATGCAGAGAGAGCGGAACATGGAGGAAAGGATGAGTGGGAGAGAGACACGTGAAGAGGGAGAGAGCAACATGGACATGATGAGAAGCAGAGAGAGGAAGAGAGGAGAGACGGTGAACGGGAGACAGAGGTGGTGGAACAGAGAGAGACACTTATAACCCATCTCATATTATTCAGACCCCCCCCCCCATCCCCACACCCCCCAGGCAGCCTCGTGATACAACAGAGTGAACTCCTGGAAAATCCCCCACCCCCCAACCCCTTCTCTTCCGACATCTTTACACACCTCACTCCCGGCCAGAGAGTGCCCTGCAGCTCTGCCGAGCAAAGGAAGTGAAGGGGTGAAGAGACAGCACAGAGACAGACAGAGATCAGAGACATCGACAGGTATAGACTGGGAGAAAAAGACAGAGTGGGACAGCCAGAGATGAAAGAGAGATCAGAAGGGAGGGGAGAGACCAAGCAGAGATGCGAGAGAAAAGCAATAGGAAAGAGAGAGACAGACTAGCACAGAGAAGCAACAGGAAAGAGAGAGACAGGCTAACCGAGGGAAACAACAGGAAAGAGACAGACTAACACAGAGAAACAGGAAAGAGACAGACTAACACAGAGAAGCAACAGGAAATAAAGAGACAGACTAACACAGAGAAACAGGAAAGAGACAGACTAACACAGACACACAACAGTAAAAATGGAGACAACTAACCCAGAGAAACAACAGGAAAGAGAAACAGACAAACACAGTGAAATAAAAGGAAAGAGACAGACTAACACAGAAACCAGAGGAAAGAGAGACAGGCTAACAGAGAAACAACAGGAAAGAGAGAGACAGACTAACACAGAGAAACAACAGGAAATAAAGAGACAGACTAACACAGAAACCAGAGGAAAGAGAGACAGGCTAACAGAGAAACAACATGAAAGAGACAGATAGACTCAACACAGAGAAACAACAGGAAAGCTAGAGACTAGAGGAGAGAGAGTGAGGGCGATAAGCAGAGTGGAGAGGACGACGAGGCACAGTCGAGCGAGGGGAAAAGAGACATAGAAAGAAGAGGAGACAAGCAAGAAAGACAGAGAGACAAACTAACACACAGAGGAGAAACGGGAAAAAGAATGAAATAGCAAAGAAAGAGACATGTAGTGACAGGAGACCAGGAGAGAAAAGGGCGGGAAACTAACAGAGGAGGCCAGAGAATTTTTTTTTTTTTTTTTTTTTTTTTTTATTAAAAGTTGTTTTAATCAAGTAAATCTTGATTTTTCAACATACAAAATTTACATAACGTATTTAAAATTCAAGGGAACATATTCTGAAAAATACAATAAAATTGATATTAACAAAAATAACGTCCATATACAAATTTACATAGTCATTAACAACAAACTAATTAGATACATATATATACCTAATCACTTTAAACAGAATAAGATCATTCAAAAAAACAAGTAATAAGATAAATTCTGTATCTTAAACTTGAGTAGTGAACTCCTTAAGTGCGACTTTGCACACTAACTTTGCTTTTAAGTCCCAAACTATACAAAAAACTCAATATTGCATATCTAACAACTTTCAATTGACTATTAAATAGGAGAAACCAGCAACGTGTTTGAGACATGGTCATGTACCCAGTAAATAAATGTTCAAAATGGACAGTTCTTTTTGTTTGCAAACTTTGGCATTCAACACATAAGTGTTGCATTGTTTCAATGGCTAATTGGCAAAACCGACACAAAGCATCGTCTTTTCCGGTAATTCTGCGATGGCACAGAATTTCTTTTACGGGCCAGATATTTAATGGAAATCTTAAATAATCATCCCGCTGTCGGGAATGTGGGAACATCATTAGGTAGCGTTCTGTTTCCCCATAGCGCTTTAAGGCAAATGGGTTTTTCTTAAACTTTTTGCATAGGAGACATGCAGACCTTGTTTTTATCCAGTCATCCTCCCATATCCGTTTTTTTGCCTTAGTGGGATTGCCTAGCAATAGTGCCATTGAAAATCCAATATTAATAATGATTTTTTCTGCGTGATTTCGCCACGACACTGCAAATGGATCATCAGATCTTAAAAGATAAATAGCAATCATTCCTAACAACCCAGGCTGATTAACACTCAATATGCATTTTCGATACAACGAGCATAGCCTCCACTTATAGATGGCATATAGAGACAGGAGTCCTAGCTCGTGTCGCAGGATGCAAATGGGTTCTGACAATGGAAGGTTGAGAACACGCTTCCAATAGCATCCTTCCATAATGGCCCAGTATTGATATGATTTTCCCAAGACAGCCTCTGAGCCGTATAGAATGACCGGAATGAATTTTTGTCTGTAATAAACCAATAATGGTACTATTGAAGACTTACAATATTTACTCCTTATTAGTCTGCTTTGTGATATAGCCGTCGTTAGACGCTGTTTTAGATGTTGATGATTCGCATTCCTATCTGGTGAGTTACTTATGAAGACCCCCAAATAGATGTAAGAGGAAACTGAAGACAAGTTGACATTTTGTAAAGGCCATCTGTAGGTGGCTTTCCTTTGCATGCTTTTGCCAAACTGCATAACCTTTGTTTTACTTAAATTAAAGGCGATGCAGTTCTTTTTGGTATAGGTATCCAACGCACACAAAAGTGCCCGTAATCCTTTGGGAGTCTTTGAGAATAACACCATGTCGTCAGCATAGAGTAGATAGGTAACATTAACCCCATTAATTTTGGGTGGATCTGCCACAGTTTTACTGAGGTCTACACCAATGTCTGAGATAAAAAAAGTAAATAAAGCAGAAGCTAGCAAACAACCTTGTTTCAACCCACATGCAGTCTTAATTGGATCAGACAGTCGTCCCTCACTAGAAAGTTTGATTTGTATCGAGGTATCTGTGTGTAAATCAATAAGCCACTTGACAATTGACCAGGGACATTTTTTATCCATAAGTTTTTTAAAAAGGAGTTCACGAGGAACAGCGTCAAACGCCATTTTAAAATCTATAAAAGCTATTTAGAGTGGCTGATGTTGATGGGAAGCCTTCTGAATAATACTTGTAAGGGTAATAACATTTATAGTCGTCCCATTTCCAGGCAAAAATCCTGTTTGGAAGATGTCTCGATAGTTATTTACTTCCAACCAAATGTTAAATCTATTCAGGATTAGTCGGGCGAAAATTTTCCCAGGACAATCCAAGAGTGCTATGGGGCGGTAGGCAGCTGGGTCATCACGCTCCCCTTTCTTAAATATGGGCAGAATGATGGACTTCTGCCAAGATTTAGGAATGACCCCTGTTGAGATGACTTTGCTAAAGATCTGATGGAGGATCATTGCCCATTCTTGTGGGTGATCTTTAAGTGTGCTATTATGGAGACCATCCGGGCCTATCGCCCTTGAGCGGCTCAAGTTTTTAATACATATCAGTATATCATTGATGGTGATGGTAAAGAAATAGGACCAGCCTAGGGAGTAAGTCTTTGGAATCAAGTTCGAAAAGGGCGATGCATAAAGCTTTTCACAGTAAGTTTTCCAGATTGCATTCGGAATGGCATTTGTTTGAACAGCATCCTGTGTTCTATGCGTAGCCTCATTTAGGCAAGCCCATATACCACTTGTGGACTTCTTAATAATCTGGGACATCATGGTTTCCCCATTTTGCTGGTAACGCACAGCTCTCTGACCCTTTAGCCATGTTCTATAGGATGCTTTTAATTTTGTTTTTAAAAGCAAACGATAGGTTATAGGGACAAATTTTAAATTACGTAGGTCTCTTCGCAATTCAGCTTTCTTAGACTGTACTATTGGGTCAAAGGGATGACAATGTTTATAACGAACACTCCGGTCTGGCAGTTTTACCTGCTTAAACAAATGCATTACTGTAACATAACAGTCTGTTGACCCAGAAGACACAAGAAGGGCCGCATGAAATTGTTTTAGTCGATTTCTATTCCATCTCACTCGCGTGCCGCTGTTATTTACAAGATTTCGATAGGGATAAATATCAACCATAGACGAACTTACAAATGATGACCTTGAATATCGCATAGTTAACTTATTATGATCACTATGGTCGGTTGCAACCACTTGCATAGAAAGTACACAGTTTAAAAATGTCTTGTGGACAAAAACATAGTCAAGTATTGCCCGTTGTGACCCTCTACTCCATGTATACTCAGCAGGGATATCCCCTATGATGGCACCATTCAGCATCACAAATCCTCTCTCGTGCATCATGTTTGTCCAGGTTAATTCATCATCAGTATGGTCAGTACACGTTTGTGATAACAAATGGAGATTTAAATCCCCTACTATGATGGTTTGACAAATGTTACCTTCAAAAGTCAGGCGATCAAGAATCGAGTTTAGTGACCCAAAAAAAGATTCTGCGGTCATATTACCTCTGCTCCAATAAATGTTGACAATAACCAAGAGCTCACCACCTATGTGGAGTCTAACAATTTGAAAATATGAGGAAGGAGAGACTAATTTTTCACTTACAAAGCCTGTAGCTTTCTTGATTGCAAGCAATAGACCACCACTGGGTCGACCTCTATAATGTTGTATGGCCGGTGTTATAATTATATCATGGGACGCCCAGATTGGGCAATCAACAAGCCAGGTTTCCTGTAAGGCTACCAGATCATAAGTTGCTAAATCTCTACTTGCAAGGTCAAATAAATGCTTATAGCCTCTCGTATTCCACGAGAGTAGGCTACCTGTACCTGCATTATATTATGATCTAGTAAGGAAGTCCTGGGATGCCACCATTCGTGGAGCAGAGTTAACAATCTGATTCGATTCTTTATTCTTGATGGACTGATATGTTCTGATTTGAGCTTTGTCCATCACATTATTTATGATAAAAGGGTCTTGAAACAAATTAAAACCCAATTCATATAGGATTGTTTTAGATTGCCACAATATATTCATTACAATTGTCGATTGAAGATGGATTCTTGCTTCAGAAAGGTCATTTGTATTAGTAAATTCAACCAAGGTTATATCTGTTGATGATATATCAGACAGGGACGGGATTTCACTGCATATGTTCAAAATGCTAGCCCGATTTAATACATATTTGGGATAAGGGTCTTCGCGACATCTAATCACTAGGCAATTAGACTTGGACTTGACTTGTAATTTATTACCATCCTTGATATTCATATTGTGGGCTTGAGCATTTGTCTGGAAACAAAGGCTTAAAGGCATATCATTTCCTTGCGCTACTCGATTGCCCAGCTGTGCCGGACCCTTTAATAACTGGCTCACGTCAGGATAACGCAATAATTGCGTACCGCCAGCACCTTGGCAACTTTGGCTGGCTTCGCCAATATAAGCTGCAATTGATGATTTTATGATATCTCGAATGTCCTGGGTCTGGATGGCAGCTTCGGGCCACGACATCTGTTCATGTATTTGTGAGGTGCCATGTTGTTGGGGTAAGGAAACACCCGAAGCATCTACTGATTGACGGGGCAGGGCTGAAAGCTCGGGTCGGCCAGAAGAGTCGACTTGCAATGGAAGAAAAGAGCCAAATTTTGTATTCACACCATTTTGTAAATGGGTTTCACTAGTTGTTACTGTTTTTGGATTTTTCACTAAAGCTGACACCTTCTCCGCATTAATACCCTTGGTTAACATAGAACTTACACTGTTCAAAGGTTCGGTAGAGGCCCCGGGTATGTCTGACATGTATGATTTGATGGATGTTCTAATTTCCTCTCTGAGTGCCGCTAGAATCACTTGACTCAGAAGCCCATCACTCCCACCCGTAGGTGGCCTGGTCTGTGTGTCAACTTGTCCCACATTACATGATCCTACACCATCGGAGTTATTATCACTGGAGTCAGTATTATTTGATGTTTTTGGAGAATTAATGCACCGTGCTGAGTCTTGGGCACCCATACCAGCTGAAATAGTGACCAAGTCATCCAGGGGCCCGTACGGCATGAAGGTTTGCATAGCTTCTTTGGGGCCTGATTTTACCAGATTGACTTTTGCAAGTTTTGCAGTTTGTTCACGTCTAGAGAGGGCTTTGATGAACTTACGGCCTGCAACCTGGGATCTGGCACCTCTGCCTTTCGTAAATAGTTTTCTGGAGGCAGTAGGCAGAGGGTCAGTAACTACCGCCGATGTTTTAGTCAGATTCATCCTAATAGGTTTAGATGAAAAGAATGTATTGTTTGACAATACTGTGGTAGGTAAGGACTCTTTCTCTTTGATCAGACCATCAGGGTCATGGGTAACTATGCTATCAATACATTTGCTGGGATTGTTTTGTACTGTATCTCTATTGGATGTAGATGGATCAAATTCAGCAACCATTTGCAAGGCTGGTTGATCACAACCATTGGGATCTACCTCACACAGACTTTGGTTATTGTCTGTTTCAGACAGCACACACACTTGTATACAATCAGCATTCATTATGCTACATGAATCAGACCGATAGCCTTGAACAGTCTCAACATTGGACCGCAAGGTCACTTGCTCCACAGGCGTTTTTTGTGAAAGCACCGCTATACCGTTACTGCATTGCTCTAGTAGGATGGTTTGATTATTAGAAGAAAAGGGGGGTTTTGCTCTCCAGCTGCGCACTCACAAAAAGTAAATAAGCAGTTGCAATTATATATGAATAGTTTTAATGCAGCCTGACACGTGTTTCGAGCTGGACGCTCTTCTACTGAGGCTTGGTCTTGGCTTAGGCAAGTTGTAATTACTAAATTTGAAGTATAAGCGTTTTAACAAAAAATTATTAACATAGGTCAGGGGCTCCCATTAATTTGCAAGTGCACGGACGAATTGTCAGTACATTTTTAACTTGCAGTGTGTTCACTGCTCTCCTCACTTAGCAGTGAACACACTGCAAGTTAAAAATTTACTGACAATTCGTCCGTGCACTTGCAAATTAATGGGAGCCCCTGACCTATGTTAATAATTTTTTGTTAAAACGCTTATACTTCAAATTTAGTAATTACAACTTGCCTAAGCCAAGACCAAGCCTCAGTAGAAGAGCGTCCAGCTCGAAACACGTGTCAGGCTGCATTAAAACTATTCATATATAATTGCAACTGCTTATTTACTTTTTGTGAGTGCGCAGCTGGAGAGCAAAACCCCCCTTTTCTTCCACTTCCCTAAACCAGTGGGAACTTGGCAGGCTCCCACCCAAGCTCTCAGCCGCAGCCCTTTCACAGCCACATAATTTGCTGACTTATGCGCTGTACCCTGTTGGCTTTCTGCCACCCTTTTTCTCTGGTTTGATTATTGAGCTTACCATCTAGTACTTCATAAAGTTTCGCTAAAGCAAGCAACGCAGTATTCATGGCGCTAAGAGTGTTATTAAGCGCTGGGGCTTCTGGAAAAGAAAACCGGTTGGAGCAGTTCTTATTAATAAAAAAGTCAGACTCTCGATGAGGTTCCTCAAACCTTGTCCTTCGAGGAGTCGGAGCAATGAAAGAGGGCGATTCATCAATATAATTGGAGTTAGACATTTGATTATTGTCTGGGGGGGTTTGGTGACAATTTTCAGTAGGCTTCACCACTCCTCCAGAATTGCTTACCTGATTTTCTAGCCCCATAGTATTATCTGGCTGTAATTGAATTAAATCCCCAGTATTTGAACAAATATACATAACATCTGCTAAGGGAGAACTCAATCCTCCCGAAATGTTCATAAATTCCATGACTTCCTCATCAATTTCCCCTGCTCGAACAGACTCCTCATGGGCAGCATGCAAACAATGTTGGGCTGCTGCTGTGCAGCAAATGGGCTCCAACATTGGCTGAGTGTATACATCAGCCTGGGTCCGGGACTCTCCACCACCCTGAGGATCATCCAGAGTACAGGCTGTCACAAGAGTCAAATCTGTCACTTCGCTTGAAAGATTGGGAGTTACATGCACATCAGCGACAATCAATGTACTGGGGATTTCATTCATATTTTCGACTTCATCAACACCAACAGGTTTTATATATGTGCTAATAATGGGCAAAGGTCCAGAACTGTCACTCACACTGGTCTCAGCCAACACGCTCTCTGACCCAGTCTCCGAACATAATGATTGTGTTGCGGTCAAAAGTGTCAGAGGACTGGTTGACAAACACACATTAGACCCACTCTCTAGACTGGACAGGGTGTCTTGGGAATAATACAAACGAATGTCAGATGAAAGTGACATTGAGCGCTGGAGATTATGCTTTTTGCGGTTTAGTCTATTATTGCTTTTATTCGCTGCCATCTCTAAATTAAATAATTGGCCAGGATTAATTGCAGGCATGCCTGATGTTAATTTAAATTTTTTACTGACCGTAGTTGACATATTAAGTTGGTGAACAGCTAATTAGGCAGAGCGAGAAAGCAGCCGCAGCACGCTTGCACGCTTGCACGCGAGACAGCAAGACAGCCCACTCAGCAACCACTCTTGCTAAACGCGCGCACTAAACGCGCAGCGTTGATGGTTTTAAAGAGGATGCTGGGAAAGGGGCAGGCAGGAAGTCGAGAAATGACCCAATGATCGTCAATGACATGGACTGGTTACACAATGTACTATGGAAAAATAGAGAAAATAAGGAAAATAAGCCACTATTCGCTGGATAAAGTCAATCAGTTCCTTAGTAGACCCTTTTAGAAACAATTTGTACCAAAGTTCTGGTTCCTCAGAAGCAAACAGAGTCCAATCCAAAATCGATCTTTGCACAGGTCACAGGAACAGCGTGGAAGACAGCAAGACAGCCCACTCAGCAACCACTCTTGCTAAACGCGCGCGCTAAACGCGCAGCGTTGATGGTTTTAAAGAGGATGCTGGGAAAGGGGCGGGCAGGAAGTCGAGAAATGACCCAATGATCGTCAATGACATGGACTGGTAACACAATGTACTATGGAAAAATAGAGAAAATAAGGAAAATAAGCCACTATTCGCTGGATAAAGTCAATCAGTTCCTTAGTAGACCCTTTTAGAAACAATTTGTACCAAAGTTCTGGTTCCTCAGAAGCAAACAGAGTCCAATCCAAAATCGATCTTTGCACAGGTCACAGGAACAGCGTGGAAGACAGCAAGACAGCCCACTCAGCAACCACTCTTGCTAAACGCGCGCGCTAAACGCGCAGCGTTGATGGTTTTAAAGAGGATGCTGGGAAAGGGGCAGGCAGGAAGTCGAGAAATGACCCAATGATCGTCAATGACATGGACTGGTTACACAATGTACAAAGTTCTGGTTCCTCAGAAGCAAACAGAGTCCAATCCAAAATCGATCTTTGCACAGGTCACAGGAACAGCGTGGAAGACAGCAAGACAGCCCACTCAGCAACCACTCTTGCTAAACGCGCCAGAGAAATACAGGCAAAGAGAAAGAGGCGACAAGAAAACAGCGACAGAGGGAGACCGGGTGAGTTACAGAGGAGCATGGACAGAAACTTAACCAGGAAGACACAAATGTTAAGACAGAGACAGCCATACAGGAGAGAGAGATAGACAGACAGACTGAGACAGACTGAGACACAGGAGGAAATACAGGCCTGCAAAGGGGAGAGACAGTAGGAAAAGACAGAGGAGGGCGGAAGAACAGAGAACATGGACTCAAGAGAAGCAGAGAAAGTAAAGATGGAGAAAAGGTGAGTGGGAGAGGAAGACATAGGGGCAGGGGAGTATCCAGCATTGCAAGAGCGGGGGGGGGGGGAGAGAGCCTGAAAAACGTCCTGCTATCTTTCCCCCAAATGCAGTGCGCACAAGTCCATATGGTCTCACTCCCACCCACAAACCACCCACCCCGGCCCCAATCTACATTTTTGGTAACATTAGTGGTAGATGGCATTTGACCACATAACAAATAATAAATAAAACTGCAGAATCATTACAGATGCAGGAAACTCATCTGTTAGAGCTCTGTCCAGGCTCTGGGGCAAAGTACATGCAAACCTCCTAATGTGCATATGGACTGCACCGACAGGAGTGACTTCACAGAAAAGCACATTGCAAGCAGCATCAGCAGTCTCTGATACCTGGAGGCCCCATGGAGCGACTTCAGAATAAGTTGCCATAAGTAAGCCAAGTGGCAAATAACTTTGTGGTGCAAAATACCTAAATTGCACGATTGTTATTTATGCAGCAACTCTATAGTCAGGCTTTTTTTTAAATAACAGCATGATATATTAACATAAGCTCTGAAGTGGATCACAGGGCTGCAGATAAGACACAGTGTCATTAAATAATCTGCCCAGGATCACACACTTTGGTTAAATGGTGAAACCGGGATCTGGATAATTTAAGCAACTCAGCACATCTTCCCAGTTTTAGTTGATATAGATATTTATTAAGGTTTCCCTTTGCATTTCATGTGCTTAAACAATACTTTGTTTAAAGCAATGCCTTGGAAGCAAAGCACATCACATACGAAACTACCCTTTCATAATTAACTTTACACTATATACATCATTATAGAAATATGTTGGCTTTAGTTTTATTCTCCCCATCCTGCATGCAAAGTCACCATAGCATCATGCAGATTAATGTTAGCCTAAGAAATCCCCCTTGGGTAAAGCCATAGTCATGATTTCATAAAGCCTGCAGCATTATGCACCCTTCTCACTGCTGATCCCTCCCTTCCATGCACATTTCTAAAAGAACAAAAGACCCTGCTATTAGTCCACCCTCCCTCCATCAGTGCCTAATGGCTCACATTGAAATGCTCTGTTGACACAGAGCAACTTGCGAGCCCCTCTGCTGCTGCCCGGAGCTCGTTGGGACATTGTCCTGGCAGGGGGAAGGGTAAGGTGTCCTGATGCCAGGACAATGTGTGCTGAGCAGGAATTGCTCAGCACACATTGTCCTCCCAGCGGGACACCTTTCCGTGGGGCACCCTGATTGAGGTGCCGAACGGGAGTGGTGTCCCAGTGACAAACGTCCCGGTCAGGTTCTCAAAAGAGCCTGTGGGGGGGGCAGCTTGCCCCCCCCACCCCCTCACTCGGTACACCACTGCAGAGGGGGCAGAGAATGGGGAGAATGAAAGGGAGATAGAGAGATAATAGGAAAAGACAGAGAAAAAGACACGCAGAGAGGAAATAGAGGGGCCGGTGACCAATAGGCAGACAGAAAGGGAGATAGAAATCACAGCAAAGGGAGAGAGGGAGAGAGGCAGGGAGGAGAGAGGGTAGGAGACAGAAAACTAAAGAGGAGGGAGAGAAATAAAGAACTAAAGACAGGGGTGTCCATGAATCGGCCCGCGCCTTGCCTCACCCCCACCTTCCAACAGGCGCTTCTCTCGTGTTTTTAATGCAAATGCTTGATAGTGCTTGAGATTCCATATGTGAGGGATTGGATGAAAGTATGAAATAAACCCAGAGGTACAGCGAGAGAAACACAGCAAGAAAGAAAGACAGGCAGAGAGAAACACAGCAAGAAAGAAAGACAGGCAGGCAGAGAAACACAGCAAGAAAGAGGCAGGCAGAGAGAAACACAGCAAGAAAGAGGCAGGCACAGAGAAACACAGCAAGAAAGAGGCAGGCACAGAGAAACACAGCAAGAAAGAGGCAGGCAGAGAGAAACACAGCAAGAAAGAGGCAGGCAGAGAGAAACACAGCATGAAAGAGGCAGGCACAGAGAAACACAGCAAGAAAGAGGCAGGCAGAGAGAAACACCAAGAAAGAGGCAGGCAGAGAGAAACACAGCAAGAAAGAAAGACAGACAGAGAGAAACAGCAAAAAAAAACTGGTATGCAGAGTGAAACACAGCAAGCACGAAAGACAGGCAAACAGAGAAACACAGCAAGAAAGAAACACAGCGAAAAGAAAGATAAGCAGGCAGAGAAAAAGATAGCATGAAATAAAGAGAGCAACAGGCAAGGAGGAGCTATAGAGACAAGAAGGGTGAGAGAAAGACGAACACGGGCAGAAAGACAAGCAGATTGAGATGTAAAGGGTTGAGACAGGAGAAGATAGAAAGAAAACATAGCAAGAAAGAAAAGCAGAGACAAAGGAGAGGGGGAGAAAACTGGGCAGAGAAGAGAGAAGGAACAAGTTACTTACCTGTAACTGTTCTCCAGCGCATGGGTCTGGCATGGATTCACATGCTCATGAATATTCCCCGTCGTCAGGCTGGGAGTCCTCAGTAAAGAAAAAATCAGTTTCAGTTTCGTTTCGGAACTGTCTTTCTCCTAATAACCAATCACTGGTCTCTGGGTCATACTGCCCCCAGCCAATGACTGCCCTCTACCTAAGCCCCTCCTCTGGCAGCCATCTTCAGATTGGGTAGCACGTAAAGTGGCAGTAGGATCAAGAGAAGAGCCACAGAGGGGTAGGCGGGAGGGTTCGCATGTGAATCCATGCCAGACCCATGCTGGAGAACAACAGTTACAGGTAAGTAACTTGTTCCTTCTCCAGCATTGGGTCTGGCATGGATTCACATGCTCATGAATACAAGAATATATAGCAGTACACACATGCACAACCACAGGAGGTGGCAAGGCTCAACATTAAGCATTTCAACAACTCAACATTAAGCATCTCTTACCTCCTCACTAGGCTCACCTTCAAGCAAACAGGTTGCGCAGCACTGCCTGGCCGACTCTGGACTCCTCCCTGGAATCCCGGACGACGCAGTAGAATCTCGTGAAGGTGTGCGTCGACCTCCACGTAGCAGCCCTGCAGATGTCCAGCAGGGGCACACCAGACCGGAACGCCGTAGTAGCAGCGATCGCTCTGGTTGAATGGGCTCTCGGACGGCCGGGCAAAGGTCGGTTTGCCAACCGGTGACAGTGCATGATGCAGCCGGAGAGCCATCTGGAAATGGAAGCCTTCGAGAGGGCCTTCTCTTAGTTCACAGGTCCAAAGTTCACAAACAGCTGTGATGTCTTCCGAAAACTCTTTGTGCGGTCCACGTAGAACTTCAGCGCTCTAGCCACATCCAGCGAGTGCAAAGTCCTCTCAGCCGGCGACGAAAGCGACGGGAAGAAAACAGGTAACACCAAGGGCTCGTTGAGATGGAAGTCCGACGGCACCTTGGGCATGAAGGAGGGGTGCGTCCTCAGTACTACCCTCGTCTCGTGGAATGTCAGATATGGAGGCTTACAGGAGAGGGCCTGGATCTCTCCCACTCGTCGTGCGGAGGTGATGGCCACAAGAAAAGCTGTCTTCCACGATAGGAACTTCAGCGGTGCCGAGTGCAGGGGCTCGAAGGGCGGACCCATGAGCCTGGTCAGCACCACATTGAGCTCCCACGCCAGGGCCGGAGCCTTCACCGGCGGGAACGAGCGGAACAGTCCTTTCATGAACTCCTTCACCAGGCTGTTAGTTTAGAAATTACTCTACCATAATATAGGTAATATGTTTAGTTGGCCGAAAACCAACAACATCATATATTCAGCTTTGATAGCTTGATAGACACGAATAGTACGAATTTATGAGCTTGACTGAAGAGACTCCATTTTGTAGAAATAGAATTTGCCATTTTGAATAACCTTCGCTCATTACTTTTCTGTTCAAAACTGCTTTGCTGTAACACTATTCTATTCCGTTGAAGCTCATTCAGGAGAGCGAGGCCACGAGTTACATATTGAAACATGATGCTGCCAAACCTAGATAGGAATGCCCCGATCTCCTCCCGCACAAGTCCTTGAAAGTAAGAAGCGAGGCATTTAATCACTATACAGATGCCAGATGCCAGCTAGTCTCGCTGGTGTGGCATAAATGAGAAAAACAAGTAATTGATGGTTTGAATTATGCTTCATTCCACGGCCCCCCCTCGCCGAGCCTGGGCGAGCGGCCTGACCCCTAGCACATGAATAGAAACCAAGAGATAGCGGAGCCTGGAATGTGACTCTCCCCTGTACGTAGTCTGCTTGCAAGGAACAAGAGCAGTGTGTTCTATTAAACAAAGAAACATGTCTGTAGAATCCACAGAATGAAACTGTTGCTAAAACCAAGGTCCGAAGGTGTCACATTTGTGTCATAATGGTCATAATTGTCAATCATCAAATACATTTTGCAGGAAATACATTATGGGCGGTATTGAACATGTCATAGCTGATAGTAAGAGCCTTGATTTGTATATATGTAACTGTTGTAAAATTGCTCGCTCTCTTGCGTCCTTCGAGGTCTGGTGACACACGTTGCGGGATGTGAGACCAGTTGGCCAACTGAAGCTCTTTGTTTTGCAATAAACCCTAGCTTTTGGGAATTGAACCTCGTGTCTGGCGTAATCATTCGTTTTGGTAATTGTGCCTTGTTTCCAAAACACGCGGGGCCCCTAGGGGCCACGTCAAGGCGATGCGACGACCGCGCCGGAGTTCTGGTGTAGCGGGAGATAGCCGCCAGATGGATTTTGATGGAGGCATGTGCCAGCCCCGCCTTGGCCAGCGACAGCAAGTACGGCAGCACTTGAGGGGCCATGATCCGTAGGGGGTTGATCTTCTGTGCACGGCACCAACAGAGAACCTCTTCCACTTATGTCCATAGCACTTAAGAGTTGAGGATGCCCTGGCCTTTGCAAGGACTTCCTTGCAGTCCACCGGGATGTCGTAGCCTCCGAACTCTAGTGCTGCAGGAGCCAAGCCTGCAGGTTCAGCGATCCCGGGTCGTGATGTAGGATGGCGCCTCCTTCCCTGGCGTGAAGATCCACGTCTGTCAGCAGTTTGACTGGGGGGGACGCTGACATGTCCAGAAGGTCCAGGAACCATATCTGCCTCGGCCACGCCAGTGCGACGAGGATCATCCTGCACCAGGACCGTCTGAGTTGACTGATGAGTCGCAGAAGCAACGGCAATGGTGGGAACGCATACAGGAACAGGCCGTCCCAGGGGAAGGAGAATGCATCGCCCATGCTCCCCAGCTGGGGAAACCTGCTGGCGAACCTCCGGCACTTGGTGTTCATTGCTGTCGCGAACAGATTGATCTGGGGACTGCCCCACCGTCGGAATAGGAGATCCACTTGATCCTGCCGAAGTTCCCACTCGTGGCAGGAGCGCAGCTCCCTGCTGAGTGAGTGGGCGACAGCGTTTTTCACTCCTGCCAGATGAAAAGGTACCAGGAATATCCCCTGGGCGACGGCCCAGTGCCACAGATCCTGCGCTTCCCTGGATAGGGCTGGGGATCTGGTACCCCCCTGCTTCCATATGTAGAACATCATGGTGGTGTTGTCGGTGAAGACCCGTACCACTTTGCCCTTGAGGGACGGAAGGAAAGACCTGAGGGCCCAGAACACGGCCCGGAGCTCCAGGAGGTTGATGTGCAGGGACCTCTCCTCTGGGGGCCAAAGGCCTCTTGCGTGGAGATCTCTTGTGTGCGCTCCCCATCCCTCTAGGAAGGCGTCCATCGTCACCATTTCCTGGTGCGCTGGGGTCTGGAAGTCCATGCCCGCCGCGAGATGCGCGCGGGTGCCCCACCACCGGATCGCATGACGGAAAGTCTCGTTGAGTGGGATCTTGTCTTCGAAGATTCCTGCCACTTGCATCCAACGGGCGTCGAGGAACTCCTGCAGTGGCCGCATCCGCAACCTGCACAGACGCACGAGGTAGATGCACAATGACATCATGCCGAGCAGGGACTTGATGGCCCTCACCCTGGCCACTTCCATGGTCAACAGACGTTGTACCTCGCCCAGGATGGCCCACATCCTTTCCTCCGACGGTGAGGCCAACCACGCCACTGTGTCGAGTCTGGCTCCCAGGAACAGGGCGTCCCGCGATGGTACCAAGTGGGACTTCGCAAAGATGATCGAGAATCCCAGTTCTGTGAGCAGGTGGACGGTCTTCGCTGTGTGGTCGACGGCGAGTTCTCTTGACTTTGCTCGGATGAGCCAATCATCCAGGTAGTGGTATATGTGAATCCCCTGCAGGCGCAGCCGCGCCACCACCAGTGCCAGGCACTTGGTAAAGACCCTTGGAGCCGACTTCAACCCGAAGTGCAGGGCTTTGAACTGGTAGTGCCGCCCTTGGACCACGAAAGTTAGGAACTTTCGATGTCCTTTGTGTATGGGGATGTGAAAGTAAGCATCCTCCAAGTCCAGCGACGATAGGAAGTCGCCTTCCTCCAGCTGTCCCAGCACGTGCTGAAGGGTAACCATCCGGAACTTCTGGGCTTTGATGTATTTGTTGAGGCACCGAAGGTCCAGGATGGGCCGCCAGCTGCCGGTCTTCTTTCGGGCGAGGAAGTACCGCGAGTATACTCCGGAGCCCCGGACCGCTTTGGGACGAGTTCTATCGCGCCCTTTCTCAGCATGGCTCGTACCTCCAGAAGCAGCTGTGGAACGTGGTTTTCTTTTCTGGCCACAGGTGGGAAATGGGGGCACTTTCTTTGGAACTCCAGAGTGTGCCCGTGGGCCAGGGCATTCAGCACCCAAAGGTCGGTGGAGATGGACTCCCACACGCCGACTAAGTTCACCAGCCGGCCTCCCACCGGGGTGCTTAGGTGGGGGCCTGACGTCACGGCCGGTTCAGTCCTATTTCGCTGAGGCCTTGCCACCCTGGGCTCCTTGGCGACGACAATGGTAACCACCGGCCTTGCTGCGGCCTCTGTAAGCTTCCTGCGACAAGGAACGGGCAGCTTGGCGGTACGACGATGAACTGCCAACAAATCTTTTGGAAGCACCTTGAGATTTGCCTCCGGAGGTCCGAAAGGACGGCCGTCGTTGATGAAGAATGCCTAGGGCACGGGCCGTCTCGGTGTCCGCTTTGATGGCCTGTAGCGACTCGTCCACCGCTTTCACAAACAGGTTGTTTCCGTCGAAGGGCATGTCCAGTACCCTGGTCTGCACATCCTGACGGAAGTCGGTGGCCCTGAGCCAACCGCGCCGGCGCAGGCAAACGCTGTTGCCCATCTGACGAAAACCGGTATCGGCGATGTCCGTAGCTACAGTGATGGCGTGATCCAACACCACCTGGCCTTCTTTCAGGATTTCCAGGGCCTCCGCCCTCTTGTCATCCGGGAGGAAGTCCAGGATAGGGGCGATCTTGAACCAAAGCTCCCTATCATAGCGGGCCACGATCGTGAGGGCATTGGCCGCCTTAATGGTAGTCGATGCCGACGAGATGACTCGACATCCCATGGCGTCTAGCTTCTTTCCCTCGCTGTCCGGCGGTGAAGTGGAGGATGATGCCGTCGCCCCTGCCGCTTTCTTCTTGGTAGCCGCGGAGACTATGGAATCTGGGGTCGGTTGCGCCCTGAGGCACAAAGGAGCGGAATCCGGGACCCGGTACCTCTTCTCATACCGGTCTCTCTTCGCAGGCGCCGTGGAAGGGTTCTTCAGAAGGGACAGACCCTCGTCCCATATGTCGTACAACAGCTGGACCGAGAGTACGGTTTTCCTCTTGGCTTCCCGTCATTGGTAAAGAAATCCCTCTTTCTTTTGTCCCTCGGGCACAGCTGGAAAACCTCTGAGGCCCTGGCGATCATGGCATGAAAGGAGACAGTTTCGTCAGGGGGGGGGGGGGAGCCCGGGCGGGAGGCGACGGGAGATCCATTCTGTCATCGCCACCGTCGTCAGTCCCCGTTGTCGCCGTCTCTGTCCCGTCTCGTCTCTCGGAGGAGGGGATGGGGGTCAAGGCTGGAAGGGAGGAGGAGGATGGACTAGCCTCTGCTTGCTCAGTGGGCTCCCCGACGGTCCAGGCGCCGCTGGATCGTCCGGTGGGGATAAGGGCAACCTTGTCCTTATCTCCGTACACAGGGTCTGCAAAGCCTCCCCGAGAGGAAACCCGGAGAGGAATGAACAGGGGGTCCTGGACCCCGATGCAGATCAGCGAGAACATTGACCGGACTGTCGCCCCTCTGGCCTAGTAATAGCGCTCTGAAGTAATCTTTCTTTGTACTCTTAAGCCGGACGCATGAGTAGTCCACCATGGAAGATGTTGACACTGGCGCATGGGAGGGGACTCTGGAGGAGCCTCTGAAACCCCCCCCCCTAGCCGAACTTCCTCCTTTCCTTCTCCTTCTCCCTTTCCCCCCCCCCCTCTTTCTTGTTTATCTAGACCCGGCTCTAGGGTCTGGGTTTTTGAGCTGCTACCTTAAGTTGAAGGTCCAGCTATGTTTGGGCGACAGGTACTTCGTGTTGGGGTGGAGTATAGGGTGGGGGTAAGTTGGGAATGTTTGAAAGTTTGTTTGTTACTTCAAGACTGTCATATGTTTATAACGGACACGAACCACTGTCTTTGGTCGAAGTTACCACTCCATCATCTCTCACTGATTGCTACAATCGTACAGACCCCCATCATGTGTGATAGATATCCTGTGCACAGACTCACGGGACACCCATGCGCCACACCAAATCTCTGAAGTTCCTCACCTGGAACGTGAATGGGATGGGGTCCGGGATTAAACGGCGCCTGCTTAGGCAATTTCTAAATAGACACTCCCCTGATGTGGCCCTTTTGACAGAAACCCACCTGGCCGGATCACACTGTGCCTTTTTTCAGAGGACTAATTACCACCTTGCCCTTCAGGCGGGGTACACAATGGGCTCCAGGGGCACCCTCATCCTGATACACAAGCGCATTCCATTTACTCAGCAATTGGTTGAGCGTGACCCAAAGGGTCGATACGTGTTCGTCATGGGGACCATCTGGGGTCAGACGATGGCCATTGCCGCAATTTATTCCCCACCCGGGTTGGGACAAGAATTACTGGACGATCTTACTACCCTTATAGGGAAACACCATCCTGATACGTTCATTCTGGGGGGTGATTTTAATGATACCATGAATGATAACTTTGACCGTTCCCATCTCCGAAATCGCAACCCTGACACCTCGACTAGATTGGCCAATTTTGCATCGGCCCTTGGGCTCCGAGATGTATGGAGAGAGTTACACCCGACTGATAGGGAGTACTCCTTCCATTCCGGCGCTCACGGCTCCATGTCCAGACTGGACTACTTCTTCTTGCCACATACCGACCTCCATAGGGCAATGTCCGCAGATTTACTCCCCCGGGGCATTTCGGACCACTCCCCCCTCTTAGTTGAATTGCGTATGCAGGGTCCCCTTCCCCCTAGAACGTGGAGACTTAACAATTATTATCTGGGGTCCCCGGAACTGATAGATCGCCTCGAGGAAGTTTCTGGTGAATATTTCGAAATTAACGAGAAGTCGGTGGACAGCCCCGTGATATTATGGGAGGCCTATAAAACAGTGCTAAGGGGTGAAATCCTTTCTTGGACGACACATAAAAGAAACATCCGGTTCCGGGAAATATTAAAGGCCGAAGAGGAAGTGAGAAACAGGGAGATTGAGCATATATCCGATCCTACGCCCGAGACCCACCGATCCCTCCAGCGCGCCCAGGAGTGCCTCCGTAACAGAACATTGGATGACGCCAAGCAGGCCCATTGGCAGGCTAAGGCGAGGGTGTATGAACTTGGGGATAAGTCGGGTAAACTGCTCGCTTGGTTGCAGAGGAGAGACGAGGGGCAGCGCCATGTCCGGGAAATTGTCACGGCTCAGGGCGACACCCAATATTCGGACTCTGGGATTGCCGAGGCCTTCACAGAGTTTTACGCAGATTTGTATCGGGCTCCGACCTCACCGCTAAACCCCTGCCTCCTAGATGAGGTGACGCTGCCGATCCTTTCGGGGCAACAGAGGGACCAGCTGGACTCTGCTTTATCAGAGGCTGAGATTGCAGAGGCACTGTCTCAGCTCCAGTCGGGAAAGGCACCGGGCCCGAACGGATTCCCAGTTGAAACTTGGCAGAAGCTAGGAGTAGACAAAATGGCCGCTCCTCTACATAGGATGTTTCTTGCTGCCCGGGAACAGGGTACCCTCCCACCAGATCTTTGCAAGGCCACTATTGTGGTCATTCCCAAGCCTGGCAAACCTCCACATGATTGTGCTTCTTATAGACCTATATCGCTGATTAACGGGGAAGCTAAGGTCCTTGCTAAGCTATTAGCGAATCGGTTGCAGTTAGTCACATCCTCCCTGATCCATCCGGATCAATGTGGTTTTATGCCTGCCAAATCGACTCGGATGAATCTGCGCCGCCTCCATTTAGCATTGGAGAGATCCCCGATTATAAACGAACCCTTGGCCTTGTTGGCAATCGATTTTGAAAAGGCGTTCGACTCCATTCGATGGGACTACCTTTGGGAAATAATGCGCCGCATGGGGTTCGGAGAGGCCTATTTAGGCTGGGTGCAGCTACTTTATGCTAACATCAAGGCGGAAGTGAGAGTGAATGGCTGGTCCTCTGGGTCCTTCCCCCTGGGCCGTGGTACGCGACAGGGATGCCCATTGTCCCCTCTTTTGTTCGCCCTTGCTATCGAGCCATTAGCTCTTTGGCTTCGCCAAAACACCGCCTGGAGAGGATTCAGATGGCCGGAGGGACACGAGGATCGTACATCCCTGTATGCGGACGACCTCCTGGTGTACCTGGGTGACCCACTAACATCCTCTGCCATTGTAACGCAAATGTTAGTCCGCTTTGGGGAACTCAGCGGACTCAGAATCAACTGGGGGAAATCAGTCCTCTTTCCGGTGAAGGGTGGGGAACAGGCAATCCCCCAGGACTGCCCGTACCGGGTGGAACGACAGGGGTTTCGTTACCTGGGAATATGGATATCCGGGGATTTAACAAGCTATATAAGGAACAATCTCCGACCAATCACAGACCGCTTTATTACTGATGTCCGGCACTGGAAACTCCTCCCCCTGACACTTATGGGAAGAGCGGCACTTTTTAAAATGATGACCCTTCCTAGATTCCTCTATGTCCTTCAAAATGCCCCACTTAAAGTCCCCGACTCGGAGTTCCACCAGGTGGAGACACTTCTCAGAGACCTCATATGGGGGGGAGGCCAGTCACGAATTGCGTTAACTACACTCCAAAGATCTATTTGGGAGGGAGGAATAGGAGTTCCCCGCCTTCAAACGTATTACTGGGCATCACAACTGGTGGTGGTTAATGACCTTCTCCACGGGGACCGAGACCTGCCCCATATACGGGCTGAGATAGCCACTATGCGCAACACTGACCCGCTGCTTCTCCTCTATCAGCCCCTTTCGAGAACCTCTCCGCCCACAACCACTACGCATATGATCACAGTGTGGAGACAGGCACACCGATTCATTGGGTGGGAAAATAAAGCTACTAGAGCACAACCCCTCTGGCGGAACAACAACCTAGCTGAGACCCAGAAGTTGGAGCCGTGGCCTAGGTGGGTGAACGCGGGGATTGCCAGGATTGGGGACATGCTTACACAGGGGTGTTTGGCCTCATTTGATGACCTACAATTGCGATTCCAGATTCCGAATACGGAACATTACCACTACATTCGCCTCGCCCATGCTTTGAGACCCTACCTGACAGCAGATACACAGTTACCGGACTATACCCCCATAGAGCGTAACATCCTTCCGGCGCATATCCCTACCAAATGCACTTCCATCCTTTACAATGCTATATCCTCCTTTGCTACCCCCGAATTGAATGAACTAAAGGCAAAATGGGAAGTAGATGTGGGGGTGATAGATCCTGAGGATTGGATACAGGTCCTTATGCATCCCCGGGAAATCGCCATTTCCTCTAGGCTTCGACTAGTGCAGTTGAAAATACTACACCGGGTTTATTACCCTAGGACACGTTTATATGGCTCGAAACGGGCTTCTAACCCAAACTGTTTGCGGTGTGGGGATGGGGAGGGGACCTTTATTCACATTTTGTGGCTGTGTCCCCAGATACAAACTTTTTGGAACGCATGCTGTAGGGAACTCTCCCGAGTTCTGACTCGCACCATACCACTGGACCCAAGGGCTTTGCTTCTGGGCGTGCCCGATGAGATAGAAGCTAATAAGTGGGAAAGATTGCTCCTACACACGGCGATGGGGCTGATTAAGCGCAATATAGCGCAGAAATGGGGTGCCCCTGACTCCCCAACGCTGGAACAATGGAAATTGGATATGGACATATGCGCTATGATGGAGCGTAGGATTTACTCGGCGCGAGGCTGTCCCAACAAAGCGTCGAAAATATGGGACAGGTGGGAGGAAGGTGTGGCCTGAGTGTCCCATGTACAGGCGGGGGAATGTGCACTGGGGGTTTTGTTTTGTGCTTGTACCATACTATACATTATTGCATGTGATGAGATGATCGCTCAACTGTTGATGTTCTGAGTACCTTTTCTGATTGTGAACGACTATGACAGTCTGAAGTTGTTTTTGTTTGCTTGTTGCTTTGTTATTATGACCACTGTATTATGTTAATAACAATAAAATACTTTATAAAAAAAAAAAAGATAGCTCCTGAATTGTCCTGTGGCGTAGCCATCGGTTGCGACTGGAGCGATGGCTGGGGCGCGGGGTCCTCCGTTTCCTCCACGGCCCGCGGCTCCTCGTCGGCTCCACCGTTGCTCTCTACGTCCACCTTGTCGGGATCCTTCCCGTAGGTCCTGACCTCCTCGAACTTCTTGTCCAGGATAGCTTTGACACCAGCCAGCTCATCCTCGGAGGTAGTATCTGTGTCCGTTAGGGCTACTGTGCCCCCCCTTTCTCGTCCCAGTGTTTCACGGGGGTCTTCTCGATAGGCTGGAAAGATGTTTCCCTCCGGGGTGGCAGGGAAACTCTAGGCCCGGAAATTGTCTCCACTGGGGTAGCCTCCGCAGGCTTCGCCAGGGCCGCCATGACTCCTTCAATCGAGGCCTTCGCCGGGTGAATCATGGCCTTCACGACCTTGGGCGCGTCTGAGGCCTTCACCTTACGGGGAGGGTCGCCCCCTCGCCCCCCCCTTAGCTTTCTCTGTCGGGATCGACCGGGGCTTCTCCCGAAGCTTACCTGGGTTCTCTGACTTCCTTTTCACCGAGCCAGAGCGTTGGCTCGTGGATGATGGCGTCGGTGACATCGCGCACTGCCTGGCAGCCGAGGAGCCCGAACCAACGGCGCTCCCGGTGCCCGCGGACTTGCAGTGCTTTGCCTTTTGTTGGGCCCCCGTCGCCGGAGCGCCCTCAAAGGTCTTCGAGGACCGCTCGGACTTCTTCTTCTCACCTGCTGCTGGGCGCTTCGCCTCCAGCCAGTCAGCAAGTCGTTTACGATGGTCCTTCATGGTCCGGACGGACATGTTCTTGCAGAACGCACAGTCCTCCTCCGCGTGCGACTTGTCGGCGTGTAGGCAGTAGAGGCACCGGGAGTGCTCGTCCTCCTTAAAGACGTTCTGCAGTCCACATCCTGGGCAGTTCCTAAACAGTTTGTATCCAGTAGGCGTCGAATCTCCTTTGTCCTGGGCCATGTCCGAATCGGGGTAGGCCTCAAAGGTCTTCTGGAATCCTCCAAGAAGTGTAATTCGACAAAAATCCACCCTTGAGGGGCGTAGAAATTTCCGAAACAGGTCCCTGTTGATCGGAAGAAGAATCGGTGGAGCTTGAGGCTCGAATTGACCGAAAAAATAAGAGTAAACTCTTTGAAAAAACGCAATACGCAGTAAAAGCTCGAGAGTTACAGCATGAGGACTCCCAACACATGAACGTGCAGTAAAAATCTGAAGATGGCTGCCAGAGGAGGGGCTTAGGTAGAGGGCAGTCATTGGCTGGGGGCAGTATGACCCAGAGACCAGTGATTGGTTAATAGTAGAAAGACAGTTCAGAAACGAAACTGAAACTGATTTTTTCTTTACTGAGAATTCCCAGCCTGACGACGGGGAATATTCATGAGCATGTGAATCCATGCCAGACCCCATGCTGGAGAAAGACCAGCACTGTATCTCTTACTGTTTCTTGTATAACAATTGTAACTATGTACCCCAAGTAAAGCTCCCAGATACCTTCGGGTTCAGCGTGCTATATAAGCGAATAAAACAAACAAAACAAAAAACAAACAAGAACGGGGAGAGGAAGAAACAGAACAAAATACACTGAGGTAAGAATGAGAGAAACAGCAGGAGACAGAGTACAAAGAAACAGATAAGCAGGGAGAGTGAGGGAAATGTGAAGAGAAAGAGTGAGTGGAAGAGAGAGAAAGAAAGAAGCAGGCAACGAGGACAGAGCGGAAGAAGCAGGCAGAGTGGAGAGAGAGAGGCAGATAGGAAAGAGAGGGAGATGAAAGGCAAATGAGCACGAGGCAGAGAGGAGACACTGAGGCAGAGTGGAGAGAAAGGCATCTATGAGAGAGGTAGTAAAAGGGGGACCAAGAGCAAAATGCAGAGAAGAGAGATGGGGAGCCAGAGAGGAGAGAGGCAGGGAAGAGGCAGAGGAGAGACAGACACAGGGAGAAAGAAGCAGACAAAATGGAAATAGAGGCGGGTAGGATAAACAAAGTAATAGGAGGAACAAGAGGAAGAGGCACAGAAGAGACAGGAAGCTACAAGCAGCGATGAGAGACAGAGAGACCGGGAGCAACAAGCAGCAATGAGAGACAGAGAGACTGGGAGAAAAAAGCAGAGATGAGAGACAGAGAGACCCGGAGAAACAAGCAGAGCTGAGAGACAGGGAGAAACAAGTAGAGATGAGAGACAGAGAGACCGGGAGAAACAAGCAGAGATGAGAGACAGGGAGAAACAAGTGGAGATGAGAGACAGAGAGACCGGGAGAAACAAGCAGAGACGAGAGGCAGAGAGACTGGGAGAAACAAGCAGAGATGAGCAACCGGGAGAAACAAGTAGAGATGAGAGACCGGGCAAAGCAAGAAGTGATGAGAAACAGGGAGACACAAGTAAAGATGAGAGACAGGGATAAACAAGCAGAGATGAGAGACAGAGAGACCAGGAGACACAAGTAGATAAAAAAGAAATAGAGAATGGGAGAAACAAGCAGAGATGAGAGACAAAGAGACCGGGAGAAACAAGCAGAGATAAAAGACAGAGCGACAAGGAGAAACAAGCAGAGAATAGAGACAGAGAGAATGGGAGAAACAAGCAGAGATGAGAGACAGAGAGACTGGAAGAAACAAGCAGAGATGAGCAACCGGGAGAAACAAGTAGAGATGAGAGACAAGGAGAAACAAGTAGAGATGAGAGACAGAGAAACCGGAGGAAACACGCAGAGATGAGAGACAGAGAGACTGGGAGAAACAAGCAGAGATGAGCAACTGGGAGAAACAAGTAGAGATGAGAGACAGACAAACCGGGAGAAACAAGCAGAGATGAGAGACAGAGAGACTGGGAGAAACAAGCAGAGATGAGCAACTGGGAGAAACAAGTAGAGATGAGAGACTGGGAAAAATTAGCAGAAATCAGCTACCGGAAGAAACAAGTAGAGATGAGAGACAGAGAGACCGGGAGAGACAAGCAGAGATGAGAGACTGGGTGAAACAAGCAGAGATGAGAGACAGATAAATGAGAGCGAGTGATGGGAGAATATGGACATCAAGAAAAAGCAGCGAGGGAAAAGTTGGAAAGAGGCATTAAAAAGGGATTACAAAGAGAATGAAAGCGAGAGAGAGAGTAGGGAAGAAAGACAGCTGGTCATTTTGCAAAACCCTGCATGGGGAATAAGTGTTAAGACAGGCATTACACATGAAATCCTGTCTTTTTACCAATGTGTGGGATTTTCTTTTTGTTTTGAGGAGACTGGGGCACTGAACAGAAGAACACTGTCCATCCTACATCCTTTCTCCAGCCCGAAACAGCACACGGTTTAATACCAGCACACAATTCCATGCTGGCATTAAACCAATGGATGCCCTATGGACTCTGCCTGCTATTTACACCTGGTAAATGCAGGAGGATTCCACAGAAGCTCATGGTCAATGACTCCTGCAATCGTTCAATGTGGGAGGCGACTGCGCTTGGTCCTTAAGCTTGGATAACTGTGTGATCATCGACAACAATGAGTCAAAGGAGGGCTCAATCACTAATGTACCTGGCAACAAATAAATAAAGAATGGTAAAGAGAGCAAATAGAAGGCGCACAAGAAAAAGGCTCATACTAAACAGGCTGATTTTAGCAGCAATCCAGCCTGAGCAACACGCCTGGCTTGATTAATTCAAGCTCCAGAGTTACTACCCTTGTGATCAATGATAAGGGTTCATATGGCACTCTACCATTAGAAGGAAATAAGACCAAAGTCTCCGCTTAACATGCTACTAAAAAACAAAACTACATCAAAAGGCTTCCAGCTGCTGAGTCCAATACTCTTTCCGCTAGAGGTGCCTCAAGAAATAAAGACAACATCGGCAGGAACTCCTGTTCACCCTAAAAGCACTGGCCCATTTATACAGACTACAGAAACTATTAAGTGCCAACCATTACCCGAAGATTCCCACATTCTGGAAGATTTGGAAAACCCTTTTCCAGAGGACAATCATGGGATAACATCTAACGCCATTGTTTCAGACACGCACCCTAACGGCTCCACCTAATATCCGTCCATGAGGAAAATGGAGGCGCTAAATCAGTAAATGGGAAGAGGGGCCTCTACCAACCTCATTCTAATTCAGATGCTGACTGCTTGGCCCTCAAAGTACAGAGCCTTGTTTATGTCGGTCGGAACTATTATCTAAATCGAACAACCCTCTTCCATTTAGTCCATGACATCATTCCTCTGCGGTGTCTACAAACGGAGGACATCGCGATTGTTGACCTCCTAGAAGACTCGTACTATGCTAGCGCGATAGTTTATTTTCACAATCCCGCTGGACTAGATTTATCACGTCACATGATGCAGATTTTGGGGCAATTAGGTCATGACTGTTCTATTGTTAAAGCTCCATCTAGAAAGTGTGGCCTGAATCTAGATAGGAGGGTACTGAAATCCAGTATACCTGTTCCTTTGCTTTCTTCTAGACCCTCTACAGCCAACCTATGGGAGGCAACCTAATTGGCCTCTTAGTAATGTATTGTTAGCGTCGGGCATGTAGCTCCATCTAGAAAGTGTGGCCTGAATCTAGAGAGGGGGGTACTGAAATCCAGTAGACCTGTTCCTTTGCTTTCTTCTAGACCCTCTACAACCAACCTATGGGAGGCAACCTAATTGGCCTCTTAGTAATGTATTGTTAGCGTCGGGCCTGTGGGGTGTGTGTGTAGTACGAGTGTTCATGTTGTGGCCCTTCTTATTATGTAATTACTGTGTTTGGAATGTTCCGGGAAGGAATATCCATGTATGTTTTAAAGTTTTATGATGTGTTGTGTTACATTATTTTCCCTTGCAGGTGGGACGGACTTGAGGGTGGGTTGTTGTTGCTCAAGATGGTGTGACTCTCGCCACTCTCTTCAGGGTTTGGGGGGGGGAGGCGGGAGTAATTTCTGTGCGATTTTGCAGTGTTTTCCCTGTTTCAAGAATTGGGACATTATATTGCAACCATTTGTGGTCACAGTGTGTGTCTTGGTGGTTGCATGCGTGTTTGTATGCACAGTTGTATGGTGGTTGCATGTGTGTTTGTATGCGCGGTTGTATGCGTGTTGTGAGGTTGTGCATACAAATAACAGCGGGTGCATTGAAAGCCGGGCGATCAATGTTGAGTTGTTAATTATTCACATGAGTGTGTGCGTGTGGCATAGTATGTGTTTAGGGCTCATGGTGTTAAGTTGTGGTTAGGCTGTGTTCCTTGGGGCGTGGCAGGATACCGGCCGGGTCCTGTTTTGCGTGACCCTTGGATTTGGGGAGGTGAACCCATGTTATTCTTGTCTTGTGGTTGTGGTGTTGTCAATGTTCTGGGTTGCAATGTTGGTACAATGTTGGTAACTCGTTGTGCAGGGGTTAACGTGCACTTTTTGGCAATGGTTTGGTGCCATAGCGTTAGAGGCTGTGACTTGGGGTCACGTTAGAGGCTGTGACTTGGGGTCATGTTAGGAGCTGGGTTACGGGAGACTGTGACCTGGGGTCACATGGTAGCTGGAGGTAGTAGGTGGTGGTAGCGGATGTTGTTGTTTTATCAAGTAGGGGGTTGTATCTGGGTAATAGACAATGTGGCTGTCTCTTTTATGGTGTTTAGTTTGGCCTAGTGGTGTTTTTCTGCTAGGAGTTTGTGGAACGTGGGACCATTTTGGGCTATTGTGCTTGTTGCTCAGGTTGGGAGCTTGTTTGTGCTCAAGCGTGGCAGGCTTGAGGCCTCGAGGGGCAGCTTGGGGCGGAAGAAGGTTTGTGCACTGGGGGTTCGGTAAGTTAGTTTTGTCACTATTGTTGGGATGTTAGGTGTGGCAGGCCTAGTTCCGAGGGGCAGCTCGGGACCGGTGGATGTTCGTTTTATTGTTTTTAGACCTTGAGGGTTTTTGGTCCTGTTATGGTGTTCCTTGTTGGGTTTTATGGTGTTTTGTTCCTTTTGGTAGGAAGGTAGGGATAGCGGTGTCTATGGACGTTTGGTGGGTTGGTTGTTGGTTAGTAGTGGAGTTCATGTGTGCCTGTGTAGGTGGAGTGCCAGATTAAGGGTCCGCGTTGAAGTTAATTTTGGTCGGACTGCGGTATAGTAGGGTAGATTTGATAGTTGCCTTAGAGGTACGGGTTCTTGCGGGTGATTGCGGACGTACTTGCTCTTTTACGTGTTGGCCACACGTTAGGTGTCAAGTATGGAGTTTAGTTAGTGTCTCGTGGTGAGGTTGGTTGATGTTCTCCGCTGTGAGGTTACGGGGGAAGAAGTGTTGTATTGTTGTCTTAAGTTTGCTGACCTTTACGGGGGGAGAAGTGGTGTATTGGGTTTGTTGGCCCTTTACGGGGGGAGAGGTGTTGTATTGGGTCTTGGTGGGTTCAAGTGATAGAATCCTGGAATGTGGTGCGTGTGTGACGTGCTGGTGTTAGATGAGTGGCAGTTGGAGATCATTAGCTTGCCGGATGGGGTGCCATGAACGTACAGGTGCTTGTTGTACGCATCATCTTTAATTATAACACAATGCTATTACCGTCACCATTGATGCTCTTGGGTTCAGCCATGTTGAATCTAGATAGGGGAGTACTGAAAACTAGTAGACCTGTTCCTTTGCTTTCAACTAGACTCCTCAACATCCAACCTATGGGGGTCAAACTTAATCAATCAACACTATCTCCCAGCTGACAAGGCAACGCTATTACTGTCGCCATTGATGTTTTTGAGTTAAGACATGCTGGTGTTCACTCTCCCTTGGAAGAGAAAGAGGGTCGGCTGCTACCAGCTGGCAGTGGTTACCTTCAATTCTACAACCACAAAATCCATATAGATCCTAGCCGCACTTTTACCATTTTGTCCTGGAACACCTGAGGCTTCTCCCACTTCACTGAACCTGAAGGTTTATTAGATAACCTCCCCCATTTTTGTGTATTGGCATTACAGGAAACCTGGCTCCAGGATAACTTGGAAATCGGCAGCCGCCATTCCATTCAAACTATGGCTACAAGGGGACTCAAGGGCGACCAAAAGGACGATTGATCATTAGTGTTGATAATACTTACCAAATCACCAAGATCAGCACTTCAGGCGACTCAGTGCTTGCTGATATTATTAATTGGGCCCCGAAGTGTGGCCATACAACTTCTCTATTAATCATCAACATTTATGATTTACTCCCGAGGCTTTATCATGCTAAACGGTCTTTGCACAGGTGTATCGCCAGAGTGATATACCAGAGTGACTGACAACAGTGCATCAATTATCGAGTATGTCTTTGTAAACATCAACATGTACCCAAATATGAAGGTCTTAACAAGAACAGAAAGTGACCATGTTCCCCTCCTCTCCTATATAAATGACACTGAGCCAGCTCATGATAGTGACCCCATCAGCAACTTACTATAAACCAAGGGTGAGTTGTAATCCAGGTAATATTAATAAGGCTGTTTGCTTGATCACTGATCTCAAATTAGATTCACAAGCCACTTGCAGTGCAGAGGCCTTAATCAACCGCAGCATCGCTTTCCTGCTAGCTGCATTGCAGAAGTGGGCCTGATTCAGAGGTGCATGTTAAAATGGAAAGGTGATGTGTCTCTGGGCCTGATTCAGATGTGCATGTTAAAATGGAAAAGTGCTGTGTCTCAGTAGAATGACACTTTTCCATGAGGAAATGAATTCTGATGTAATCCGAGAGTGGCAGCAATATATCAAGTCTTCCACTCCTGCAAAGTCAGGATTTACGGCATAGCAACAGCCTTGCCAACCACCTCACATGTAAGAAGCTGGCAAGCATGGACGTAGGACATGGGAGGACAAATCCCGCCCCACAATTTTAAGTGGGGGTATATAATGGCATTTATCCCCAAAGAATATGTAAGTGTTGTGCACAGTGCACTGCGTCTCTGCCACTGTCTGCAGTTGCATGCAGCGTGTGGATATAATTCTGCAGGCTGCAGCCGTCAGTGTGCAAAAGTACAAGTTCTGCAGACTGCAGGCTAAAAGTACTTCTGCTCGCTGAGTGCCGCGCGCCTGAGCATTTGGTTGCCCCTGCGCAGTGCACTGCTGCACAGCCTGCGTTTGTCCAGAGCGAAGTGGAGCAGCCAGGCAGCGACACGTGCTGACTGAGACTGAACAGGCTGGTGCCGGCCTCCGCGACAGCGTGTGGTTTTCGAGGGAGCCTAGAGAGAGACTCGACTCAAGCTAAGGTAAGTGAGTAGTAGTGTGTGTGTGTGATGTCATGTGATGTCGGAAGGGGGGTCGTCAGGTAACAGTTCCAGACCAATAGCGCCCACCCAAAGTCAATGGCACCCGGGCCCAGAATCGGGCCTGGGTATGCCACCAGTGAGGAGAGTGCAGAACGCATTGGGTGTCGCTGGTCCTGGCTGGCACTGTAATCAGAGCTTTTCCTCATCAGTGTGCCCACCCCAAGTAAGTCACTCACGTGGCTAAGGCAGGCTGCCATACATCACGGGCTGTAATTAAATCAAGGGCCCGGGTCCAAATCAACGTTCCCAGTGGTGGCGCGCGAAGGAGCACAGAGCTCTGCATAGCGCAACCATGCCCCGGGCCTTTCAGATCAAAAGCCAGAGGAAGTGGTGCATGCTCCCGGATGAGGAGAGGGGCGAGAAGGTCTACATACCAGTGAGCTTATTGCCGCCACCGCAGGAAGTGACAGATAAGTCGGTTGCAATGGGAGGGCTGGGTTTCTAGGCTTTCCTGGAAGGTAACGTTTTATGGCAAGGTCCGAACTTTACGCGCTCTCTCATGTCCTCCCCGCAAGTTCAACTGATCAAGAGTGTGGGGTAGAGGGCGTGACGGTGCAAATAAGCATCCTGGGGGAAAGTAACAGTTCACCGTAACTCGGTGCTCATGGCAGTATTAAAACACCAATGACAAACATTACATAGTGGTTTCTGAGCTAATAGACCACACATCACACTGGTCTGCTATCTCGTGCAGCTCTGCTTGGCTATGGGAGCAATTATTGATTTTATGTCAGTTGTTATGGTGTACAACCACTGTGCCACAAACAAAAATATAGGTAATGCCTGGTGCCTCCCAGGGACAAAAGCACACATCTAGGTAATGTGCGGTGCCTTGCTGGTGACAGAAGAGTCTAAAAGTAACGTATTCAGTCTGGAGTGGGCAGCCGACACCCACTGACTGTGAGGTGGTAGTTTGGTGGGGTCAAGCCCTGACCCAGGGAATGGGCACATTAAAGAGTTCCTTCTTTTTTTCACAGGCGTCCGTTTCTGAAGGAGAAAGATCCGTGGGGTTGATCTAACAACAGCATGAGCTTGACTTGTCGAGCTACCTGGCCGGCTATGTGTAAAAACTATTTGCAGAGCATTTAGATTCGGCCCAAATCAGCCACCAGATGTTTGCCCAAACCCTGCTTTTTTGTCAAATCCCTTTACTGCCGCACCTTCACTTCAAGCCTTAGGAGCCCTCCCCAACCCTTGAGATCCCGACTCCCCCTCCATGCTCGTGGACAAGCATTGGCAAGGCCAACAGTTTTGATGTGTGTGTAAGCATGAGATGGGCATTTGCCAGGGATTGCCATAACGGTACTACAAGATCATAAGACTGCAACAGCGGGCAAATGGTGTGAATGTCTGTGCATATGATTGCAGTGCCAGGCAAATGCCTATCTATTGCCTATAAAAGTGCCAACACTGTTGGCATTGCCAGGGCCTTTTTAAAGAGAAATTCAATGCAAGGAACAGATGCGAGGACCAATATTTTTGGGATGTTAAAGGAAGCCTTTGCTTTCCATTCTGCATCACATTGCCTTCTGGTGCTTCTGGTAACTATAGGGCTGTAAGTCTGGGTTTCCAGGTAGCCACATTGGAAATGGGCCTGGTGGGCTCCACACCAACAAACCATCCAATTAACTGCAGAGCAGGTCAGTGTTACGCGACAACAAAGACAGTGGTAGAGGACAGCAAGCGTAGGGTAACGTGTGTTTGCATGCCGATAGGACGTGACATGCGCTGCTCTGGGATAGGTCCAAGCTTAATTTGCATATGGCTGCAGTCTGCAACCGTTCTGTAATGGCACAGAAGAACTAAAAACGATGGCACGAAATGCTGCCCACTTGAATTGTTAAAACGGTGCAGTTTTTTGGTGCCCCGAGTGCATGGTAGGTGCTGTGCGAAACCGAATGTGTAAGATTGATAAACCTGCGGTTGCACGTTCGGGATCCTGGCAGCCGGACAGACTCTGTCTTTCACCCTTCTGAGGTCGATACTTTCAGGCCGCTTTTCCTTGTGTGATAATAACAGCAATTGTCTAGTGGGCGTGCGAGGTTGGGCACGAACCCTCGCACTTGGGAACAGTCGCAGTCCCCACAGACAAATCTGCAGCTATAGGTTACCCTGAGGGAAGGCTGAGCACGGCCGCGCGCCCAGTGAAATGGCCTTAGAAAAGAGCCCATTAAACGAACCGCTGCAGATCATGGAATTAAATAATTCACGCCCAGGGATTCTACATTTATACAAAATAAATCGACCTTAATTATAAATTCCTCTCAGCCTCATGGAGCCTCACCATTACGGAACCCAGGGTCTTTAGGTCCTTTAATCACTGCTTACTCAGTAGAAGTTCTGTCCCATTCAGCCGCAGCACATCCAGAATGCTGCCAAAACACACTTGCCTACACCAGCCTATGCCAGCTCCCAAAGATTGTGGGCACACAGCTGAGAAACAGATGTTGCAGCTGCCAATGCTCTATTGGTGTAATCAAAATGTCGGAACAGGGTCTCCTTTCAACCACTCGATTTATAAGCACTATCTGTGTCCTTCACTGACGTCCTGGTAAAAACAAACATTGGCAAAGCCAGCAGTTT
Organism: Ambystoma mexicanum; assembly: GCF_040938575.1. Classification (NCBI taxonomy): domain Eukaryota; kingdom Metazoa; phylum Chordata; class Amphibia; order Caudata; family Ambystomatidae; genus Ambystoma; species Ambystoma mexicanum. The sequence continues at coordinate 770,452,389 of NC_090938.1, read as the reverse complement.
TGGCTTGTGTACAAATATTAGGCATTTGCCAAGCACTGCTGTTAGACGCTCAGGTACTCACACCACAAGTGACTTTGCTGACTCAAAACCCAAACTGTTGGCATTGCCAATGCTTGTTCTTTTTCAAATCAAATAGGATAAAATCAATGGAAGAAGATATTGGGCCGTTGTTTCCGGACCGGTAAACTATGAGTCCTGCAGGTGGGTGGTGTTACTCCCGCCAGGTGTTACCTGGCGGGAGTAACGCCACCCGCCTGCAGACGGAAATGGAAACACTGGCACCGTTAATTACGGTGCCAGTGTTTCTACACTCCCCATTCCCATGGAGTCCTATGGGAATCCATGGGAATAGGGAGTAACGGAATGGCAGCTCCGGAATTACAGGACCGCTGGGGCTGTAATGCCCCGGTAAATCCGGCAAGTCTGGAGCAGGTAATTCATTCCAGGTCCGGTGGCAACCTGCCGGTTTTTCCAGCACGGTTACCACCGGACTTGGAATGAGGCCCATTGTGTGAGTAAATGTACTCTATTGGTGAAAGTAAGATGCAAGCACTTAGACGTGGGACTTCAAAAATAAGTTATTGACAGTAGAATAAACATCTGCAAAAAAATCCTTATAATAAAAGAGGCTTTATATATTGTGGGATAGGGGATGCAGGTATAGGGGAACCTGAGGCTGAACAGGGCATTTCCTGTATATGGGGAACCCTCGCAGCCCTACTTTACGTGACACTAATGCAGGTTTTGGCTAATGGGTGTGCTGATATTCTGCTCACGTGTGCGGGCAACAAGAGGCCTGGAGTGTAGGAAAATGCATTATCCTGGACCATGTGCTTTGGTTGGATTGAGCCCGCTAGCCCAGGAGCCGAGATTGAAACCGCTCCGGTGGTTCAACCGCGGCAGTTTGGTGGTGCTCAGGCACCTCAAACAGGAAGGTGACTCTGTGACTCATGTTCCTTTCCTATGACCGAGTGTCACTGCAGGAGCCTCATGCCGCCTCACCTACTGGTGACTCTCTGTGACTCATGTTCCTTTCCTATGACCGAGTGTCACTGCAGGGGACTCAAGCTGCCTCACCTACTGGTGACTCTCTGTGACTCATGTTGCTTTCCTATGACCGAGTGTCACTGCAGGGGACTCAAGCTGCCTCACCTACTGGTGACTCTCTGTGACTCATGTTGCTTTCCTATGACCGAGTGTCACTGCAGGGGACTCATGCCGCCTCACCTACTGGTGACTCTCTGTGACTCATGTTCCTTTCCTATGACCGAGTGTCACTGCAGGAGCCTCATGCCGCCTCACCTACTGGTGACTCTCTGTGACTCATGTTCCTTTCCTATGACCGAGTGTCACTGCAGGGGACTCAAGCTGCCTCACCTACTGGTGACTCTCTGTGACTCATGTTGCTTTCCTATGACCGAGTGTCACTGCAGGGGACTCAAGCTGCCTCACCTACTGGTGACTCTCTGTGACTCATGTTGCTTTCCTATGACCGAGTGTCTCTGCAGGGGACTCATACCGCCTCACCTGCTGGTGACTCTCTGTGACTCATGTTCTGTTCCTATGACCGAGTGTCACTGCAGGGGACTCAAGCTGCCTCACCTGACAGTGACTCCTGAGATCCAGGAGGACTCATGGAGGGTTAGTTTGGGATTTGTAAATCACAAGTACTCACGTTCACAGGATTTCACGTATCTCCAATCTGAAAGTAAGAAGAAAATTAAGGGTTTGTGAAATCAGACAAAGCAGCGAGACATTGAAGTATGTTAAATATAATATATTTATTACCATTAATGGAACTTACCCATTTCTGCAGGAAATGTTTCTGTAATAAAAGAAAAACAAGTGATGCATTAGATCCCAAACGTTTTTACTGTAAAACATAACCCAGTACTCCCTGCCCTTCCCCTAATGCCTCCCCTCCACCTCCCCCCACTGCACCCCCCACTCCCTGCCCTTCCCCTAATGCCGCCCCTCCACCTCCCACCACTGCACCCCCACTCCCTGCCCTTCCCCTAATGCCTCCTCTCCAGCACCCACCACTGCACCCACACTCCCTGCCCTTCCCCTAATGTCTCCCCTCCAGCTCCCACCCCTGCACCCCCACTCCCTGCCCTTCCCCTAATGCCACCCCCTAGCTCCCGCCACTGCACCCCGACTCCCTGCCTTTCCTCTAATGCCCCCTCTAGCTTCCACCACTGCACCCCCACTCCTTGCCCTTCCCCAATGCCTCCTCTCCAGCTCCCACCACTGCACCCCCACTCCCTGCCCCAATGCCTCCCCTCCAGCTCCCACCAATGCACCTCCCACTCCCTGCCCTTCCCCTAATGCCGCCCCTCCACCTCCCACCACTGCACCCCCACTCCCTGCCCTTCCCCTAATGCCTCCTCTCCAGCACCCACCACTGCACCCACACTCCCTGCCCTTCCCCTAATGTCTCCCCTCCAGCTCCCACCCCTGCACCCCCACTCCCTGCCCTTCCCCTAATGCCACCCCCTAGCTCCCGCCACTGCACCCCGACTCCCTGCCTTTCCTCTAATGCCTCCCCCCAACTCCCACCACTGTACCCCCACTCCCTGCCCTTCCCCTAATGCCTCCCCTCCAGCTCCCACCACTGCACCCCCACTCCCTGCCCTTCCCCCAACGCCTCCCCTCCAGCTCCCATCAATGCACCCCCGCTCCCTGCTCTTCCCCTAATGCCCCACCATCTAGCTCCCACCACTGCAACCCCCACTCCCTGCCCTTCGCCCAATGCCTCCCCTCCAGCTCCCAGCAGTGCACCCCCACTCCCTGCCCTTCCCCTAATGCCTCCTCTCCAGCACCCACCACTGCACCCCCACTCCCTGCCCTTCTTCTAATGCCTCCCCTCCAGCTCACACCACTGCACCCCCACTCCCTGCCCTTCCCCTAATGTCTCCCCTCCAGCTCCCACCCCTGCACCCCCACTCCCTGCCCTTCCCCTTATCCCTCCCCTCCAGCTCCCACCACTGCACCCCACTCCATGCCCTTCCTCTAATGCCTCCCCTCCAGCTAACACCACTGCACCCCCACTCCCTGCCCTTCCCCTAATGCCTCCCCTCCAGCTCCCACCACTGCACCCCCACTCCCTGCCCTTCCCCTAATGCCACCCCCCTAGCTCCCGCCACTGCACCCCGACTCCCTGCCTTTCCTCTAATGCCCCCTCTAGCTTCCACCACTGCACCCCCACTCCTTGCCCTTCCCCAATGCCTCCTCTCCAGCTCCCACCACTGCACCCCCACTCCCTGCCCTTCCCCTAATGCCTCCCCTCCAGCTCCCACTATGCACCCCTACTCCCTACCCTTCCCCTAATGCCTCCCCCCCAGCTCCCACCACTGCACCCCCACTCCCGGCCCTTCCCCTAATGCCTCCCCTCCAGCTCCCACCACTGCACCACCACTCCCTGCCCTTCCCCTAATGCCTCCCCCCAAATCCCACCACTGTACCCCCCCTCCCTGCCCTTCCCCTAATGCCTCCCCTCCAGCTCCCACCACTGCACCCCCACTCCCTGCCCTTCCCCCAACGCCTCCCCTCCAGCTCCCATCAATGCACCCCCGCTCTTCCCCTAATGCCCCCCCATCTAGCTCCCACCACTGCAACCCCCACTCCCTGCACTTCCCCTAATGCCTCCCCTCCAGCTCCCACCACTGCACCCCCACTCCCGGCCCTTCCCCTAATGCCCCCCCATCTAGCTCCCACCACTGCAACCCCCACTCCCTGCCCTTCGCCCAATGCCTCCCCTCCAGCTCCCACCACTGCACCCCCACTCCCTGCCCTTCCCCTAATGCCTTCCCTCCAGCTCCCACCACTGCACCCCACCACCCTGTGTGTCCAATTGTCATGTTTTGGCTTGTCCTCCCCGGCACCCCATAGGGCAGGTCACACACCCACAGATCTCACTCTTTCAGAGCTTAACATTCTCAGCACACAGTAAAGGACCAGGGAAAAGAGCATTAAGATCAGAGATAATGTAGCCTCTTTATTGGGTCAGGCGTATCATGCCACTATATCTGATAAAAGGGCTGAAAGTACCGCGGGCAAATCGTTCGCATGAGAAAGGTGCAAACTACCAAAAGTGTGCACCTTTCTCATGCGAACACACAGACATTCTCACGCACACACAACACACCCATAAACCCCCCCACCCACACCCGCAGCACACCCCCACCCACACCCCCAACATAAACAAACCCCACTTACCTGCATCTTCACGCTGGGTTCCTGCAGCGCCAGTCCCCTTTCACTTCCGTGATCGGAACCGGTGCTGCAGGGTCCTTTTCTTTTTTTTTTTTAAACGGGGGCTGAGGGGGTGTCCCCCGCAACCCCTGCTCACTATACCATGAAGTATAGTGAGTGGGGCAATGCGGGGGACACCCCCGCAGCCCCCGTTTTTATTTTTACAATGCTACCACCAAAGATTAGAACTTTTGGTGTTCGAACCTTTGGTGGTAGCATTTTTAGAACTTATGGTCAATGCGACCATTTGTTTTCGGTCATTTCGTCCTAAACCGATAAAAGGACCTCCTATTTTGAACGCAATACTGGCTCAGTGTCCTTGCAAGCAATACTTCGGGGGGATTTCAAAGTGACCCTGAGGTATTGCATTACGCCCTACCTGTGCATCTCTCAAATCCGAAGGATTGAAATTGACTGCATTGGGAGAGTAACTTTGTGCATTAGAACAAACGTACCCTATTACCCCAACACCACAAGCCCTAAAGGCGTCAATGCTAAGTTTCAGGCTCTAGCCGACCGGGAAGCTAAATTATTGTCTGAGCCGGTCCAAGTCCAGAAGTCTGGGAAGCCGATATGCCTGAGACATTGTTGGCCAGACTGTTGTGTCACGAGTACAGTATGACCTACTATTCAGAGGCCAAGGGGTCCCTGATGCAGCGCTCTCAGGATATAAATAATGTCTTTATTGGCCTTTTGGGGTTCTCTAATCAGGAAACATGGTCTACTGAGGCTGTCCACTGAGGTGGTAAAGATGGATCTTCAGAATCAGCCCTATGGATAGATTCTGAGAGGCCCCCCTACTCTGGTGACCAGGACGACACTAATGTCTAGCCAAACTCTATCAAGGTAGTGTGACTGGGCAGTAAGGCCTAGACTTGGGAGACTGTGGGTGGTGATGGGTTCAATTAAGCACACACAAAGCACTCTAATAACTCAAGTGAGGCAGAATGTATACAAATGCACTCCTATTTATTAGGCCTTGAACCAACTCTTATCAATGATAATCACAGGGAAGCAAAACCACTAACCGTACACTATCAACATATGTACATGCGTCATTACGACCTCCAACACATGGTATAGGACGACAACAGCCCTTGCAGCCGTTCCTGCAGAACCGTTCAGTTTCCACTGCAGGAAGGGGAGGGTCCAAGCCGCACATATTCTACCGGATCGGTCTTTTCACCACAATACTTCTGACCGAAATAAAATCTCTTTTCATTTTTGCAACACATTTTTCTTAATGAAAGAAGTCTTTTGGCACGTCTCCTTTTAATATCAACAACCGTTTGGTTTATTTTTTCTGCATTATAATTTATTTTAAAGTTGTATTCCTCCCTTCTCTAAAGTAAAATGGTAAAAGACTGGTTAGCCTTTTATTGTCCCCTTCTAACTTCTCCCCCTCCCCTTCTTTAATGATTTGTGTCAGTCCTTCCGTTTATCCTTTTTTAGGAGTTATTTTGACTTACTAAATTAAATATTTACAGTAATTTTCCAATTAATCTGTTTTCACACCACTATATATTTTGCTAGATTTGATGAGTTTTATGTACAACTCAACGAGTGCATTATCAGTGAAATGTATATGCATTTAGTGTGTTCATCCAGTCATGGATGACCGGTTCATTTCTTATAATCGACCCCTCAAAAAACATGTTTTTACCTCTCGGGAACCCCACCAATCAAATACTCATCCAATCAAACAATCATCCAATCAAACACTCATCCAATCAATCACTCATCCAATCAATCACTCATCCAATCAAACACTCATCCAATCATGGCTCATCCAATCAAACACTCATCCATGGCTAACTGGCATGGACCTCAAAGAGTTATTGCCGAAGCTATCCCCAAGTGACAAAAATTCCCCGACGGCTTGGTAGCAACTAGCAGGACTGCACACAATCAAATCTTTCTGGCCAGCCTCGGGTTTCAGGCCTGCAGTAGTCCCCAGTTCTAGGCCACCTGGAAGTGGAAACGTACTCCTCTCTGACCCTCCCCCTCAACCCTCGCACCACACGAATCATCGGCATCAAACAGTTTGACTGCATTTCCCCCAACCTTTCTAACGGCCCAAAACATCTTTAAAATAGCCTACATTACATACAAGGCTGTGGTAACCCAGCCACACCGGTACCTAGCCAAGGAACTGGCCACATTAAGAAGCCAGAGCAATTCCAGATGCCACATCTTTGCAAGACTGGAAATAAATAAATGCCCAAAAGCAAAGAAACAGGAAGAGGAAGATCTCCCATTATGCGCCAGCACTGTGGCACACGACCCTAACCCACCTCCACACAGCACCATTATGCCTGCAGTTTACAAAAAAACAGAAGACCTTGCTATATACAAAATTTCTCTAAACACTTGGTGCAGCAGGTAATAGCATTCAGGGTATGCGGCTCTCGGCCTCACCTGGACTCGACCATTGTGGCGCTCTCCATTGCTTGCTATCTACCTGTGCCCGATACAAGTACAAGAATGCTGACATATTGGTTTTTCATTGAGCTGTGCATATTTACATGTATTTCAATTAAATAAGTGCGTTGAGATGGTTGGAAGAGCCTTCCCTATCAGCATCACCTCTTGGGTGGGCCTGGACTCATATCTACCTTTTAATTCCGTGAGCTTCTCCTGCAGGTGGGCATGTCGCGTGGTGCTCAGCAGCGGCGTCTCCATTCCAGGGGCATCTTCCTGGGGCTTCAGAGCCTTCACTTCACTGCACCTGAGAATTATAGAAAGATGCTGTATATAACCCTCGGCCTCCAGTGACAAGTAAGAGTAAAGGGGGTCTAAACGGTGAGATAAGGGGGAGGAAAAAGAGACCCCATTCCTAAAGATGGAAGGAGGAGACGGTGGGCTCGGGATCTCTACATTCTGATACATTTTGAATAAGAGATCCCTGGGTAGGACAGGGTGGGTTTGTGAATCTCTACATTTTGATACATTCTGAATGAGAGACCCCCAGGGAGGAGAGGATGGTGTGAGAAACCTGAAGGTGTCTCACTTATTAGTCCCCAGAGATCTGTCATCCAGGTGGCCAGGACACGGCCATCGCTATCGGATCCAGTTGCTGGTGCGGGAGGATCACATGGGTGAGGGGTCTTCGGGGAGTGGAAGTGGGACACTGAAGGGTGAGATGCGGTATCCCCTTCCTTATAACACCTTTTCCCCATCCTACTCTGTAGGATATCTATAAACTCAACCTCTCCCCTTTTTTGACACAAACATGTTCTCACAGACCGATTACCATGAAAGACAACGGACTAACATCAGAGACGTATACCTGACATGTCCCAAACAAGGGTCAGGCAGAATCAGGCAATTGGCGATAACTACACACACCCGACTGCCTTTTCCCTTCCCCATGGGGATAAAAGGCAGAGCACGAGAACACACTCTGAGCAAGGCCAAGTGCATGAGGAAGCAGCGATTCCAGGACGCAGGTCAAAAGAAGGAGAAAGGTGGCGAGACCTGAAAGTACATCAAGGAGGGAGTTGCCCATGCCCTTTTCAATCCAGACCCACAAAGCCTCTGACAAAAGAAATATAAGGCCGGGAATCGCAGTTGGCGAATGGTGTGACGGATGTCAGTGGTATATGGAACACTCCCGCACTGATTACCAGGGCGGGGAGATGAGGTTGCCATCGTGGTACCGTCCTTGACTACAGCAGCAAAAGAAACACCAACGAGTTCAGCAAAGCCGGTGAGTCGGAAGAACCTGATAAGGGGCCTCACTGTGTTAGGCTCAAAGTTGCAGTGGCAACATTAAGAAGATTAAAGGTACAAAGCTCATTTGTGATCGATTTGGTACCAGAGATAGAATGGTCCGGCGTCTCATGGGCACTCATTCGGAGGCCTCGGGCTGTTACCATCTGTCCTGAACAAAGACTGTGTTGAACGTAAAAGATATAGAAACAACAAGTACCAGGAGGCCTTAGGGAAGGTCGAAGTGAGGTGTCAAGGTGGCCATACAAGGGTCCAGCCAAATCCCTTGTACAATCGAAAGTCTTTGACACGTTGTTAAATGTTTAAGTATCCGAGGGAATTGTGAAACAGGCGTTTGTGCCCGACTGAGGGAAATGCTGTGGCAACCCGTGGGTGTGTGAAACCCGCACTTGTTATAGACACTAAGAGCGACCCAGCGAGACGTGATCGCCCTTCGGAAGTCTATGTGAGTGAAGTTGGCAAGTGCTTTAGAAGGTCTGAGCACGGATGAGGGAGACCTAAACTAGCTGGATGTTTAAAAAGAGATTGAGACTCTCTCATACTACAAGTAAAGAGATTGTAATTGAAAATGCAGCAGATTGTGATGGCAAACGTGAACCCGACTGAGGGATGTCCACAGTGAGTGGTTGGTCTGAGCCCGACTCAGGGAGGCTAACGTTGTGAGAAGGATAGGAGTCCAGCTGAGGGGGATCCACGGGTGAGGACTAATCGCTCGACGTAAAGAGAAATAGAAGGAACCTTTGTTTTGTCGTTTTGTGATACATCAGGCCCTCTGAAGCCAGGGACATTGCATGAAAGAGTCTTGGACACAGACGGTCCTGATATAAAAAGAAAAGGAACTGTAACGGTGTGCTTTAGAAGCCCAGGAGTGTGCTGCGCTCACGAGTCCCGTCTTGCCCCGTGCTAGAAAACGTGGGGAAGGGAGACCCCGGCAATAACATCCTGACTTATTATTTTGTAAACACTTCTTTCTTTCTTGTGAACATTATCCCACACATAGTTTGTAACATAGCAGTAAGGATTGGCAATAGGTTTCTTGGTATAGGCCTTTTATATTTGACTAGACTCCACTTGGACAGTATTATTATTATTTGATGGTCGTAGCTTGCACCCATCTTAGAATTAGGTTTAGATAAGGCGTATATCTCACCCATTTTACAGTTTAATAAACACCATTGAACTGTGATCACTTGTGTCTGTTTTGCTTTGATACCAGGCCTTTCTTACAGTGGGCATAGGGATATCTACATGCAGATACATTCTGAATGAGAGACCCCCGGGGATGAGAGGGTGGGCTCAGGGATATCTATATTCTGATACATTCTGAATGAGAGACCACCTGGGAGGAGTGGGTGGGCACAGAGATCTCTACATTCTGATATATTCTGAATGAGAGACCCCCGGGGAGGAGTGGGTGGGCACAGAGATCTCTACATTAAGATACATTCTGAATGAGAGACTCCCGGGGAGGAGTGGGTGGGCACAGAGATCTCTACATTCCGATACATTCTGAATGAGAGACCCCCGCGGAGGAGTGGGTGGGCACAGAGATCTCTACATGATACATTCTGAATGAGAGACCCCCTGGGAGGAGAGGGTGGGCCCAGGAATCGCTACATTCTGATACATTCTGAATGAGAGACCCCCGGGGATGAGAGGGTGGGCTCAGGGATATCTATATTCTGATACATTCTGAATGAGAGACCCCCTGGGAGGAGAGGGTGGGCACAGAGATCTCTACATTCTGATACATTCTGAATGAGAGACCCCCGGGGAGGAGTGGGTGGGCACAGAGATCTCTACATGATACATTCTGAATGAGAGACCCCCTGGGAGGAGAGGGTGGGCTCAGGAATCTCTACATGATACATTCTGAATGAGAGACCCCCTGGGGAGGAGAGGGTGGGCTCAGGAATCTCTACATTCTGATACATTTTGAAGGAGAGACCCCTGGGGGGGGAAGAGGGTGGGCTCAGGAATCTCTACATGATACATTCTGAATGGGAGAACCCCTGGGGAGGAGAGGGCGGGCGCAGGAATCACTACATGATACATTCTGAATGGGAGACCCCCTGGGGAGGAGAGGGTGGGCTTAGAAATCTCTACATGATACATTTTGAAGTAGAGACCCCCTGGGAGGGAGAGGGTGGGCTCAGGAATCTCTACATGATACATTTTGAAGGAGAGACCCCCTGGGAGGGAGAGGGTGGGCCCAGGAATCTCTACATGACACATTTTGAAGGAGAGACCCCTGGGGGGGGGGGGGCTCAGGAATCTCTACATGATACATTTTGAAGGAGAGACCCCTGGGAGGAGAGGGCGGGCCCAGGAATCGCTACATTCCGAATGAGAGACCCCCGGGAAGTAGAGGGTGGGCTCAGGAATCTCTACATGATACGTTTTGAAGGAGAGACCCCCCAGGGAGGATAGGGTGGGCTCAGGAATCTCTACATGCTGATACATTCTGAATGAGAGACCCCCTGGGAGGAGTGGGTGGGCACAGAGATCTCTACATTCTGATAAATTCTGAATGAGAGACCCCCGCAGAGGAGAGGGTGGGCTCAGGAATCTCTACATGATACGTTTTGAAGGAGAGACCCCCCAGGGAGGATAGGGTGGGCTCAGGAATCTCTACATGATACATTCTGAATGAGAGATGCCCAGGAGGAGAGGGAGGGCTCGGGGATATCTACATTCTGATAGAATTGGGGGGTAAAGGGAGGATTGCCCCCGTTCGTATTGCTTCACTTTCATATCTTTATGTTTAAATACTAATGGCGAGATTTGGGGGGGTCAACTTTTTGGTAAATTAAGTGTAAGTTTATGAGGTTGAGATTTCGGTAGGTGATCATTTCAAGACGACTTTTAGGACAGGTGAGATTGTAGTAGGTGATTAAAAGACATAGATCACTTTTTGCCATATACTTTTAATTGTATTTGTTTACTGCCAATTTTTCACTGAGGTGGGGGTTGGTAGGGGAGAGGGTGGCGGGCTGGGGGGGGGGGGGCAGGGATATTAATGGGCCTACACCCATCCTTTACAGAAAGAAGCAGTGAAAATCATATCGGTGATGAAAAATGCCCGGTAAAAACCCATAGAAATGTTGGGTGGAATTTAACTTCACAATTCCTGGGATGAGAGCGGTGCCTTTAAAGATACCTCTCTTCCAAGTCATTCCCAGGAAAAAACTGCCAGGGACATTTTCATGGACACTAATAGGGAGAGCTAACTTCCCATTAACTATCTGAAGGGAAGTGTTAGCGACAGGGAACGTCTTAAGGGGGCACTAGATAACTTAGTGGCCTGCAGAGGACTATTTGTTAGAACCTCTGGCCCAAAGAAAGTGCTGTCAATAACAGTGGCACTGGAAGTAGTGTCTCTGATTCCAGTGGTAGGGTGGCTGTGCACTATAATGGAATAGACATACTACGTATTGGAGGGAAATACCCCTCTCCCTGTCCCCTTTCTGGGGCTTGACCCTCCCACATTAAGCAAAGCTGAAGACATCTCTGGGATGTCTGCACAAGGGCAAGTCTCCCAGTGCCCAGAGGCCATGCTTTAGGCACTCTGCTCAGCAGGCTTTTTAGGACAGCTAGGCTGACCTCTGGGATGGTCAGTTTTTCTACAGTCCCAGCAGGTGCTAGGGAGTCTGGGAATTACTGAGGAACCACCACTCACCTTTGGGTTAGTGGTGCCATCCTTCTTTTTGGACCCAGCCACGAGGGGTTACCCACTTCTACTTTGAGGCCCTGTAAGAAGGGAGAATGTTGGCCGGCCTTACCTGTCCCCTGATCACTGTGGTGAACTCGGTGAGAGACCCACAAGTCAGCCATCTTTGCTAGTTCCCTTGGATCAGTGATGATGGAATTAGCTAAGTGCTAATACAAGTCAGGGAAGCAAGCATACAGGGGTATATATATTTTTAAATCACACATAGAAATGCTATATCTCCCAGAAGTTAAGATGGAGCCGGGGTCTGTAGTGTGTAATAAATGTGAGGAACAGAGGACAACTACTGGGATAAAAGTGAGTCCACATTGAGGGCACATCAAGGCAAGAGGAGACATACCTGCTCAAGACACTCTTCACATCCTAGAGAGAGAAAGAGAAAGAGGACAAGATAAATAGTCATCCCACATTGTTCTAAACGTTGATTTCCATTTTACAGAGGCCCTGAGCTGTGATTCAAGGAAAGAGTTAGGTTGCTGCATTATCTAGTCTAGGAATCAGTTGAACCTTCTGGGACGTTTCTGGTCAAACAATGCAAAGCTGCGGATCACAAAATCAGACACAGACCCACCCCCTATCTGGTGTTTCTGAGTAATGGAAGCAAAACGTCACCCAAAACCTTGAAGGTGACCTACAGTCCTCTCGCTTTAAAGCCATATCCTGGGGTTTCTAAACAGTTTCTTCTGAGCTGCTGGTTTTGCTGACACACTCTGCCAGCTTGGACATGGTTCCCTGTACTCAGTGCAGTGTGCGTTGCAGGTTCACAAGTGTGCATGTGTAGGAATGTAGATGCTCAATGTGTGTGTGTGCATGTTTGTGTGTGTGTCTGGGTGTGTGTGGGTCATAGAGATGCACAAGGAGTCATGCTGTTTGTCCTGGTTTCTAATGGTTGCTGAAGTTCTAGAGAAGACACAAGGCTCCATCATGCCACACATCACCTTGATGTCGCCAACGTGGTGTCTGGGAAGCAGAGTAGTAGCCTGCAGCGAAAGCGCGGGGCATCCATAACTGGCGATCAAATGTTGGTGCCAGAGCCATAGCTACATTGTTTGTGCTGGGAACTAGAGCCACTGTGAATGAAAGGTGGGGGTGGGGGGGACAGAGCCGGACATTACTGGGGTATTTGAGGCTGCACTTACATGTAGTGACTTTGTCATACATACAAGGCATTAACTGCGATTAGATGGCATTACTGAGAGGTGCTGAGGTGGCACTTTGCATCTGCAGCACCTACACACATGGGAATGAACATGACATACAGTGACTTTACAGGCATGCCAGGCACTAACTGGCATTAGAGGAGTTTGAAGCTGCACTTTACATATGATGTCAACAACTGCACAAATGTGAAACTGCACATACTGCACTCAGCATTAGAGGGCATTACTGGGGCATTGGACTAGACTAGCTGTCACAGTGCAGCATTCGCTGACCTAGCGCTCTCTCTCTCTCTGTGCGCTGTCTCAGTGACAATTACTCTTTAGATCCATGGTATGGTACAGGCTTTCTCTCTCTCTCTCCATCAGTGCTGTCTGTTTTTCTCTCACCCCATTCCCCATCGCTCTCGCTCGCTCTGTGTGTCTCTCTCTCTGCCTCCCCCTATCATTCCCTGTCTCTTTCTCTCCAGGCTCTATCGCCGTATCTTGCTCTCTGTCCTTTGCCAGCTCTGTGGGTGTGCCGCTCTCTCTCTCTCTCCCTCTCACTCTCTCCCTGTCCAGCTCTGTGATTGTGCCACTCTCTGCACAGTGGTGTATCCGTGGGCGAGAGCGGTCTTTCATGCTGTCCCTCTCTTTCTGAGGTGTATTGTGAAGTGCACTCTCTTGGTTCTCTCTGTCTGGACAGTGTGGTGTGCTCACACTGGTTCTCTCTGTCAGTGTGGTTTATCCCTCGGTTAGAGAACAGAACCTGCAAGATAGCACTAGTGTAGTCTGGTGTGCACTCTCTCTCAGTGTCAGTGCGGTCTAGTTCTCTCTCCTTCTGTCTCTGTGTCCCTCCATCCCTCTGCTTCCCTGTCCCTTCCACCCCCCCGCATCCTCCCCTACCAGTCCATTTCTGTCCCTCTCTAACACTCCCTCCATTCCCCTTCACCTCTCTTTCCCCTCCCTCCTTCCCCATCTGTCCCTCTCCCTCTATTCCCCCCTTTCTCTCTGCCCCCTCTCTCTTTCCCTTGTCCCTCTTTCTCTCTGCCCCCCTCTCTTTCCCTTGTCCCTCTTTCTCTCTGCCCCCCTCTCTTTCCCTTGTCCCTCTTTCTCTCTGCCCCCTCTCTCTTTCCCTTGTCCATCTTTCTCTCTGCCCCCTCTCTCTTTCCCTTGTCCCTCTTTCTCTCTGCCCCCTCTCTCTTTCCCTTGTCCCTCTTTCTCTCTGCCCCCTCTCTCTTTCCCTTGTCCCTCTTTCTCTCTGCCCCCTCTCTTTTTCTTGATAGTTTATGTTATGTGTGTGATTTGTAGAGCGCTAACGGCCACACTCGGGCATCAAAGCTTTTGCTAACCTGACCCCCGGTTTGAGGAGCAGAGAATGTTCTCAGTTTTGTTTCGGTAGTGTGATGGGCCAGAAATGTGAGGCGGACAACTTTTAGATCATTTTTCAAAGAACGCTGTTTTATTAAATCAAAAGTGCAAACCTATGCCTCACTTGCCCATCTCTAACAGGGATTTCTCTGCCTAAATAAACGAAGGCAAACACTCTAGAATAACATTTCTGGCCCTCAGACTTATACATAAACATAAACAAGAAAACATATGGCAATACTTGTATTAGCAACACATTCAAGTCTTTGATTGTAACCTGAGCGAATTCCACTTCCCCAGGTTTTAAGTCAAGGTTAGTTCCGTTGAATAACACAAAACAACAAGAAAATCAAGGGTTGAAACAAAGTTCCAACACAGTTTTTGGCGAAGTCAGTTTGTTGAGAAAAACTTCCAACACTCCACAGTTCAACACAGAAAAGATAATTTTCCTCCAGGAAATGCACAAGTCAAAGCTCCTTAAACAGTACCAATAGGATTCTTGGTTAGGATGTTTTCCATCACAACTTAGTTGATTCACAAAACACAGTTTAGTTGAAATCTCATCACAGTGCTTCTCTCTCAGCACCATTAAACACAACCACTTCTTTGTCAGGATATAGTCACAGTGTTTCTCTCCTAACACCGTGAGCAACACCTGCTTCCTTCACAGTACATTCAACTTCTGTCTGGGTCACTTTATACCAGGACTTCCACTTCTGTCTAGGCCACTTTATACCAGGACTTCCACTTCCATGTCTGCCTGGGTCACTTTATACCAGGACTTCCACGTCAACTTATGCCTGGGACACTTTATACCAGGACTTCCACTTCCACTTCTGCCTGGGTCACTTTATACCAGGACTTCCACGTCAACTTATGCCTGGGACACTTTATACCAGGACTTCCACTTCCACTTCTGCCTGGGTCACTTTATACAAGGACTTCCACTTCCACTTCTGCCTGGGTCACTTTATACCAGGACCTCCACTTCCACTTCTGTCTGGGTCACTTTATACCTGGACTTCCACTTCCACTTCTGCCTGGGTCACATTATACCAGGACTTCTACGTTAACTTCTGCCTGGGTCACTTTATACCAGGACTTCCACTTCCACTTCTGCCTGGGTCACTTTATACCAGGACTTCCACTTCTGCCTGGGTCACGTTATACCAGGACTTCCACTTCTGCCTGGGTCACTTTATACCAGGACTTCCACTTCTGTCTGGGACACTTTATACCAGGACTTCCACTCCCACTTCTGCCTGGGTCACTTTATACCAGGACTTCCACTTCTGCCTGGGTCACGTTATACCAGGACTTCCACTTCTGCCTGGGTCACTTTATACCAGGACTTCCACTTCCACTTCTGTCTGGGTCACTTTATATCAGGACTTCCACTTCTGCCTGGGTCACTTTATACCAGGACTTCCACTTCCACTTCTGCCTGGGTCACTTTATACCAGGACTTCCACTTCCTCTTCTGTCTGGGTCACTTTATACAAGGACTTCCACTTCCCCTTCTGTCTGGGTCAATTTATACTAGGACTTCCACTTCCACTTCTGCCTGGGTCACTTTATACCAGGACTTCCACTTCCACTTCTGCCTGGGTCACTTTATACCTGGTCTTCCACTTCCACTTCTGCCTGGGTCACTTTATACCAGGACTTCCACTTCTGCCTGGGTCACGTTATACCAGGACTTCCACTTCTGCCTGGGTCACTTTATACCAGGACTTCCACTTCTGTCTGGGACACTTTATACCAGGACTTCCACTTCCACTTCTGTCTGGGTCACTTTATATCAGGACTTCCACTTCTGCCTGGGTCACTTTATACCAGGACTTCCACTTCCACTTCTGCCTGGGTCACTTTATACCAGGGCCTCCACTTCCTCTTCTGCCTGGGTCACTTTATACCAGGACTTCCACTTCCACTTCTGCCTGGGTCACTTTATACCAGGACTTCCACTTCCTCTTCTGTCTGGGTCACTTTATACAAGGACTTCCACTTCCCCTTCTGTCTGGGTCACTTTATACTAGGACTTCCACTTCCACTTCTGCCTGGGTCACTTTATACCAGGACTTCCACTTCCACTTCTGCCTGGGTCACTTTATACCTGGACTTCCACTTCCACTTCTGCCTGGGTCACATTATACCAGGACTTCTACGTTAACTTCTGCCTGGGTCACTTTATACCAGGACTTCCACTTCCACATCTGTCTGGGTCACTTTATACCAGGACCTTCACTTCTGCCTGGGTCACTTTATACCAGGACTTCCACTTCTGCCTGGGTCACTTTATACCAGGACTTCCACTTCTGCCTGGGTCACTTTATACCAGGACTTCCACTTCTGCCTGGGTCACTTTATACCAGGACTTCCAATTCCACTTCTCCCTGGGTCACCTTATACCAGGACTTCCACTTCCACTTCTGCCTGGGTCAATTTATACCAGGACTTCCACTTCCACTTCTGTCTGGGTCACTTTATACCAGGACTTCCACTTCCCCTTCTGTCTGGGTCACTTTATACCAGGACTTCCACTTCCACTTCTGCCTGGGTCACTTTATACCAGGACTTCCACTTCCACTTCTCCCTGGGTCACTTTATACCAGGACTTCCACTTCCTCTTCTGCCTGGGTCACTTTATACCAGGACTTCCACTTCCACTTCTGCCTGGGTCACTTTATACCAGGACTTCTACTTCCTCTTCTGTCTGGGTCACTTTATACCAGGACTTCCACTTCTACTTCTGTCTGGGTCACTTTATACCAGGACTTCCACTTCCGCCTGGGTCACTTTATACCAGGACTTCCACTTCTGTCTGGGTCACTTTATACCAGGGCCTCCACTTCCACTTCTGCCTGGGTCACGTTATACCAGGACTTCCACTCCACTTCTGCCTGAGTCACCTTATACCAGGACTTCCACTTCCACTTCTGCCTGGGTCACGTTATACCAGGACTTCCACTTCCACTTCTGCCTGGGTCACGTTATACCAGGACTTCCACTACTTCTGTCTGGGTCACTTTATACCAGGACCTCCACTTCCACTTCTGCCTGGGTCACTTTATACCAGCACTTCCACTTCCGCCTGGGTCACTTTATACCAGGACTTCCACTTCCACTTCCGCCTGGGTCACTTTATACCAGGACTTCCACTTCCGCCTGGGTCACTTTATACCAGGACTTCCACTTCCGCCTGAGTGTCACACCGCTGAGACCGTGGAAGTTATGGGCAAGATGGAGGCGTTATTAGGTCCTGATGGTCTGTCGGTGAGCGGTCCAGTCTTTTTGGTTGTCGCGGCATTTAAGGAAGCCACGCCCCCCCTGCGAGTTGCGTTGCAATTCGCTATGCTGACTTTCGATTTCGTGTCTACGATAGCTCCTGAGCTACCGAGCTCCTCTTTTTCTTTCTTGTTTGCTCTCCGCGGCCCTTCGCCTTCTCGCCAGGCGAAGGCCGTTCTCTCTTGCCTTCCCATATTCCTTCGGTCTTACCATCCCTCTCTTTCACCCCTATTTCTTTCGTGTACTCTCGCATTCACTCAACCTCGCATTCGCGCACTCTCATAGTCACTTGCTCTCTCATTCATACTCTCTCGCATTCATTCTACCTCGCATTCGCGCACTCTCATAGTCACTTGCTCTCTCTCATTCATATTCTCTCGCGTTCACTCTCTCTCACCCTCACGGACTCTGTGCTACTCTCCTTTACTCTCGTGCATTCTCTCTCCATACCAACTTACCTCCGTCAGCAGTCTTCGGAGCCTCTGTTTGTTCCTTCGGAGTCTGATAAGTCTTCCTTCGTGGCTCCTCATCCCATCGCCTCTTCCAAGGCGCCCTCATCCCTGCCAAGGAATCACAGTCCTGTTGCTGTTTTATCAACTGGACATTAGTCTCAAGACTCTTAAGGCATCTGGATCCGCTGTTCCTCCAATCTATCCTCGCCAGCAGCCTCACAGGGTTTTTTCTGCCTTACTGGCTTTTTCCCTGTTTTGGGAGGGGCGGACTCCCCAGGGTTCACCTGACGGTATATTCTAATAACGGTCAAGGTGGCCTCCAGAGGAGACCGTCCCTATCTCTTCGAACGCAAGAAGGGTAAAGGACTCCTTAAGAAGGACTCTGAAGAGGAGAAAACCCCGAAAGACCGGAGGAGAAGACAGAAAGCCACCAGTCACAGTGAAGACCAAGGTGAGGAGACTCCAGGGGAAGGAACTTTGGGAAGTAGTTTTGACAGTTTGCAACGCCAGACAAGTACGATGGCCTCCTTGGAACAATACCAGGAGATGGTAACAGCGATTCAGGGTCTCCAGGCGGAGGTTCAGAGCCTTCGAACAGAGAACATCAACTTACGGCAGCAGGTGGCAACTCGAGAGGATTTCCGAGGCGACCTGCCTCCCCTGACGTTTTCCTTCGGGAAGTATGATGGCAGTCCACAACTCCTGAAAGAATTTTTGGATGCCTGTATGATTTACTTTACCTTTCGACCTAAGGCCTATGAACTCGATAGGGCCAAGGTTGGATTTTTGGTCTCCAACCTAGTAGGTAATGCTTTAGCGTGGGCTACTCCCTTGATAGCGCAAGCAAATCCTGCGGTTAATGATTACGCACAGTTCCTTCTATTGATGCGGAACAGATTTGAACGACCAGAGGTCCAATATTCTTCATATGAAGCCATTCTGGATCTCCGTCAGGGGAATCAAGGAGTACAGACATACGCCTCCGCATTTCTGAAGTTGGCGACGGAGGCAGGGTGGCCAGATTCAGCCCAGCAGACCCTCTTCCGACGAGGATTACATGATGAACTTAAAGACGAACTAGCCCGGATGGCACGTCCTGCTTCCTTCCCAGAGTTGGTCACGCTGTCCCTGCAATTGGAGTTTAGATTGCAAGAGCGAAGATTAGAAAGGAGGAAGTTCAGACCACATCAGACCTTCGGAGTACCCGCCTCAAACCCTTCTAATCGATCGCAGCCAGAGGAACCTATGCAAATAGGATCAACTAGGGGCCCGTTGACTCCCGAGGAACGAAAAAGACGCAGAGAACAGGGTCTCTGCATGTACTGCGGATCCTCTAAGCATCTGCTTCGGAGTTGTCCCGAAGTTCCCCCGAGACGGTCGGGAAACGCGTCTCCCCGGTCTTAAGCAGGGAAAGGCACCGGGTGGAATCGATTAATCCCTGCAATTCCAGGCAACAGGATAAGTCGAAGGAGGACCATAGACTCATGGTTTTTACAGTACATCTGACGTTCGGATCTCTTGCTTCATTAGAAACTTTGGCTATGCTGGATTGCGGTGCTGCTGGAAATTTTATAGACATTCAGTGGGTTCAAGAACAAGCTATTCCCCTAATTCAGAAAGTCTGTCCTTTACCGGTAGAGGGTGTAGACGGAGCTCCTCTCTCTTCTGGACCTATCATTCAAGAGACTTGTCCAGCCACTATGTCCTTGTTCCAACACCAGGAACAAATAACCTTTGATGTCATCAGAGCTGCCCATTTTCCCGTCATCCTGGGCATACCCTGGTTGCGTAAGCACAATCCCAGGATAGACTGGGCTACTAATACTGTGAGTTTTCAGTCTTCATATTGTTACACTTCGTGTCTTCCCCAGACATCTCCTTTCAGGGGAAAGGGAGCTGCTATTCCAACCTCCTCGGCTGTGGTTCAAACAATCCCTCCTTATTATCAGCAGTATGCCGAGATATTTGAGGACAAACTACCCCGTACTTTACCTCCTCATCGTGCAGAGGATTGTGCCATCAATTTGAAACCCGAAGCATCTGTACCCTTTGGACGCATGTATCCGATGTCCCTACCAGAAAGAAGGGCATTGAAGGAGTATTTAGATGCTAATCTACAGAACGTCCTGATCCAGGAATCTCATTCCCCCGCTGGGGCTTCAATGTTCTTCATCCCAAAGAAGGGCTCTACTGAACTCAGGCCGTGCATTGATTATCGTGGATTGAACAGCTTGACTATACGGGACAGATACCCTATGCCTCTCATAAAGGAGGTACTCGAAGCAGTAGAAGGAGCCTCTATATTCACCAAATTAGACCTTCGGGGAGCCTACCATCTGCTGAGAATAAAGAAAGGGGATGAATGGAAGACTGCCTTTCGAACTCCTCTGGGACACTTTGAATATAGAGTCATGCCCTTTGGTCTGGTGAACGCCCCGGCAGTCTTCCAGCGCTTTGTAGATAAGATATTCTCTGACTTACTGTATGCCTCAGTGGTGGTCTATTTAGACGATATTTTGGTCTTTTCCTCCTCTCTCTCGGAACACCGAAGACATGTCTCCCTAGTCCTCCAAAGATTAAGGGAAAATCAGCTTCTGGTCAAGCCAGAAAAGTGCATTTTCGAGGCTGCCTCAGTGTCATACTTAGGTTTTATCGTCTCCAAGGAAGGGGTACAGATGGATCCTGAGAAGGTAAGGGCAGTCCTTAGGTGGTCTGTTCCGAAGAGTCCTAAGGACATACAGAGGTTTTTGGGTCTTTCCAACTTCTACAGAAGATTCATCCCAAACTTCTCTGACATAGTCTTACCCATCACTCGTCTTCTAAAAAAGGGCCAGAAGTTTGAATGGGATGAGGATGCCGACCAAGCCTTCCTGGTACTCAAGAAAGCCTTTACTACTGCCCCCATTCTGGTGCAACCTAACCAGTCTCTCCCCTTTGTGGTTGAAACAGATGCCTCTGGAGGGGCTATTGGAGCTGCCCTTCTACAAACCGGCAAAGATGGAGTGGAACATCCGGTGGCTTATTATTCTAGAACCCTTACACCTAGTGAAAGGAATTACTCGGTTTTGGAACGAGAGTTACTGGCTATCCGACAGGCCTGCATCGAATGGAGACATTTGTTACAGGGAGCTGCCCATCCCTTTCTGGTTCGTACTGACCATAGGAATCTGAAGATATTGCAGCAAATGGAGTGTCGTAATTCCAGACACGCTCGATGGGCCTATTTCTTTTCCCAATATGACTTTGAAATCACATATCTTCCCGGAAAGGAGAACGCCTTAGCAGACGCTCTCTCTCGGAGCCTGGAGTACCGAGAGGAAGAGAAACAGGGCCAGGATGGGATATTTGCTGGCAAGAGAATCCCGGGATTGGTCAACTCTTTCCTACAAGAAGTAGAGCTTGCCACTAACCATATCGAGGTGTCTTCAGAGTATCAACCGCTTCTGGTGAAGAAGGGTGGATTGTACTTTCATCAAGGCGCTCTATTTCTACCGTCTAAGGAGTTCCAAACGCAAGCCCTATATTGGTGTCACGACCTTCCGTCTGCGGGTCACAAGGGACAGAGGGCAACCCTAGGCCTGGCTTCTAGATATTTCTGGTGGCCGACAATGGTAAAGGACACTAAGACATACGTGATGAGTTGTCCAGTCTGTGCTGCCAACAAGAATACCACTCACAGACCTTTGGGCCTGCTCCAACAAGAGCCTCTACCATCCCAGCCTTGGATACATGTATCTACCGATTTCATTGTAGATCTTCCCCCCTCAGGGGATTACACAGCAATTATGGTGACGATTGACTCCCTGAGCAAGATGGCACATTTCTCTCCCTTACATGGCTTGCCTTCCGCCCCTGTGACTGCCGAGGTGTTCCTGAGAGACGTAGTGAGACTACATGGCTTGCCTCGGACCATTGTGTCTGATAGGGGTACCCAATTTACCTCCCGTTTTTGGTCAGCATTATGCAACTCTCTGGGGATTCAGAGGGCATTGTCATCTGGTTACCATCCCCAGAGTAACGGCCAGACCGAACGCCTCAATGCCACCATTGAACAATATCTACGTTGTTTCTGCAGTCAGGAGCAGGATAAGTGGCAGTCCTATCTAGCACTGGCAGAGTTTACATATAACAACACCCAACATTCTGCTACAGGTATCAGTCCCTTCTTTTTTACCTACGGGTATCATCCGAGACATATACCTCTTTTCGAGAGTCCTTCTACTACTGTGCCCTCGGTGGATCGACATCTTCATGATCTCCGTATCATCCAAAAGGAAGCGGTACAGAAGTTGGAGGCAAGTCGGATACGTTACAAGAAGTATGCTGATAAGAAGCGATCCCCTAACCCTAACTGGGTTGTAGGAACCAAGGTGTGGTTATCAACCAAATATATCCCACGTTGGGTTCACCCAGGAAAATTCTCGGCCCGCTTCATAGGTCGGTTCCCCATTGTATCCCAAGTGAATCCTGTGGCCTTTCGATTACAATTACCACCCAAGATGAAGAGGATTCATCCTGTTTTCCATACGTCTCTCCTAAAGGCTTACGTTCCCGATCCTACGAGTCATCGTAGACCCTCTTCTTTAAGGATTGAGGACCCGGACCCTGATGAGTATGAGGTGGAGAGGCTGGTGGATTCCCGTTACAGACATGGCACTGTACAATACCTGGTCCATTGGAAAGGATACTCCACAGCAGAACGATCTTGGGAGCCCAGACGTAACATCCATGCCCCACGCCTTCTCAGACTGTTCCATCGCCTTCACCCAGGGAAGCCTGGGGGAGAAGGGATAAGGAGAGGGCATACTGTCACACCGCTGAGACCGTGGAAGTTATGGGCAAGATGGAGGCGTTATTAGGTCCTGATGGTCTGTCGGTGAGCGGTCCAGTCTTTTTGGTTGTCGCGGCATTTAAGGAAGCCACGCCCCCCCTGCGAGTTGCGTTGCAACTCGCTATGCTGACTTTCGATTTCGTGCCTACGATAGCTCCTGACCTACCGAGCTCCTCTTTTGCTTTCTTGTTTGCTCTCCGCGGCCCTTCGCCTTCTCGCCAGGCGAAGGCCGTTCTCTCTTGCCTTCCCATATTCCTTCGGTCTTACCATCCCTCTCTTTCACCCCTATTTCTTTCGTGTACTCTCGCATTCACTCAACCTCGCATTCGCGCACTCTCATAGTCACTTGCTCTCTCATTCATACTCTCTCGCATTCACTCTACCTCGCATTCGCGCACTCTCATAGTCACTTGCTCTCTCTCATTCATATTCTCTCGCGTTCACTCTCTCTCACCCTCACGGACTCTGTGCTACTCTCCTTTACTCTCGTGCATTCTCTCTCCATATCAACTTACCTCCGTCAGCAGTCTTCGGAGCCTCTGTTTGTTCCTTCGGAGTCTGATAAGTCTTCCTTCGTGGCTCCTCATCCCATCGCCTCTTCCAAGGCGCCCTCATCCCTGCCAAGGAATCACAGTCCTGTTGCTGTTTTATCAACTGGACATTAGTCTCAAGACTCTTAAGGCATCTGGATCCGCTGTTCCTCCAATCTATCCTCGCCAGCAGCCTCACAGGGTTTTTTCTGCCTTACTGGCTTTTTCCCTGTTTTGGGAGGGGCGGACTCCCCAGGGTTCACCTGACGGTATATTCTAATAACGGTCAAGGTGGCCTCCGGAGGAGACCGTCCCTATCTCTTCGAACGCAAGAAGGGTAAAGGACTCCTTAAGAAGGACACTGAAGAGGAGAAAACCCCGAAAGACCGGAGGAGAAGACAGAAAGCCACCAGTCACAGTGAAGACCAAGGTGAGGAGACTCCAGGGGAAGGAACTTTGGGAAGTAGTTTTGACACTGAGTCACTTTATACCAGGACTAACACTTCCACTTCTGCCTGGGTCACTTTATACCAGGACTTCCACTTGCACTTCTGCCTGGGTCACTTTATACCAGGACTTCCACTTCCGCCTGGGTCACTTTATACCAGGACTTCCACTTCCGCCTGGGTCACTTTATAACAGGACTTCCACTTCCACTTCCGCCTGGGTCCCTTTATACCAGGACTAACACTTCCACTTCTGCCTGGGTCACTTTATACCAGGACTTCCACTTCCACTTCTGCCTGGGTCACTTTATACCAGGACTTCCACTTCCACTTCCGCCTGGGTCACTTTATACCAGGACTAACACTTCCTCTTCTGCCTGGGTCACTTTATACCAGGACTTCCACTTCCACTTCTGCCTGGGTCACTTTATACCAGGACTTCCACTTCCTCTTCTGCCTGGGTCACTTTATACCAGGACTTCCACTTCCGCCTGGGTCACTTTATAACAGGACTTCCACTTCCGCCTGGGTCACTTTATACCAGGACTTCCACTTCCACTTCTGCCTGGGTCACTTTATACCAGCACTTCCACTTCCGCCTGGGTCACTTTATAACAGGACTTCCACTTCCGCCTGGGTCACTTTATACCAGGACTTCCACTTCCACTTCTGCCTGGGTCACTTTATACCAGGGCCTCCACTTCCACTTCTGCCTGGGTCACTTTATACCAGGACTTCCACTTCCAACCCATCCTATGTTTTAGGATGCTCTGAGGTCCCAACCCGCCTTCCCCCTTTTTACAAAAACACTGTGCAGAGGGTGGCTGACAGTAACAACATCCACTTACAGACACTGGACATGTCCCGCTAATAGGGTCAGGCAAAGTCAGGTACTCAATGCTAAATGCATACACCTGATATCGATTAGCTCTCCTCATACAAATAAATGGCAGCACCCAGAGACACACTCTGAGCAAGGCGGAACACGAGTACGAGCAGGACTTCTGGGAAGAAGGTAAGCCTACTGGAGCAGAACGACGGACCGAGGGACGGAATCAGCGGGACGGAAACCCCAAGAGTTCCTTAACAGAGGTCGTTGCCTCCAACAGGCCGCGGATGACACGTGGAGAAGGCCAGATCCCACAAGTGACGATTGCATTGTGTTCCGAGGCCACCAGAGACCATCCTGGGTGAACGGACGAGTTGGGGAGGCGAGGTCAAGCCTGTAGTACTAACCAGGACTCATGAACTGAAAATTGTAAAAATCCAGAACAGAAACACACAGCCGGTGTGTTAGGAAAGCGATCTGAAAGACCGGTGTGTGTTAAGAGGTTTTTGAAGTAGCAACATTTATCGCAAGTGGAGGCTGCATGCGTGTGAATGAAACGTGAGGAAAGGCAGACCTCTGAATGAACTTTAAAGTGAACAAGTAGCTGCAAAGACAGCGATACTATGTAACGGAGTGGTCAGGTGAAAGGAAGTAGCCCAGTCGAAAGTCTCCGTTACAAGTGAACTGTTTGAAACATAAGCGTATGATCAGCAAAAGTGAAATAAAGAAGAGAACTCCAAGTGACATTTAGTCGAAGTGGTCCTGTGAAGGTCATAGTTAAATCCATCGCACAATCTAAAGTCTTCGACTTGCTTGTATTGAAGAGACATTCTGAAAAGAGGTCCGAGCCAGACAGAGGGAAACCCGAAGTGAGATAAGCTTGGGGAAGGGAGCCTCCTTGCTTGTTCGTGTTGAATTACATATTTAGAGGAGTCCGAGCCCGACAGAGGGAGACCCAAAGTGAGACAAGCTTGGGGAAAGGAGCCCCTTACTTCTTTGTGTTGATCTTTATTTTTTGTGAGTTCTGAGCTCGGCAGAGAGGGACCTTCGTGAACTGTTTTGGATGTAACCTTGTTTTGAAGTCAAAGAAAAGAGACTTAAACGTGGAAGATCAGGCGGGCCTCGATCCACGTGGTGAACTGTTTATTTTTATAGAAGCTGCGCCAGAGTGTGTCATCCTGCCTACAGGGACAGCCTTATTCTGGGAGGTTTAATATGAGGAGGAGAGCTTGTTCAACCACACTTACTTATTTGAACATTGATTTTCCTTTCGCATACATTTTTCCTTTTTACACTTTTATACAAAGAATAGGGCAGGCATTAGGTTTTGTTAACATAGGTCATTTTGATTTGACAGACTCCACTAGGACTACGGTATTAATTATTTGATGGTCGAGACTACTCCCATCTTGGTTATAGGGCAGAATTGGAGTTTCTCCAACAGTAAACATTTCAATAAAGGTTTTACAAATTGTACCCATTGTGTCAGTGTCATACTTGTGATACCATGCCTCCCCTACCGCAAGCAATGTCTCTTTATCTCCTGAACATCAACTTTCTTATAGGGCCACTTTTCAACCACTCTTGACTTTTTGTTAAGCCACAAACCAAGTACTTTCAATTCAACCTCTATTGGCTTTGACAATGTTAATTCATGACTAGTTGCTGTTCCTTTCACACCATAGTCATTCATTTACAGTAGATCCACGTCCTGTTGCTAACACTTCCTCGCCAGCTCAGGGGTCAGGTCCCTGGCAGTGGATCGTTGCTCGTACAGGTCTATAGATTCCTGTCTCACCTTCAGTAGATCCCTGTCCTGCTGCTGATACCTCTGTTCCATCTCTGGGATCAGGCCCCTGTGGGTGGATTGCTGCGCTAGTTCTATTGGTTTCTGATTCCCTCTCACCTTCAGAAGATCCACGTCCTGCTGCTGGCACTTCCTCTCCAGCTCTGTGATCAGGCTCCTGTGTGTGCTTTGCTGCTTCTCCAGTCGGGTCAGTTTCTCCTGAATCTTCTTCATCTTCTCCTCTTGCTCCTTCTCCAGTCTACTGAGCAGCTGCTGTTTCTCCTTCTCCAGGAACTGCTTCAGGTGCTCAAATGTACTAAGGATGTTCTCTCTCTGCTTCATAATGTTTCCCTTAAAAATAGATTTAAACAAACAATAGACGCATTATATTTCTGATTATTATATTAACTATCATACAATATCTTACATATAACACCTGTAGTGGTTCCCTCTCAATAACTCTTAAAATCATAAACCTAACACACGTGAATTACCGATTGGCAATGATTATTGTTTATAAACCAGTTTTTATTAAGTGTTCTCCATATTCCAATATTATTCATCATATCCTTGTTCAAATACACATTTTTGTTAGTGTTGACCATTCGTCCTATCCCATTCCTCCTTCCTCTCCCTCATTCTACCCCCTTCCTTCCCTTGCCCCCAATCCCCTGCCTCCCCCCTCCTGTAGTATCTCGTACCGATGTGCCCCTTCTCTCAGGCATCCATGTCCCATTTCCCCCATGTCGTCTGATACTTCCTCATGGACCAACCACCCTATTCATGTACATGATCTGCTCCATTCTACTGAAATGGTCCATTCCAATCTCTCAGGTTCCCATAGTGGGCATTTCCTAAGTCTCCCATTTTGCCACTAGGTCCCTTTTTACCACCATCGATGGTATGTGTATCAGTGTCTCTTCCCCTCTACTTCCTTCACACTCCCCTCTTATATGCAGTAACATCATCTTGGGAATGTTCCCACTTCCCTTCCACATTTGAGACACCGGCCATGCGTTACTCTACCCCTGTTATGCAGTCTATCTCTGGAATGGTATACTCTGTGCAGAATGTTGTATTGTATGAGCCTCATCCTGGATGATACATTCCCCTCTCTTGAAGCCACACGCGCTCTATCCATTTTTCCTCCTCCTGGGTTCCTGGGTCTCTTTCCCATCTCCCTTTCAGGTGTGACATGGGGGGGGGGGGTTATTTATGACTTGATATAGTGTTGTTATCCCTTTCCCCTCTATTTTCTCTGTGAATAGATTAATCTTCGGGCGAGGAGGGGGTGTTTGGGGAAGTCCAATTCCCCTCCAAATTGAGCTTCTACAGCTTGTTTTAGTCTCATGTATTTGAAGAATTCTTCCGGGCCCAGTTACATATTTTTCCTGCATTGTTGGAATGGGTTAATCTCTATTATCCACTATATCTCCCAGTCTGCATATTTCCTTTTCCACCCAATGTGGCTGCCTCCCTAGCTTTTATATCTAATATTGGGATTTTCCCACAGTGGGGACTGTCTGGTAGCTTTCCCCTTCCATCCCATTGCGTGTGACACTTCCTTCCTGATCTGCACCAATCTCGATCCTGCTGGGGGGAGAGTACCCTTCGCTCTGGCTTCCGTACAGTATCTGTAAGGTGGTTCAGCCTTCCATTTGCGACAGTTTCAGTCTTGTGTGAGCTAGATTTCCCCAACAAATACCCACTCCTTTGCTACCAGCAGATGGGCCGCCCAGTAGTATTTCCATATATCCGGCAGTCCTACCCCTCCTTCATATACCGCTTTTGAGAGCATCCGCAGGGCTATGCGTGGATTCTTGTCACCCCATAATAGTCCTCTTTATAGCTTCGATGCTTGTGAACTGTATCTTGGTTGTTTTCACCGAAGTGTTCTGCAAGACATATAGCAGTCTGGGCAGTGCCATCATTTTTAATAAATTGACCCTTCCGAGCAGTGTTATAGGTAGGTTAGACCAATGTTCAGCGTCTTCTTGTAGTCTGAGATTTATTGGTTCTAGATTATTTTTAAGAAACACATGTTCTTCCTTTTGCACGGTTATACCCAGCTACTTAAATCCCCCTTGCTCCACCCCGAGGGGTCATTCCTCAGGGACTGCATCTTTTCCCTGCTGTACTGGTATTATGACTGATTTCTCCCAGTTAACTCTCCAGACTGGAGTAAATTCCGAACTCCTGTATGGTATCCATTACCCTTGGGCCCGTTCTTCTGGGATCCCTCAGATATATCAGAAGATCGTCTGCATATAGAGAGATTTTATCTTCCCAGTTCCTGGGCCATCAGAACCCTTGAATTGTAGGATCCGCTCTAATGCACTCAGCTAGTGGTTCGATCGCTATGAAGGATAACAGCAGCGACAGTGGACATCCTTGTCTCATGCCCCTCTGGAGCGGGAAGATACGGGATATGTGCCCATTCACTCTAACTTTCGCGAGTGGTTGTGCATTTAGTAGTTTCTTCTGTCTTATGAAGTTGGGGCCCAGGCCTATTGCACCAAACCAAAGGCCTTCTCTAGTGACATTATTGCCTGGGGACCCTCCAATGAGTCAGATAATACTAAAGTGTAATGTGCCCTTCTCAGCTTCATCCTTTTGCTCTTCCTGGAACAAAACCACATTGACCCGAGTTCATTAGCTTGCTTATTACCCCTACTAGCCATGTTGCTAGTATCTTGGCTAGGACCTTTGCCTCTCCATTCAGCAAAGATATGGGACGGTACGAGGCACATTTATCGGTGGGTTTACCTTTTTTGTGTATTATCACTATTGTAGCCATTCTCACGTCAGAGTGTGCCTTGTGCACAGTTTTCCATGAACATGTCCCACATTGGCTTGACCACCTTGTCTCTGATTTATTTCCAAAATTCATTCGGGATTCCATTTGGTCCTGGGGTTTCCCCGAATTTAAGCTCTTAATTACCTCTTGTACTTCCTCCATCGTTATATCAATATCCATTACTGGTCGCGTTTGTTCAGCTACCTGTGGCAGGTTTACCCCATCTAAGTATCTCCCAATTTCAATCTCTGTAGGATCTCTGTAGGCCCTGGGACCGCACTGTATAGCCCCTGGTAAAAAATGTGCGAAGTTGTCTACTATTTTTTCCCCTTCAGTGTAGATTGTTCCCTCCTCATTACCGATGCCCTTAACCCATCTGGACTCCTCCTCCCGTTTCTCCAACCATGCAAGCATCCTTTCACCTTTGGACCCGAGTTCATACACTCTGGCTTTCATGGCCCAGCATGCCTTTTTTGCCTCATCTGTCACCACTTCTTTGTATTGCCCAGCAACTTTTAGCATCTCTATTTTAGATTCTATTGCTTGTTCGTCTACGTGCCTCTTTTCTGTCCTAGCCACCTCTTCTTCTTCTAGTGTCTCCAGCTTTTCCTTTCTTTCTACTACTACTACTACTGTGTTATACTTCCCAAAGTGTGCAGCCACTCTTCACTGTGCCCTCATTCAATTCAAAGTATTTCCCTGTACAGTCTTTCATCTCCTCCCGTATTGTCTCAATCCCTAGGTGGTATGTGTTTAGTCCCCACTCCCCTTTCCCCTGCAGTCCCTCCCCTCTTATCGTAATATACAGCGGGGCATAATCCGATATCCCTCTTGTCAGGTATTCCGCTTCCAATACCCTTCCGGTGATGGTACATTGTACCAAAAAGTAGTCTAAGTGAGACATTGAGTCGTGTGCTCAGCAATAGTACGAGAACTGTCTTTTACCGGAGTGTAACCCTCTCCAGACATCCCCTAATCCTGTTGCCTCCAAAAAGGTTGCCAGTTTGGTGCGCGTCTCCCGCCCGGGAGTTCCCCCATCTGAGGACATCTATTTGTCCGTGAAGGACGTCAGTAAAGTCACCTCTCACTATGGTTTCATTTGCACCATGTGTTGCCAATATCGCCTGTATCTTGTTAAGTAAGTCCGGTTGTAATGGTGGAGGTGCGTACACATTCAGTATGGTAATTGCTTCCCCCCATAATTCCCCCGGTCACTACCAGATATCGTCCTCCCCTTCTCTCTCCACTTGACCCAACTGGAATGGAATGCTATGATGTCACGCGCAGGTCTGTGGCCACGCAGCAACCTCGGAAATCACCCAAGAACGGACAACAATCCTGCGGCAAGATTCGGTCTGGCAGCCCTTTCATGTGGAGTAAATGGAGGTTGCCATGGAGATTGACAACAAAGACATTCCTCCCGAGTCACGTGAGGAACCAGCGTACGCTACGACGGCCTGTCCACGTTCTGTCTCCGCCCTCCCAGGAAGTTAAATAGTCATCCCTTCCTGTGCTCCAGTGCTTCTAATTGAAGTTGTGCCATTCCGTTCCTCCGACAAACTACTTTTCGTCCTTGCTTGAGACTTACTTGTGGATATCCGGCTTTTGACTCCTGCTTCGTTTTTAGACCTGACCTTGCCTCTCGATTCTGCTAAAGTTTTGCCTTTCTGCTATATGACCTCGGACTGCCTTGACCTGCTATCTCTCTCCTATTCCAGCCCGCTTCCCTCCAAACTCTGCTTCCCGTACCTTGCGGCATACTGCAGTAGGGCAGCATCGCCTTTTGACACCTTCAGCGCTTCACTGTCCTTATGCAACTTTAACTCTTCATGCTGCGGTAAGCTATCTGAGTTATTTCTGGGAACAAATTGTATTTCTGCTCTCTATCACCCGGCTCCCTCATACCAGTGCTCCCGAACTACCTGTACCATAACGCCTTGCAACTACCAGCAACTTTGGATTACCTTTCTTCATGCTATTGTTTAACATCCGTATAGTGAACTTTCTCCAGTAACAAACCGCTCAACCCTTGGAAATTCTAGTGCACATTGAACGCTCTGCTGATCAGTGCACCATCTCGTCACCAGTGCGTCCCTCGTGCCGCCCGGGGTAGTATCCTGCACTAACCTTCCCGTTTGTTATTTTCTCCCATCGTTGTTACCTTTTGGTTCGGCTTTGACCTACATTTTGGTGGTAAGAATTGAACCCTGACTGGGAGTGGGGTGGTATTAGGGGTTCTTCTGTCTATCCAGTACTCATTACCCATGGTTTCTTTAGGTTTGGGAATCCTGTCCTTAGCAAGACAATAACAAGGTACTT